>NW_026899712.1:600000-923695 GCF_033153095.1 Gastrolobium bilobum | reverse complement strand
GCATATAAGGAAATCTGAGCCAAAAAGAGAAAGAATGTTGATGAAATCTTGAGAAAAAGAGCAAGAATCACTGTTAATTTGTCAAAATCTTAATCAAGGATTGAATACTGATTTTATGCTAATTTTGTAGGAAAAAGCAAACAAACTGGAGCAAAACGAGGATTTTGCAAAATCAAAATCCACGCTCAAAGCGTGGATCTCACGCTGGCAGCGTGGAAGAAATTTTTCAGACAGAAGCGTTCACGCTTGAAGCGTGAAGTTGACGCTGAGAGCGTCAGTTTGCGAATTCTCAGACCCCGTGTTTTGCAACGGGGCAATTTTGGAAAAGAAAAAGATTTAAAAATCAAGTTTTTGATTCAGCAATGAGATCTCTATCCAAATTAGAGATAAGATTAGATGATTTGTGGTAAGATTGAATCAAGATTTGAAATTCTAATTTATCAATCAAATCTCCAAGGTTGTTACATGAAAAAAAGGAAACAAAGTTTAAATCAAATACAAACTCTTGGATGGGCTCAATGCCGGTGGTTATAAATAAGGAGATTGGGAGCACAACAAAGTAACCAATTCACAACTCAGAGCAAGCAGTAGAGGACTGAAGATCAAGAATTCTTCTCCATTCTTTCTAGTAATTATAGTTTTTATGCTTTCTTTTGAATATTTGTTTATGTCGGATATGACTATGTCTGGCTAAGTTCTTTTATTGTAGTTAGGGTCACAACCCTATGTGAACCCTTGTTATGACGGATTGATTTAAATTATTTTACTCGTTTATATAAATTTCTTTATCTTATCTTGTGCGTATTTGATATTTTCTTTATTAAACCTGATCAATTTGATAGTTGAAAATAGTTTGAGGGTTAGAACCTTAAATAGGGATATTGGGGTTTCTGATCTCGAAAGGAGATAAGATAACTATTGGTATGCATACTAGGGATAGATGTCTATTTAATTGCAGATGTTGGAATTATTGTGTTCATTGCTTAATTCTCATGAGGGGTTACTAAGGGATTAGGATTCTAAGTGAGGTTAAAGGGTTAAGTTACCAAGGGATTGGGATTTAACTATTAATATATTGAGATCATAATTATCTGAGAAATTATATAAATAAGTATTTTGTATCAATCCAAAGTAATAAGTGGGGATCATAGGGAGAGTGTTCCCTAACTGCAATTCTTTCTCATATTTTCAAAACCAACTCCATTATTATTCTTCTTTTCATTCTTGAAAATACAAAAACTCAAAAATAAGTCTTTACTTTTATGGTTACTAAGATTCAATTTAATTTTCCCAACAAAAGATCAAGTTTTTCAACTTAAAGTGACTGATTATTTTAGTACTTGGTTTTCAATCCCTGAGGAGACGATCTTTCTTACTACTTTACTACTTATGCGAAACGGTATACTTGCCGGATAGCATCAAGTTTTTGGCGCCGTTGCCGGGGATTGAAAATTTCAATATTATAAATAATCTTTGATCTTTGAGATTGAATTTTATTTTATTTTATTATTCTTGTTTGCATTTTACAGGTGCTATTAACAAATTTTTCTGAGTTTTATGCGAGGTAGACTTCCATCTAAAGACTTTTTGCTTGATCCTGAAATTTCAAGGACTGAGAGGAGACTGAGGAAGGCGGCTAGGCAGATAATTTGGGAAGATTTGAAAAGCGTACCTGCACAACCAAAACAAGAGATGGAAGGAGACAACAACGATGATGGTGGCATAGGCCACAATCCACCCCCAAGATTGTTGGAAAGTATTCTGACACCAGTGTTCAATAGGCCAAACTCAAGCATAGTCAGGCCGACGGTGGAAGCAAACAATTTTGAGTTGAAACCATCATTGATTTCTTTGGTGGCAAGAGCTCAATATTCTGGTGCTGACGAGGAAGACCCTCATGAGTTCATAGATCGATTTCTGATGATCTGTGACACTACGAAGCACAATGGTGTGCCAGCTGATGCTATCAGGCTCCGACTATTTCCTTTTGCTGTTAAGGGAAGTGCTCTCAAATGGATAGAAAGGCAACCAGCAAATAGTATCTCAACATGGGAAGATTTGTCAAACAAATTCTTTGCCCATTTCTTTTCTATGGAGAAATATAATCAGCTGGTGAATGCAATCACGAATTTCCGTCAATTTGAAGGAGAATCATTGTGTGCAACTTGGAATAGATTCCAAGAACTTATCCGGAAGTGTCCACAATGGGAAGGAGACAATGACAGAAAGGTAGCAATTTTCTTTAATGGCATTTCTCCTGAAACAAGGTTGGTGATTAATGGTGCAGCTGGAGGTTCTATTCGGCAGAGTACCTCAGAGCAAGCTCTCAATCTGATAAAGAAGTTGGCAAGAGATGAAAATGAGAGTGTTCCAGCCTCAGTAAAAAGAGGAGTGATAAAACAAGAAAACAATGACACTTTGCTCGCTGAACTGTTATCCAAAAAGATTGATAGTAAGTTTGACAGTTTGGAGCAGCGATTTCAAAAATTCCAAGTGTCTCATGTTCAATCAACTCCTCAGGAAGCTCACAAATCCAACGAATGCTCTAATTCGTTATCAGATGATTCACCTCAACAAGTACAGGTGAATGGAATATGGTATGACCAGCGGCCTCAGCCGTCAAACTTTCCAAGGAACAATAACTATGGTGCTGGAGGTGGTGGTGGAAATTTTCAGCGAAGAACTCAAGGAGCTGGCATGGATTACAAATCTAATAACTACCAGCAGCCTCCACAAATTCAAGCAAAGGAACCCTCTGAATTGGAAAAGCTAGTGGCACAGATGGCTCAACATTCAAATGCTTTCATGGAGGAGCAAAGAGCCAACAACAAAAATACAAGTGCTTCCATAAAGAACCTGGAGAATCAGATAGGCCAACTTGCAAAGCAGGTTTCAGAAAGAATTCCGGGTACTTTTCCTAGTAATACAGTTATCAATCCAAAGGAAGATTGCATGGCTATTACCACTAGAAGTGGCAAAGTTGTAGCACCGCTTGCAAATCCAATTCTTGATCGTGTGGAAGACAAGGAACAAGCGGAGAAGCAGAAAGGAGCAGTTGAACCAGAGGCTGAAGTAATTGTGAAAGAAAAGGAGAAAGAAGCCGTCATTGAAAAGGAAAAACCATCTTTTCTTTGATAAGAACTGCCCATTGACCCATGAATATATAATGGCTCAAGCACCTTACCCAGAAAGGTTCAAGAAAGAGGTTACTAACAAGCATTATGACAGGTTCTTAGACATCTTCAAGAAGTTGCACATCAATATTCCTTTTGCAGAAGCCTTAGCAAATATGCCTGGATATGCAAAATTCATGAAGGATCTGTTGAAGAAGAATAAACTGCAAGAATGCCAAACCGTTGAACTTACTGCAAAAAGTAGTGCATTCATTCAGCAGAAGATTCCTGCTAAGCTTCGTGATCCAGGTAGTTTTAATATTCCCATTACTATTGATGATATTGCCATTGGCAGAGCTATTTGTGATCTTGGGGCTAGTATCAACTTGATGCCTCTTTCTATTTATAAGTCACTGGGAATTGAAGAATTGAAACCCACAGAAGTTTCTCTTCAACTTGCTGATAGATCTGTGAGGAAACCTAACGGGATCATTGAAGATGTTCTTGTCAAAGTTGACAAGTTTATCTTTCCTGTTGATTTTGTGGTGTTGGATACAGGGGAAGGAAGTGATAAGCCTCTACTTTTAGGTAGGCCCTTTTTGGCTACAGCCCGTGCTCTAATTGATGTTGAGCAGGGAATGATTAAATTAAGGATGCATGATGAGGAACTCAATTACAATGTTTTTGAGGCAATGAAAAGACCAGCTGAGAATGATGATTGTTTTCAAGTTGAAGTGTTTCAAGAGCAACATAAGAAGATGCGTCCACAAGAGATTGATTATGAGTTGAGAGCCCGTGATCATGTTCCTTTTGAAGGCAAAGAAGTTGCTGTGGAAGAGCTTAAAGAAAAAGCTGATGATATAGAAGATAAGCCACCCAAGGTTGAGTTGAAAACTCTGCCTGATACTTTGAAATATGTATTCTTGGGGAATGAAGAGACTTATCCTGTAATTGTCAATACGGCACTATCTCCTGGTCAAGAAGAGGAGCTTGTTGAAGTTCTAAAAGCTCATAAGACTGCCATAGGGTGGTCTATTTCTGATTTAAAGGGTGTTAGTCCCTCTATTTGCACACACAAAATTCTTATGGCAGAAAACATCAAACCTGTGAGACAACCGCAAAGAAGGCTTAACCCGATCATGAAGGAGGTAGTCAGAAAAGAAGTTGTGAAGCTTCTTGATGCAGGTATGATTTACCCAATTTCTGATGCTGCTTGGGTAAGTCCGGTTCAGACTGTTCCAAAGAAGGGTGGTGTGACCGTTGTCAAAAATGCAAACAATGAGTCATTCCCAACTAGAACTATCACAGGTTGGAGAATGTGTGTTGATTACAGAAGGTTGAACACGGCTACCAGGAAAGATCATTTTCCACTACCCTTTGTTGATCAGATGCTGGAAAGACTGGCGGGCCATGCCTATTACTGCTTTTTAGATGGTTATTCAGGCTACAATCAAATTCCAGTAGCCCCTGAAGACCAGGAGAAGACAGCCTTCACTTGCCCATTTGGAGTCTTCGCTTACCGACGAATGCCATTCGGTCTCTGTAATGCACCTGCCACCTTCCAAAGGTGTATGCTCTCTATTTTTTCTGACATGGTAGAGCGATTTTTAGAGGTATTTATGGATGACTTCTCCGTCTTTGGTTCTTGTTTTGATTCTTGTTTAATTAACTTGTCTAAAGTTTTGAAAAGGTGCCAAGAGACTAACCTTGTTCTGAATTGGGAAAAGTGCCATTTTATGGTTAATGAAGGTATTGTTTTGGGGCATAAAATCTCCAGGAATGGAATTGAGGTTGATAAAGCTAAATTGATTTTGATTGAGCAACTCCCCACTCCCATTAATGTTCATGCTGTTAGGAGTTTTCTAGGACATGCAGGTTTCTACAGGAGATTCATCAAGGACTTCTCCAAGGTTGCTAAACCATTGAGCCAGCTCTTGGTGAAGGACTCAGAATTCAAATTTGATGATGCATGCCTGAAGTCTTTCACCATATTGAAAGAAAAGCTTACTACAGCTCCTGTGCTTACAGCCCCTGATTGGAGCCTTCCTTTTGAGCTCATGTGTGACGCCAGTGCTTATGCAATTGGTGCCGTCCTCGGTCAGCGTAAGGAAAAATTATTACATGTCATTTACTATGCTAGCAAAGTCTTGAATGAAGCTCAAGTTAATTATGCCACAACTGAGAAAGAGATGTTAGCAGTAGTTTATGCACTGGATAAATTTAGACCTTACTTGTTAGGATCCAAAATCATTGTTTTTACTGATCATTCTGCTATTAAGTATCTGATAGCTAAGCAGGATGCTAAACCACGATTGCTGAGGTGGATGTTACTCTTTCAAGAGTTTGATTTGGAGATCCGAGACAAGATTGGGGTGGAGAACAAAGTGGCAGATCATCTGTCAAGAATCCAGGAGAAAGAGCTTCAAGATAGTCCTGACAAAGAAATCAACGACTATTTTCCTGATGAAAAAGTGATGTCTATTCACGTCCCTCCATGGTTCGCAGACTTTGCCAATTACAAAGTTGTGAAGGAGTTACCTGCTAATCTTACTGGGCAACAACAAAAGAAATTTCTGCGGGATTTAAAGAGGTACTTCTGGGATGATCCATATCTATACTTTCAATGTGCTGACGGAATCATTCGTAGATGTGTTCCTGAGTTTGAGACGACCCAGATCTTGTGGCACTGCCACTCTTCTGAATATGGAGGTCATTTTGGAGGCAATAGGACTGCTCAGAAAGTCCTGCAAAGCGGTTACTACTGGCCAACACTGATCAAAGACGCCAGAGAATTTGTCGAAAAATGTGACAAGTGTCAGCGAGCAGGCAACATATCTCGCAAGGATGAGATGCCTCTGAATAGTATATTGGAGGTAGAGTTGTTTGACGTGTGGGGCATTGATTTCATGGGCCCATTTCCCTCGTCTTATTCCAACCTGTACATACTGGTGGCTGTTGACTATGTATCCAAGTGGGTTGAGGCAATTGCCCTTCCTACTAATGATGCTATATCAGTGGTAAATTTCTTGAGGAAGAACATTTTCACAAGGTTTGGAGTACCCCGAGCCATTATCAGTGACGGAGGTACTCACTTCTGTAACAGGCACTTTGAGAGCTTACTTGCTAAATATGGAGTCAAACACAGAGTTACTACACCATACCATCCACAAACCAGTGGACAAGTTGAAGTTTCAAACAGAGAAATAAAGAGAATCTTAGAAAAGACAGTGGGAAACTCTCGGAAGGATTGGGCTAAGAAGCTTGACGATGCACTGTGGGCATACAGAACTGCATTCAAAACCCCCATAGGCATGTCACCGTATCAATTGGTGTATGGCAAAGCTTGTCATTTGCCTGTGGAGTTGGAGTACAAGGCCTTATGGGCCACAAAGTTTTTGAATTTTGAACCATCAGGAGCTCGGGAGAAAAGATTACTTCAGTTAAATGAGCTAGATGAGTTCAGAAGAACTGCATATGAAAGTGCAAGGATTTACAAGGAGAAGACTAAGCTGTGGCATGATAGCAAAATCAAGCACAAAGAGTTTGAACCAGGACAACAGGTATTATTGTACAACTCTCGACTGAGGTTGTTTCCAGGTAAACTTAAATCACGTTGGTCTGGTCCTTTTATTGTGAAGACAGTCTTCCCATATGGGACAGTAGAAATCTCCCCTCTCAAAGAGGACAGACCTTTCAAGGTCAATGGAAATAGATTGAAAATCTATTATGGAGAACAAACACCTAGAGACACAATTTCTGTCTCTTTAGTTGCACCTGAACCTTAAACAGTTACTGTCAGGCTCGTGACGTTAAACAAGCGCTAGATGGGAGGCAACCCAGTGGAAGAATTTTCATTTTAGTAGTTTTTAAATTTTTGTTTTTATTTAAGTCAAGAAAACAGAGAAAATACAAAAAGAAGGTGCAGTGAGAAATAAGTCCACGCTCTCAGCGTGGAATCCACGCTAGTAGCGTGGAATGTTCAGATCAACAGTAGCTTCCACGCTTGAAGCGTCAATTTGACGCTTACAGCGTGGGAAAATTTGGAAAAAGGTCTCACGCTCAAAGCGTGGGAACCCACGCTGAGAGCGTGGAAAGGAAAAATTTTACCCGAAGCTCCCACGCCCACAGCGTCAAACCCACGCTGAGAGCGCGGGAGCCAAAATCAGAGTTTAAAAAGAACTGAACCCTAATTTCCCTCCCCATTTCCTTTTCTCTCTCACCGTGAACCCCCCTCTCTCGATTTCCCCTCTACCCACCGCAAACCACCACGAGCCATCGTGAGCTAACACCATTTTTCTCTCTCTCTCTCTCTCTCTCTCTCTCTCTCTCTCTCTACCTCTGCCCCAGCCACCACCGCGACCAACATCAACCTCTCCTCTCCTCCCTCACCAATCTTCCACCACAAACCCAGCAAGCACTTTGTCTTCTTAACGTATATCATTCTCACATCAATTTTGGGTTCTGATTTTTGGTCGGTCACTAAGCAATCATGGCAGGAGATAAGGTATCGTTGCAACTCTACTACTTCCTTATGCATGAGTTGGTATTGGGTCTTGAATATTGTTGCTTGTTCTGAAAATACTCATGATAGAAATTTATTTGGAGTAGCATATAAGGGTCAAATATTAGTTACGTACATGCACTCTACTTGTTCGATGATTTGCCTGATAAGGAAGTACGATATGATGGTAAGGAATGCATATGTGCTTGTCGAGCTAAAAATTGTGCCAACGGTAATCGATTGTCATGATGATTTTTGTGTGAAAAATTTGCTTAGACAAATGTCTGCCATGCATTCGATTGAGTGATTGTTACAGTTTCTTATTATCAGTGTATGCCTCTCATATTGAGCATATTACATATTACTTGTGTTGTTTTCATTGCCAAGACAAATCTGAAATTGGGAGCATCACATTTTTTATCTGAGTTGGCCTATCATGAGTGCACTAAATGCTAAATTGGGTTTTATTAGATTATTTCAGTAGTTTGAAAATATTCATGTCAGCAATGCTTTAAGTCTGATTGATGATCATTGGAATTCAAATGTTCAAATTACAGGCCATGCTTAATAATTTTTTTTAGCATACTCTATTGATCCAGTGCACTTCTATTTTGGATAAGTATTCTGATGATCAAAGATACCAAAAGAACCATTGTGAAAAATAATTCTGGGAATTTCATGACTGGTTTTCATTGTTAAATCTTGACATGCATGAGTTTCCCTGTTTTTGTGTTACTTTTCTGAGTGCAGGGAAAGAAAGGCAAGCAGATCACCACAAAAGGAACTAGTTCTGGCAAGAAAACTGGAGCAAGTCGTGCTGCTGGCACAAAAAGGGCTCGGACCTCTTCTTCATCTGTTTTTGATAGTACCAGGTTCTTATCACATGAGGCTCAAGACAGGTTTTACAAATGGTTTGGCCCCAAGAAAATCATACCAGAAAGGCGAATCAGTTCCTTCCTAAATGATGATTGCCCAGTCAAACGAACAGTGAAGAGGAGAAAATGGGGGAAGTTAGTGGGATTTGCTGCACCAAGCTCCAGCACAATTCTGAAAGAATTTTGTGCCAATGCTGACCAAGAGACAGTGGATGAAACTAGGAAGAGCTGGGTGAGAGGACATGAGATCTCTTTCTCCTCTGACGCAATAGAGCAATTCCTGGGGACCACATATGACCGTAGCAAGCCATGCCACTCTATACGGACATTTAATAGATTGCAACCTACGGCTGAAAAAGATTTGTACTGGGAAGACATGCCTGAAATTGCAGAGAGAGTCCGAGCTGCTATCACTCATCCTCATTCTAAGTGGAAATCAAAGGGTGGGCAGCCACACGTGCCAGAAAAGTTAAAAAGGGAGGATCTAAATCCAGAAGCAATGTTCTGGCACACTTTCATCAATTCCACAATCATTGCATCTACTAATTTAAGTGATGTCAATGTTGAGAGAGCAGTGCTGTTATATACCCTTATGGGTACAGAAAATCTCCATATTGCTGATACTTTGTCTGACAGAATAGTATACATCATAACTCAGAAGAAGGCTGAGATCCACCTTGCTCACAGTTCTTTGATACAGAAGCTCTGTCAAGCGGCTGGAGTGGAGATTCCTGATGATGAGCCCCATGATGTGCAGGTTAAAACAGACCTCACACAGACAAATTTTGCTACTATGAGCGCAGAATCTAGTCGGAATGCTCTTTGGAAGGCAGCCCGTGCAGCAGGTGGAGCACCTCCAGCATCACCACCTGCACCTGAGCATGATGCAGAGCCCGTAGCTGCACCTCCTGCAGATTCCCTTATGGTTCAGATACAAGAGATGAGGATCGAGCAGAGGTACCTGAGGGAGATGATGGAGAGGCTATGCAGTGATCGCGGGATTGACACTGCGAGTTTCAGACCACAGTTTCAACCACCTCCATCTCCAGCAGCGGCAGCATCACAGGCCGTTCCGGATGATGTTGTTGCTGATGATGAGGATGATGACGCTGCTATGGAGGACTACTGATGATTATGCACTTCATTACTTTCCGACTAGTATAGTTGTTGCTGAGGACAGCAACATTCTAATCTGGGAATTGTCGCATGGCATGTTGTATGCGAGACCTGTTAAGAACTACACCACGGAAAGAACGGTCTAAACAGAAAATTTTCTAAAAAGGGGAGATATTTTAACCTTCAATTGTTATTTTTATTTTATTTGCTGTTTTGAGTTAGATTCAATCTTTATTTTCAAAAAAAAAAAAAAATTAGATTATTCCTAAAAAAAAAAGCAGTTCCAGAATGTTCTGAGCTTACTCAGTAAGTAATTAGATTGAGTTGGATGAAGCATTATAACTGTGAGCAATTACTTGTTTTAATCTGAGAATGATGACTGCTCGTTTTTATAACTGTTTTGCTAAAATGTTTGATAATGCTTGATGTGAAACAATGAATCGAGATTCTAGTTTGGATTTTAACCGTGAGGATTTGAGCCTAAACAGAATTTTATTTCAGAGAGGCCTCACTGTAGTAGATTCTAGAACTTGAACTGTTTCTTTGGCTTGTCATGCATAACTAAAATGATAAGGGCATTTTTATTCTTATTAACTTAGAGCCAAATAGCCTACCCATAAGAATTTCCATTGTTAAGCCCCTTTGAGCCTTAAACCAGTTCATTTCAACCTGATAAAAATTACTTAATCTTGTTCCTCTTGACACACCTTGAGAGATTGAATGCTGAACAAAAGAAGAAAAATCAAAGTACTTCTCAAAAGGAAAAGTTAAGTAGTTAAACAAGGAAAGGAAAAGGTAGCAAATAAAGGAAAAGAATCCCAAGTTTGTAAAATGAGGCATAATGAAGAAGAGAAGGAAGTATTGTTAAAATCAGTATTTCAATCTTTCCAATAAAGCTTCCGACCAAATGATTCTCACCCCCAAACCAGGCCAAGTTACAACCTATCAAAGACCTTTTGATCAGTCTGTGCATGACAAATGGATTCCTCATTCTTAGGAATTGAGAATAAGTTCAAGCCTATGGAATTACTGCTACACTGATGAAATAAGTGTGAAACCCTCAAACACTGAGCGTGATGAAAGTATATTTATAACTGATGAGGAATATTCATGCTGGAGTTTTAATTCTTGACATAACTGAAAAGCATTGTTGGGAGTTTTTAACAAAGAGTTATACATGCATAGCAGTCTGAATTCTTAAGATGTTGTGTTCCATGTTTTCACTGAATTATTCTTTGCTGATAACTTGAATATATTACATTGCTGAGGACAGCAAAGTCCTAATCTGGGAATTGTTTGATATGCGCCTAGCATATAAGGAAATCTGAGCCAAAAAGAGAAAGAATGTTGATGAAATCTTGAGAAAAAGAGCAAGAATCACTGTTAATTTGTCAGAATCTTAATCAAGGATTGAATACTGATTTTATGCTAATTTTGTAGGAAAAAGCAAACAAACTGGAGCAAAACGAGGATTTTGCAAAATCAAAATCCACGCTCAAAGCGTGGATCTCACGCTGGCAGCGTGGAAGAAATTTTTCAGACAGAAGCGTTCACGCTTGAAGCGTGAAGTTGACGCTGAGAGCGTCAGTTTGCGAATTCTCAGACCCCGTGTTTTGCAACGGGGCAATTTTGGAAAAGAAAAAGATTTAAAAATCAAGTTTTTGATTCAGCAATGAGATCTCTATCCAAATTAGAGATAAGATTAGATGATTTGTGGTAAGATTGAATCAAGATTTGAAATTCTAATTTATCAATCAAATCTCCAAGGTTGTTACATGAAAAAAAGGAAACAAAGTTTAAATCAAATACAAACTCTTGGATGGGCTCAATGCCGGTGGTTATAAATAAGGAGATTGGGAGCACAACAAAGGAACCAATTCACAACTCAGAGCAAGCAGTAGAGGACTGAAGATCAAGAATTCTTCTCCATTCTTTCTAGTAATTATAGTTTTTATGCTTTCTTTTGAATATTTGTTTATGTCGGATATGACTATGTCTGGCTAAGTTCTTTTATTGTAGTTAGGGTCACAACCCTATGTGAACCCTTGTTATGACAGATTGATTTAAATTATTGTACTCGTTTACATAAATTTCTTTATCTTATCTTGTGCGTATTTGATATTTTCTTTATTAAACCTGATCAATTTGATAGTTGAAAATAGTTTGAGGGTTAGAACCTTAAATAGGGATATTGGGGTTTCTGATCTCGAAAGGAGATAAGATAACTATTGGTATGCATACTAGGGATAGATGTCTATTTAATTGCAGATGTTGGAATTATGGTGTTCATTGCTTAATTCTCATGAGGGGTTACTAAGGGATTAGGATTCTAAGTGAGGTTAAAGGGTTAAGTTACCAAGGGATTGAGATTTAACTATTAATATATTGAGATCATAATTATCTGAGAAATTATATAAATAAGTATTTTGTATCAATCCAAAGTAATAAGTGGGGATCATAGGGAGAGTGTTCCCTAACTGCAATTCTTTCTCATATTTTCAAAACCAACTCCATTATTATTTTTCTTTTCATTCTTGAAAATACAAAAACTCAAAAATAAGTCTTTACTTTTATGGTTACTAAGATTCAATTTAATTTTCCCAACAAAAGATCAAGTTTTTCAACTTAAAGTGACTGATTATTTTAGTACTTGGTTTTCAATCCCTGAGGAGACGATCTTTCTTACTACTTTACTACTTATGCGAAACGGTATACTTGCCGGATAGCAACATGGTTCTGGCTCGAGGCAATCAAATGTTCAAATGCGAAGAGATCTATAGCAGGGAGAAACTTGGAAAAATAATAATATAACACATAAATTAGTGACAGTATTAGTGATGTGTTGTCTAGTATTTATAGAGGTAGGTAGTCTTTCTACCTGGGAGTAAATGATCCACCTACATTATGATTGCAAATATATACCATCGATAATAAAATGTAAGGAGAATTATGGATCAAGATTTCTTACTAGCAAGGCTTCATTAAAAATTTATTGAGATAATCTTGCACAGTTTCATTAATACCTTGCTTAATCACTTTGAGCATATGAGTGTATTTAAATTGAGCTTTGCTAGTTGCAAATCTCATCAAGAACTGATTGAAGAGATCTTTCCAATTGTTGATTGAGTTGGATGGTAAAGCTGAATACCATCTGAGAGCAATTTCTTTCAAGAAAAGATGGCATGCAACATCTTTAGGAACATCCTGAGCCATTATATTTGTCTAGAACTGTTCCAAATATTCTTGAGGGTCACATTTTCCATTGTATTTTTTCGTGGTAATTTTTATATCCCTTAGAATAGGCAGGTCCATGATCTTGGGAGGGGGGTTGAAAGAATGAGCTACCCTGGAAACTGCTCTTGAATTCTCATTCCGATGAGAATTCTCATGGTTATCGTGCTTGAGCGTATTTTGGTTTATGTTTACTTTCATCATATTTTTCATTCATGCCAGGCTATTTTTCTTTTCCAACCTACGATTTTTTCAATTTTTGCTATTCTTTTTTATGTTCTTCAATTTTCTGAATTTGTTGTCTAAGGAGCTCCAAAATTTGTTGGTTTATTGGTGGATCATTTTGCAAGGGAGAGATTGGAGCTACGGAGGAGGCAGTTTTCTAACGAGACGCCTGTCCACCCTTCTTCTTGCCTTTGGAAACATTCTCGAATTTGGACATCTTGCTCCTGATATCAACCATGTTTTTAATTCATAGAGAGTGAGATTCGTAATTTACTGTTTCCCACAAACGGGGCCAATGATCAGTCTAACACCAATTGGGCTAGGCCTAACCATACACGGTTGAAGGTAGAGGATGTTGGTGAAAATAAGAAAAGATTAATGAGTTGTTGCCGGGATGCTTAGTCGAGATGGTATGTTGCATTACGAGATGGTTGGGCAGGGCTTGTGCTTCTCTGGGTTGTATGAGAGCGACTGGGGGAAGGATACCTACAAAGGCACTCTGATACTCAAGTCAACTTAATATCCAAGGAGGTTCAAGTATTCAAAGAGAGATATCATATTTGGGCCAATGACCTCTGTATTTATAGTGCTTGAGCGTCGTGTTTATCATCGTCTTTTATGAGGCGGTGTTCATGTTGATTGCTGGAGGGGTGGTCTTTCTTAGACTATTCCTTAGGGGGACAAGCCTATGTTCAGAGTAGATTCTAGTGATATGGCGGCAAGCAAGAGCTATCACCCTTTCACTAGTTCCTGTTTGTGGCCAACTTATCTGAGCTTCTGACCTCGACAACGATGGTTCCTTTTAGGTTAAGTTATATTGGCTTGGTGGCCAAGTACTTAAGCGAGATTCATGCCTTTTGTGACGAGATGGATTGTTTTTGTGGCTATGTGGCTAGGGTGAGTTGGGCCTTGTTACAATTGGGCCTTTATCTCAAATATAATTGGTCTAGATCTCTGTCTCTATATGTCTCTCTCTCTCTCTAATATATATATATATATATATATATATATATATAGCAGATCGGATATTCATACTATCATTTTTTTCTACTATCGAATCTAATTACTATTGGATTCAAAAATTATTTTTCTTTTCTCTCTCTTCATTCAACTTTTCCTCGAATCCAATGGTAATTAGAGTGGTAATAGAAAAAAGTGGTAGGATAAATATTCTACATATATGATACAAATATAAATTGAAATATTATAATAATTAAAATAATAAATTATATAATGTTAATTTTTAAAATCTGTATATATTTTTAAATTTTTTGTATCAAACCATACTAAGGTGGCACAAGCAGGTCATGAAACTACTATATAAGAAAGACTCAAACCCAAAAATGATCATCTTCTCCAATATTACTCAAGTTTATTCATTTAAACATTGATTTGAGCATCAGAGTGCCTTGTCGTAGGTACCTTCTTTCATTTGTCCCAGACAAGCAAAGCTTTCCAACACCAGTACAATCATCCCGCAACATAGCCCAGTGGATACCATTGCAGTCTCTCTTTTAACATCATTTGGACCAAGTTTAACCGTGTGTGGCAAGCCTAATTACTCTTGGATTGATTAATGCACAAGCCTTTCACTTGTATTAGTTAATTTATTAGAACAATGGGAATGACGAGGATTAAACTTTTGATTACTTGATCTTAAGCTTTGATATCATATAATGCCACCAATTTCACAACTTAAACTAATAAGTGATATTTACAAAAGTAATTCCTCTTAAACCTCTTTTTTGTAACACCCTGTTCTAGAACCGGTTTGTTAACATTACGTACGGCATTAAGCGCAGTTACAATCACAGCAATTGAATTAAAGTACGGATAAACTTTTTCCTTATTATTTATAAACGTTTTTGTTTAAAATCAATTCCGTAATTAAAACAATTCTCATAATGTGATTATAACTTAAACTATATGTGAAACACCTATTGTAAGTTTTATTTAGATCAGATGTTGCTACCATAGTGTGCCAAGTAGTCTCCTTAGACCACCAAGGCTTAAAAACTCATTATTTTCACCTTTACCTTTTAGTTACCTACGAAATTTTATATTAATTATATGGTTCTCATGTTCTAATATTTTATATATCTCTTCGTTATCTACACGTAGGTTCAAACCGCGCTCAAATCGGAGCACCGTAGCCCAAGTTATGAATTTTCTACGAAACGAGTGCTGAACCCACTGGGCCCGGCGCGATTTGCGCCACGAAACAGAAGCTTTCCAGAACATTTGGCGCGAAAGGCGCCAACCATGGAGCGAATGGCGCCTTAAATGCATTTTCCCACCGTATCTTGGCGCGATTTGCGCCACCACGGCGCTAATAGCGCCAAAGTTCAGGAGATTACACCTAGCCTTAGTATTTTGGCCCTAATTGGGGATATACTTATCCAAATGACGCAATCTTGGTCTCGTTAGAAAGCTAAGAAAAAGATCTACAACTTCCATTAAGGCACAAGGGTCCAAATCTATCATATGAGATATTAAAAATTGGAAACAAGACATGATGTCTTTATTTTTACATGGATTTTCAACCTAAAGGTCTTCTTTCACCTAATTGACATCATATAACCACTTCAATACATGACTCTTAGTTCTTTCAAGGTATCCATTTATCAAAAGCAGCATCCATGCCCTTCCATCATATATATACAATAACCACAAGATTACACAATCTCTAAATGTCTTCAATACAAAACCATAAGACTTAGCTACAAAACACTATGATCAATTCCTTGGTTCCCATCAACAAAAGAGACACCAAAGGAGATGAGCATAGGCTAAGTCCATCAAAATAAAACATGACATACATATAACAAATGGCTTTCAAATATCAATCCTATACATAGGAATTACAAAATGGCATGCATAACCCAAATTAATGCAAAATCTCCATATATCAACTAGTCCAAGTATGACCACTTGCCACCAGAGGCTCCTGCAACATCTTTATCTGAAAGGGGATCCCCACAACACGGAGTGAGATATATGAATACATCTCAGTAAACTAGGGGTCCTTGGAGCATCTCTCCACCCCATAGTTTACTCACAGTATAATAGCAATAATCAGTAAATAATGCAGTAAATACATATCCATGCAGTGTGTAAAAACATCTCCAGGAGACATCCCTTGAGCTCTCCTGCCGTCCTAAGGATACTCAGATGAAAAATAGTCCTACTGGCCAGCTAAACTACCAAGTATGAATTACGCATCGTCATGCAACATACAAAACATAGGGAAACACCATCCTATGTCACACAAAATGCATACACATACGTATAACAAAGCATTAAACTACCTTATTGCGTATACATCACTATTAATAACCACTACCCGTTCAGGGCTTGGTGGAACAATTAAGGGATCAATTCCCAAGGTCCGAAGGCTTACCTCAAAGCTCCAATTCAACCTTTGCTCACCAACAAGTTTTGCAACCAATCAACTTTGAATTCAAGCTACAACTTGCAAAACACATACATACACTAAGGTGTCACACAATCAATCAATACTAGTTAATGAATATCCACATATTCATCAACAAAACAACAACTCTACACCACAAATTGGCATAAGCTTACCCATCCGAATGGGCTAATCAAGCTCCATAGCTTGCTCCAATGAGTGGTCACTCAAAGTTGGTCCACTTGCCTCAATCCTAGCAACACAAGGACACAATCAATCATCTAACTCATTAATTGCTCAAAATGCTAGAACATACATAAGCCCAAGCATGAATTTTCCCACACATTGAACAATAACTAAATGACTATCTAAATTCATTTTTACCGTTTATTTATCATCTACAACCACTTTTACAAAGGGATTAAGCTCAAATCAAACCCAAACTCATTCCACCCACCATGACACTATTCATCATCTTCCTCAATCTTGTAATCTCCATGGAAACAAAGCTCAAGGAGTAGAAACTTACCACAAATGGTTGCACAACTAAGGGATGTTGATCTCCTTAGCTCCCATGGAATGAACTACCTTCAAACTCCTTCAATCACCCGATGGGTCGAATTTTGGGAGGAAGAAATCTCCCACCACAATGCTCCTCACTCAAAGCCAAGCTAGGATAATGGATGAGAGCAAGATTATGAGTGATTTAGGCTTTTGAATCACTAAGATTGGTTGAGAAATGGAGTAGCTAGGGTTTCTCTCCAAAAATGCCTTCTCCCTTCCTTTTCTTCTATCACGGGTTCGTCTGATGGAGGAAGAAGAAATGAAAATTCATTTGGTTCATTTGAACTTAACTTAGTTAAGTTTTCTCCACCGGGTAGGAGCTCATCTATCTATTGAGTTCCATTCTCTTTCAAACTTTATCCAAAGGTCTGAAATATTTTTCTAGTAATATTTTCACTTTTACTTTTATATTTTGGGTACTTTTGCCTACACCCATTTTTACTTCATAATTTTCACTGAGTGCACTTTTTACCTCAAAAGTGACCCCAAATCATTTAATTTGGCCCTATACTTAATTTTACTCACTAATACATGCCTAATTACTTAATTACATGTAATTTACTAATTAATTAGGCTAGGGCTACTATATTTTTCTATGTCAACTTTTTTTTTTGGAGTTAATTCAATCCTAATTATTTTTTTTAGTCGAGTTAGCTCCCCCCGTATCAGCACAAGCTTGAACTATTTGAGCCAACTATGAGACTAATGAGGAGTACGGGGTGAGTTAGTGATAAAAATATTTAAGCCTCTCAAAAAATGACATGTAAGAATTGAATTAAGAACATTTTCTTTTCACTTATTTAGCTTCTTTACTACTAATTAAATTACAACCATCATTTGGTATTCTATGTGAACATTGTTAGAGGCTTTTAATGTAAATGTTTCGGGTTTTAACCGCATACTATATTCACATACGAGAAGCTCTGGGGAGTAGTCAGAATTGGTTTGCATGTTTTCAGCCACCAATTCAAGAAAAAAATCAGGCCGTACATGCATTATAGTGCAAAATCATAATTGCGAAAATAAGTTTCACGCCATGACAGATTGCAAAGTAGGTGGAACCACAGTTTTTAAATTTCTCATCCCTATATGTTTAATTTCTTACTCTGAACTACATGATAACAGGTTAAATGTATAATTGGATGCTACGACGCAATTCAATGCTCGTCACACACACCTACAAGGAAAGAAAATCATGTTTGCAACAAATTATATTTTTCAAAAAGAGGAAGAATGGATTTAATTTATAATGTTGTCTTTCTTTCTTTATTTTTCGTTGATTCCATTTAAATTTAATGGTTTTTTTGTTTCATATAAAAGAATCTAATGTTTTTAATCTATCAGTCATTTGAGTTGTTAAATATTAATAATTGAGATTAAATATAGAATTTATCATTCTTATTCCAACACGTAAGTTAATAATCTCCTTTACAAATAATATTTTTCTTGAGAATGCGTTACAAATTTTGTTGATTAACCAGAGTAATTTAATTATTATTATTTTTAAAATAAAGTAGTACAGTTTAAAAAAATATTTATCAAAATAATATAATACAATTATATTTATTATTTTTTAGATCCATAAATATCAACATGTATCATGTTTACGAGATTGACGCGATCAAAAGTGGTTAACTTAAATCACTTTGATAAAGAATTTTAAAACTATAATTTTAAATATATATTTTTTAAACTAAATCACTTACGTCAATTAGTCCTTGTAATACTCATACTGTTTTGCTTTGACGAATAAAAACCATAATATAGAGCCATCACCACCGACAGTATTTAAGCATAGTCACAGGTACAGAACATGCAAATGTGTGTGTCTATATCAGGAAAACATTTAATTGCATGACATGATTTTATTTGATTTGAGGTACCTCCTCGTTCTTAATATTTATCATCCCTAAATTGTATTGGGGAAAAAATTATACTCTTAATGAGGAAAAATCAATTCATCCGAGTCCTTGTTGTTAGTTTGTGAAGGACAGTGGTGAAAAGCTTCCGTGACTCATTTATCCCTCTTAATGAGGAAAAATCAATTCATCCAAGTCCTCTCACTCTCATTTAAAATTGGGGACTTCAACAACAGAGACTTGAATGACGTAACAAAAAAATAACTACAGATATAGGGACCTACCCGAGCGGTGCGAAGCAAACAAAGGTGGATATCCGCAGCACTTAACGGTGGCTTAGTAACCCCTCTCCTTCTTTATAATAAACACCGTCAAATTCGAGCACAATATTTTACGGACGAAGGATGCTACGAACTAGACGGTCACTTCTGCAAAGGTAATGAAGAAGTGTCATCTTCCTCAGTGGAGTTATTTATCAATTTGGTACTCGTAACTTGGTGAGATGAAGCTGTCTCTGTCCTTCGTTATGTTACCTTTGTTAAAATATTCTCCATGTTTCTTTTACCTAAAATATTGTATTTACTGTGGAATTTGCTCTTCCAGGGAGGTAAAGATCATGCAACTGCTAGATACATTTACTGTAACACCCCGTTCTAGAATCGGATTGTTATTATTGCGTACGACATTAAGCGCAGTTACAATCACATGGTTCAATTAAATTCCGGATAAATTTTTCTTTTTAAAATGTTCCGAATTTATAATAACCCAGTGTGTGATCATAACCGTATTTGCTTTGCGGAATAACGGGACTAAACTTAATATTATATTCCCTGTATATTAGACAATACGTCGTTGAAGGTCTTCATCTCTTTAATTATCCATTTAATTCTACACTCCTTTTATGCTTCCCATCTTCTACTATGTTATGGGATTTTTCATTAGCTACGCGTGGGTTCAAACCGCGCTCAAATCGGAGCACCGTAGCCAAAGTTAGGCATTTTCTAAGAAAATGGGTGCAAAATCTCCAGGATCCCGCGCCCGTAGCGTGGGATCCACGCCTAGAGCGTGGGCAACCAGAAAGTTGGCGCCCCCAGCGTGGGAGTGGCACCCTCAGCGTGGATGCTACTGTCTGGTTCTGTAATTTGGCGCCCCAAGCGTGAATCTGGCGCCCCAGGCGCCATCCACAGGGCTGGGTGACCCAAAACAAGGTCATTTAACCTACCTATGGTTTTCCACTCATAACTTGAGCGATACTCACTCAAATTACACCATTTTGGTCTCTATGGAAAGCTAAGAGAAATGTCTACAACTTCCATAGAGACATCAAAGTCCAATTCCATCACATTGGGTATGAAAATTGGTCAACCGGACATGATGTCTTTGTTTTCTCAACATTTCCCAATTTAGCACTAGGTACCTAATCTAGTTTCCAGTTCAACAATCCAATACTTAATGAGCATACATATATTGAACTTAAAGTAATCATCAATTACAATTCATGTTCATTACAATTCATGGAACTTAGCTTACAAAACACTATGATCACTCCCTTGGCTCCCATCAACAAAGAGATAACCAAAGGCATGAGCATAGGCTAAGTCCATTCCAAATAAACAGAACATACATCTATTAATTTTCTATTAATTACAATCCTATACATGTGAGTTACAAAATAACATGTATAATATCAAAATACAGGATCCTCATGCATCATTACTAGTCCAAGTATAGCCACTTGCCACTGGTGGCTTCTGCAACGTCCTTACCTGAAAGGGGGTCCCCACAACACGGGGTGAGATATACGAATATATCCAGTAAACCAGAGGTCCTTGGAGCATCTCTCCACCCCACAGTTCCATATCAGTGTAATAGCAATAACAATAATAATGCAGTAAATACATATCTATGCAAAGTGCAATAACATCTCCAGAAGAAATCCCTCGAGCTCTCAAGTTGTCCTAAGGAAACTCAGATGCAAATAGTCCTACTGGCCAGCTAAACTACCAAGTATGATTTATGCATCGTCATGCAACATACCACATAGGGAAACACCATCCTATGCCACACCAAATGCATACACATACGTATAACAAAGCATTACACTATTTCATTGCATTTATATACACTATAATTACCACTACCCTTTCAGGGCTTGGTGGAACAATCAAGAGAATTACACCCAAGGTCCGAAGGCTTACCTCAAGCTTTAGTCAACCTTTGTTCCCACCAACAGGTTCCACAATCAATCAACTTTGGTTTCAAGCTATGGTTTACACAGCACACACCTACATCAAGGTGTCATAGCATCAATCAAGCAATTCAATGAATATCTACATATATTCATCAATATCATAACAACTCTATATCAAAAAGCGACATGAGCTTACCTATCCAATTGAACTAACCAAGCTCCATTGCTTGCTCCAATGGTTGATCACTTACGGTTGGTCCAAATGCCTCAATCCTAGACATCATTAGGACACAATCATCAATCAACCAAACTAAACCATTTATCACTAATGCAAGAAAATCCAATATCAAGCATTAAATCTTGCCATTTTCAAAGTATAGTCATATAACTATCTAAACTCATTTCCACTGATTAAATGTCATTCCTAGCATTTCTTATAACATGCATTAAGCTCCATTCTTCCAAGAGCATAGCTAATCGGATTACAAACCATAAACCCCAAACACTATTCACAAAACCCTAACTCATGCAAAATCTAGGGATTTTGTGTGCAAGATAGTGGAAACTTACAACCAATGATCACACAACGATGCAATGAGCGTTCCTCAAGCTTCCATGGAGAGAATCACCCCCAATCACCCCAAAACCCACAAAGGGTCGAAATTTTGGAGAAGAATAACTCACCACACCAAGCTCCCCACTAAAAACTAAGCAAAGATTATCAAAGAGGATGAGGTTCTAAGTGATTTAGGCTTTTGAATCACTCCAATCGGTTGAGGCTCTCTCTCTCTCTCTCTCTCTCTCTCTCTCTCTCTCTCTCTCTCTCTCTCTCTCTCTCTCTCTCTCTCTCTCTCCTTCTTTTCTTTCTTCTGGCAACGGGTTTGTGGGGAGGGACAAGGGTTTCTTTTTGTTTTATGTCACTTAACTTTATGTTAAGTGGTTTTAAGTGGGTATCGGTTTATCTATCTATTTAACTGCAATAATTATCAAACTTCACCCAAAAGTCTGGAATATTATTCTAGGAATATTTCCACTTTTAATTTTATATTTTGGGTACTTTTGCCTACACTTATTTATACCCCTTAATTTTCACTGAGTACACTTTTTAACTCCAAGTGACTCAAATTCATTTAATTAAGCCTTATACTTAATCATACTCACTAAAACATGCTTAATTATTTAATTACATATAATTTACTAATTAATTAGGTTAGGACTGTTATAGAACTGAAGTGAATACTATTACTCGGTGCCTCTTCCATGATGATGATGACAAACTCCTTGAATACTTGAATGACGATGGGAAGTCAATTGAACCGAACTGGTATTTTGTTTTCTTCTTTTTTTATAAGGACTCTTTAGTTTATGATTAGTATGGGCTAAGGAACTCCTAATACGTAGAACATATTCAAATTCCCTTTTGTCTGGCCCTACAGGTACATACCAGTTATACCTTTGGTTCTTGTTAATGGTAGTGAGGGAATTGGTACGGGATGGAGTTCTTACATTCCCAATTAGAATCCAAGGGATATTATTGCCAATGTTAGGCGTTTGTTGAATGATGAGACAATGATGCCCATGGATCCATGGTATAGAGGATACAAAGGAGCCATTGAGAAAAGCTCCAAGGAAGGTGGGTATATAGTCAATGGTACAATAGTGGATATAGATGAGCAAACTTTCAGAATCACAGAGTTGCCTATCCGTAAGTGGACTCAAGATTATAAGCAGTTCCTTGAATCTTTAACCGATGGGACACCTAATGCCAAGGATCCTCTCATTGAGGTAAGCTTACTTAAATATTTCATCACCATATATGCACAATAAGTTAACTAGTGCCATTTTTTTCATTTTAATTCGTTTCTTTATGCAGGATTTCAGGCAGAATGGAGATGACGCAACCGTAGACATAGAAGTCAGGTTGAAGCTGGAGAAATTAGCGATGGTCAGACAAGAGGGACTGCTGAAGAAATTCAAATTGACTAGCACAATTAGCACAAGCGACATGCATCTTTTTGATGCAGAGGGGAAAATTAAGAAATATGAAAATCCGGAACAAAGTATATAGCCTTCATCATGTGGATTTGTTTTAAATAATATCATGTTACTTTTTACACTCACTGTTTTATGTCACTTCTGATGCAGTTCTCGAAGAGTTCTTTCCACTTCGGCTGGATTATTATGAGAGAAGAAAGGTGAGTTATTGTTGTGTCAATGGGTAATAGGTCTTTGTATTCTGCACCTATTTGTAAGAACTATAATTCAAGTTTGTTATGCATTCAGAAACATCTACTGGACAATCTTGAACGACTTTTGTTGGTGTTGGACAACAAAGTTAGGTTTATATTAGGGGTGGGTGAATGGTGAAATTATCGTGAGCAACCGTAGAAAAGCATGATGAGTGTTTGTTAGACTAATCTAACAAGCAATCAGACCTGGTGAACTTGGGGCAATTAGCTTGAGCACAAGAAAGTGTTAATAATATACATGTTGTAAATATTAATATTTATAACACTCCCCCTCAAGCTGAGGAATAGATATTTGTCAATACATCATCTAATTGACGACCGGTGAGAATATAGGGTTCCTTTGTCAATACATCAGCTAACTGACGCCCGGTGGGAATGTAGGGTGTGGTAATCAACCCGCTATCAAGAACCAGATCACCACCCCAAAAGTTAGGTTTATATTAGGGGTGGGTGAATGGTGAAATTATCGTGAGCAACCGTAGAAAAGCATGATGAGTGTTTGTTAGACTAATCTAACAAGCAATCAGACCTGGTGAACTTGGGGCAATTAGCTTGAGCACAAGAAAGTGTTAATAATATACATGTTGTAAATATTAATATTTATAACACTCCCCCTCAAGCTGAGGAATAGATATTTGTCAATACATCATCTAATTGACGACCGGTGAGAATATAGGGTTCCTTTGTCAATACATCAGCTAACTGACGCCCGGTGGGAATGTAGGGTGTGGTAATCAACCCGCTATCAAGAACCAGATCACCACCCCAAAAGCTAGCTCCAAGAAAAAGTGGGGGGAGGCGAGACTCTGATACCAACTAAAGAACCTTGGGATACACCACCCCAAAAGCTAGCTCAAAGGGTGGAAGTACCCAAAGCCTTATAAACTCCACATTAGTGGCTCATACAATCAATGTGGTACTATATATCTCAACAATACATAATTTGTTATTCTATCCACGTTAATGACTACAACACGAATCACAGTATACTCACAAGATAAGTCTTGGCTATTCTGTACGGCCTGACAAAATACCAAGTGACAAGTCCATTGGAATGCCAACTCCCAATTATTAGTGAGATGGAAACGGGAGTATAGATTTTGAAGAGTTCTTGAACATTCTGGGAACGAACGTGAAGGTTCCAAATTGAAACATGTGTCGTTGTTTTTAAATTTTGAAAGAAATGGACGAAAACCTATAGCCAGTACTATTGTGTCCTCTTCACGAACATAGCAAATATTCTTTATCCAAGACTTCCCCAGAACGACGCTTTTTGACCCTTATAACCCTTAATTAATAACTAATTATCAAATTGCCCTTCATTCAAAACTATTTCGAAAATTTACCCTCCCCAACAAACATAACACCAATCTGTCCATGTTTGACCGTTGACCATGAAGCCTACCCGGGTACACCATTACCTACCCGGGTAAATTTTGAAACTTTTTATCTACCCGAGTATGTAGGGGTGTACCCGGGTAGAGTTCTTGAATCTGGGAAAATGGTTGAATTATTTACCCGGGTAAGGAGCAGTGTACCCGGGTAAACATCGACGGTAGGGTTTTAAAATACCCCAGCAGCCCCATTTCGAAAACCCACAAAAGGGGTACCCGAGTAGAGCTGCTGGAGGAGTGTCTTCTTGAGCGATTTCAGGCATAATCTTGCACCAATTCGTCTTGTTTCTGATCATCATTCGCGGACCTTGCAACCTCTCTGCCTTCTACCGATTGAAATCGATCAAAGGTGCATTTTTTTTTTCAGTTTTTTCAATTATGTTATGATTTCTGTTCTGATTCATTGTATTTTCGTTTATATCATTTGATTCTGTCCGAATTATTTTATCAATTTGTATGTCATACGCTTACCCTAACCCTAACCCTAACCCTGAATCTAACCCTAACCCTAACCCTAACATGTATCTAATTTCTGATTTTGGTTATTTTTTCAGTTTAATAGTGTGACACAATGACCTCTCGACGCGTTTCAAAGCTGCCAGTGACCCATTCCGAGAGAAGAACCAAGAGTCGTCACGATGGGTCGTCATCCTCTCAGCCCCAGGCTGCTTCGAGTCAGGCTCCGGACTTGACGTTCGGATATTTGTTTGAGGATGACATACCTTCACACGAGAAGTTCGTGAAGTTTTTCATGACCCGGAAGATCTGCGAACCGAAATCACTGGATTCGGCATTCTTCAACCTAGAGCGTTTTGACATTGTGCCGCTTCTTGAGCAGACACATTTACTTCACCTGGCGGAGATACGGTGCCCATACTCGGAGGTTATGGTAAGAGCCTTCTACCAGAACCTTGGCTACTCGCAAGGCGAGCTGACTTCCCGTGTCTGCGGGATTGATATCATCATGACTGCTCCTATCTGGACGGAGCTACTGGGGTTCGATTTTGATGGTGTCACAGGAGCAGCACTATATGATGGAGACAGCCATCATATATTTGGTGATTATAACCGGGAGACCATTGTTACAGAGACTAGGAGGGCAGACGCTGAGCCCGGTCATTTTGCTCATTATCCTGTTAGCAACTTGTCAGTTTCTGCTCGCATTCTTCATTATGTGGTGACACATATTATTTTCCAGCGCCCGCATAATCACTCAAAGGTGCTGGAAGGGGACTTTGTCATCCTGTGGGCCCTCCTTCACAGTCAGCAGGTGAACTGGAGGCATTACATATGCATACTGATGTGGAAGGCAGCCAAGTCAAAGAAGGCTGAATTGCCTTTTGCATTTCTGGTGCAGAAGATTCTGCATAGATTTGGAGTGCCTATGGCAACAGAGACCTTGAAGACCGCCAGAGGCTGGAATGCTATATTTGGTGAGAGGCTCCTGAAGCAGTGTGGGATCCTACCGAATAGAGCAGGTATCTGGACGTGGAAGAAGGCACCAGAACCAACAATGGCCCACCAAGATTCAGCTTTCTGAAATGATGAGATGAAATATGTGTGATGTTTCGGATTAGAGAGGGTAAGAGAGAGAGATTTGGGGTTTCAAAAACCCTATACCTCGCAACAATGGCCGAAACCCATACATATTGGGGTTTCTGGACGCGATTTACCCGGGTACACTGATCCATACCCGGGTAAATAATTCAACTATTTTCCCAGATTCAAGAACTCTACCCGGGTACACTCCTACATACTCGGGTAGATAAATTTTTTTCAAAATTTACCCGGGTAGGTAATGGTGTACCCGGGTAGGCTTCGTGGTCAACGGTCAAACAGGGGCAGATTGGTGTTATGTTTGTTGGGGAGGGTAAATTTTCGAAATAGTTTTGAATGAAGGGCAATTTGGTAATTAATTATTAATTAAGGGTCATAAGGGTCAAAAAGCCCCAGAACGAAGTCAATAATGTAAAATATGTTTAACCAGCATTTAATTGCGTAAGTAGCTACAAAAGACAAACTGTTAAGTTCAGATATCATAGGCAACCATCAATATATAGTGTTCGATTGACTGGCCCTTGTTCAAAACATGAAAATTTTGCTGAAAATATCAAGCCTCTGGCTTTTCAAAACTGTATAATACATAAAAAAAAAAATACAAAAGAAGAACATGAAATGGGAAATTTCCACACAACACAACACTGCCATTACCCAGGCAAAACCTGGAATCGACCCCAAACCACATTGCGGTTTGAAAGAAAAAAAAAACCCACAAAGAGAGAGAGAGAGAGAGACATAAATCATATGTCATAGGAAGAATACCTGAAAACAATGTACTATGGAAGCGTCACCACCAAATCGAAGTTTCAGGTGATCATCTGTGGAGCGAAATAAAATAAAAGAACATTGTGGTGAATAACATATTGTGGGTTTAACAAAAATCAGAAAAACATTTGGGCAGGCTAAAGTACCGTTTTAAAATTTTTGAGCAAAAGAATTACTCAGTTAAAGTTGATTGAATAAGTTTTTTCAAAATAATGCAGTCAAACATGTCACATATGCTGACGGGACTCGTGTCACGTCAGCGCCACGTAGGTAGTCCCATTATCATAAAACTTCGTAAGGTCATAACTTGTGACTCGGGTATCCAAATCAGATGATTTTTTTTTGATTTCACATAAATTTTCGAGATCTACGCAATAACACCTGATTTGACATATTTTATCTCCCACAAACGTAGTTTGAAGATCTTCTGGATTTAAACGCGTGATTGTGGTACAATTGTTACCAATTCAAATTATGTTTGAGAGAGATAAAATATATCAAATGAGATGTTATTGCATAGATCTCAAAAATTAATGTGAAATTAAAAAAAAAATCATCTGATTTGGATACCCGAGTCACAAGTTATGGTCTTCTGAAGTTTTATAGTAATAAAACTGCCTACGTGGCTCTGACGTGGCACGAGTCACGTCAGTGTCAGTGACGAGACTAGTTCCGTCAGCATATGTGAAATGTTTGACTATATTACTTTGGAAAAACTTATCCAATCAACTTTAACTGGACAATTCTTTTGCTCAAAATTTTTAAAATGGTGTTTTTTTCCCCATTTGGGCAGGGTTACTGACAAAAGATGAAACATCAGATGAAGACTCGTCGGGTTTTGCTTCTGACTTTGGTAGCGCATAGGTAGTTGATATTGCACCAACAGCAGGAAGGGTCTTACATCAGAAAAACAAAAAATTAAAACCACATTTTATGTGAAACAGGGAAGAAAACCAAAGACTTTTTTCTTCTTCTTCATAAACCAGAGATTTATTCACACAATCTGATACAAGAACCAGTAGGAAACTAAAGTCAGCCACTATACTAAAGCTATAGCTACCTAACTCTCAGGTCAAGTTTCAACATAACATTATAAAATTAACCACAGTGAGAGTTATCATAAAAATAAAATATAATATATAATGAGTTTTATAAGAGTTATGTTGTAGGAAAAGTGATTCTGTAATGTTATAGAGATTCGTTTTGCGTGCCGTAATTTTTCTTTTTTCTTCAAAAAGTGTGAGCCCCACAAAATATTGTGTGTGTAAGAAAATTTGTTGTGTCATATTAAATGACAAATGTAAATCCCATATATAATATACTTAGGGTTTATAAGAGTTATGTCGTAAGAAAAGTGATTGTGTAATGTTATAAAGATTCATTTTGCGTGTCATAATTTTTATTTTATTTTTCTTCAAAAAATGCGACTCATACAAAATGCTATATATATATAGGAAAATTTGTTATGTCTCCCATATACTTATTAAAGGCTAAGACCTCATAGGACCAATCGTACGAAAGCAAGATATCTAGTGACAATGAGTCTGATGACAATGCTTTGGAATTTTCTGACTTTGAACAAGATAAGACTAGCCTAGTCCTTAATATATAGGTGAAAATTATGAGTTGCATTAATATTGCTTTGCCGAAACGTGATCTACCACAAAAGGATCGTACTAGCAATATTTTGTAAGGAGTATTTAGTAGGAACATCATTTTTAGATGCATGGAAAACTGATGCTGGATTTTCTAAAATCTTGTTTGGTAGCATATTGGAGAGAAAAATTTCAGAGAAATTATTTTTTCAAAATTTCAGTGTGTGTGTGTTTTCTAAACTAAAATATCACCAAAAAATATCATATTATGAAAAAATATGAATTAATTTTTTAAATAAAAATAAACAAACATAATATTAATAAAATTAACTCAACATTCTCGAGAATATTATGTCATATCAAATAATTTTTTTAGTAACATTTTCAAAAAAAACTCACTTTTCAACGTGATTCCTGATAAAAATAAATTTCTCCACTAACGCCGCCTACAAGTTTTTCCAAGTCAAAAAATATTTGAAATGTTAAACACCTCGTTAGTGTATATGACGATACCTTCTATCCCGTTGGATTTGTGCATGAGGGGACCTTGACTAGATTAGTCTCGTTAGGGAAATTGACTCCACATGCAACATTATTTCTGTTAGCTATATTGACGAGACTTGTTAAATATCCCAACCCGAATTCCCCTCCCCCTATAGGCTTCACAAAAATGAGCTAATTCATCGGATTGTTCGTAATCCGGTTAAAATGAGTCGGGTTGGGTTAGGAAAAATGAGTTAGTAATTTGAGTCAGCCCGACTCGTTTCAGCTCAAAAAAATCGAGTCAACCCACGGGTCAAACGGGTTAGCTCGCGGGTTATGATTTTTTTAATATAAAAGTATAAAAATTAATGAAGAAAAAGTAGAAAGCTAAAACCTAAAATTTCAATTCCAAAGACCCAAACGAAAATACCCTCTAGCTGTCAATAAGTCCAAAATCGTGCATTAAGGACCTTTTTATAGTATGTGTTACAGTGTGAATGTGGTGTCAACTGCCAATAAGTCCAAGTCCAAGGAATTTTCTATGTTTTATCTGTATAAAGTCTTTGTATTGAATGATTTAATAATTTAGGAAAAAAATTTAGAAGTTATAGTATTAGAGTAGATAATATGAACTACAAGTTATAGTTATAGTATTAAAGTCTTTTAGATTCATTTTTCCTCTGACTTCCAATCTAAAAGATCGAATCTCGCCATATCACCTGTCACATCGTATTGCTTTTGGCTACACTGTTATACCTCGTGTCCTTATTTTAATTTTTCTGCTTCTAACTTTGAAAAGGACGGGTGCCCAATGACGACAAGGGACTTTTGATTTTCCCTTTGTGAATGAGACTTTTAATTTTGTTTCATATTCCGAGAAAATGCTCTCTCTAAATTTCTGTCACAGACAAAGACAAACTCTCAGTTCAAGCTATCTCAAATATCTCTCTAAATTGGACGAGTCAGATATGCAAGAATGCAAACCTATTTATAGTGCACGAAAAGGAAGAAGGTGAGCTATGGTTAGCGACAGGCAATTGAATTTGCACTACGCTTTATGTCGATATTATTAATAACAGCAAAGTTTTGCTGATTTTCCTCCTTTGACCATGTCAAAAATTTGCCCGTTCTGATCATCCCTTTTAATGTAATGAATTTTCTTGTGAGCTTTGTTGATGATATTTTCAAATTCATTAAAATAATCTGATACTCTTAATGCAGGTGTATACCCAGACTCTAATTCGAGATCAATACAAAGACTTTTAGATTCATTTTTCCTCTGACTTCCAATCTAAAAGATCGAATCTCGCCATATCACCTGTCACATCGTATTGCTTTTGGCTACACTGTTATACCTCGTGTCCTTATTTTAATTTTTCTGCTTCTAACTTTGAAAATTACGGGTGCCCAATGACGACAAGGGACTTTTGATTTTCCCTTTGTGAATGAGACTTTTAATTTTGGCGACAATGGGCCATTACTTAATAGGTCTTGTAAAAAGGTTTCTTCAAGCACCGGTTGAAAGCTTGATGATAGTGGAACGATCAGCCTTAGCCTGGAAGTAGCTCTTAGTGGTGGGGAGTGAATCAGGATATATCCCGGTGTTATCTTATCTTCCCTTACTCTTTTATTTTTCGCTACATATTACTCTTCTTTGATTCATTGTTCTTGATAATATGAATCTATTTTAAGGGTTTGAGAATTTTTATTAATTGTTAAATCACTCTTGCATGCTTTCTTGAAAAAGGGGTTTTTAATTTTTCATTGTTATTTGCTAAAAAGTTTAAAACACAATTCACCCCCTCTTGTGTTGTTATTTAGCCATTCTTTTTTCACAATATTTGAGTCTGCAAAAGAATGAAAGGAAAAATGATCACATGTCAAGAAAAACAAATACAACTCATTCGAGTTTAACCTCAAATAGAAACAGCGTTTAAAATGCTATTTAGATGGAAAACATAATAGCATACTCAATCACCGATTTAACTCGGCTTGTTCTTTAGATGCAAGCGAAGCAAAGCTAACATGGTCATGTTCGGCCACATAAGCTAGTAGTTTGGCAGTGCAACTTTATCTTCTTTAGAAAGTTTAAGCTAGAAATTGGATGCCTCTAGTAGGTGATGCTCATGGGACCAATGAAGATGGAATTTTCCTTCAACCCTTTCAGGTGCCACAAACCAAGGCCTTTGTTTGACTTCAGCAACTACTTTAAAAAATGAACTCTTGAATTCCTTGAAGGAGTCAGTGAAAATAGAAAATAAATTTTTTCTTATGGCGACCTCATATGTTGGTCCCACCCTTTAACTCGGGTGGTTCGGACCCTGTTTGAGATGTATATGCACTAAAAAAGTGAAGAAAGAGAGATATTGTGCAGTGCAAACTCAAAAGCGAACACAACTATTCGAAAGCATTCACATATGCCCAACCATTGGGATGTATCTGAGATGGGGCGAGATGGATATGGTTCAATAGATCTATCTGAAACCTAGAAAATGGAAATCAAAGACCGATCTTGATAATTAAATCAGGGTAAGAGAAGAAGAAATGAGGTTCCTCTAGGTTTCTCCCTTAGCAGACAGGTTCATCCTCTAGTAGAAAAGACGTTGTAGCCAACCAGGTTACCGATAGGAAGCCCTGCTACATCTTCGACATTCATGTCAGATTTAATACTTAAATCTTCATGAGTGACCCAAGGGTATCACGCTATCAAGTTGACACTGGGTAGTTCATGCCTCGAGTCAACAGAGGATATCTTAATTTCTGCCTTTGCAGAGAGTGACTACATAAAAACCTAGAACAATGAAAACTAAGATCAGAAAATGAATACACATACCTAAAGAAAAAGAACTATTGTTGGATGAGCTATAAGTCTTATCCGAGATATCTATTGGTCGGGATACATCCCCTGGGATGGGACTTGGCTCCATTGGATTCTGACAGTGAGTGCAATCCAATAAGGTTGATTCAGCTAAAGACTTCACGCCGCGCTCGACGAGTTTAGAGCTTAATAGAGCGCAGGCAAGAGAGGCACCAGAATTAGGATCTTTGATCCGGGTTGAAGGGACCAAAAATGTTGCTATAGATGGAGGATCTCGGATTATAGAACTAATGATCAAATACCCAGTATCCCGATCCTTCATCTTTTGGAGGCAACACACTGAGGGTGCTAATATCTCGGATCCTTGAGACTAAGAAGGAACATGTGGCGTAGAAATGGCGGCATAATATAACGCCCCGTCTGCAGCTGGTTAATTAACATTCATATGATAGTAAGCGCAACATGCTCAACTTAATTAATGCTGAAGCTAACTGAATAAATTTTCTCTTTTTCCTTATGTATTGCAAACTTTTTCACTTCCATGGCCAAAATAAAACGAACAATATTTCCTCTGTATTTTGGACCACTGGGGATAATTTTCATCATGAAAAATCTTAATCTGATTGACAGTTTAATATAATCCAGACATAAACCATATTACCCAGCCAAACTTATCTATCTATGCACTTCCATTCATTACCAAACTTTATCCAATGGACTAGAATATTTTTCTAGTCATGTTTCTAACTTTACTTTCACTTTTTGTGTAACTTTGTTTACCCCTTAACTGTCATTTTAACTAATTTTTCACCAAAGGTGACTTTATTTATTTTTCTTTTACTTTCCTTATAATTATTCTTCAATATTAAATCCACAGCTACTAGTGAGGGTTATTATACATACAAACTCGAAGGCTTAAATTTAAAACCTTAATTTATCAATTGTTGAGCATGACCTCGGCCTGATGAAGGATACATATTAGCTTTCTTCTTGCCACCTTTATCACGATAGCCTCGAAGCATTATTTCTTTCTTCTCTTCTTCGGCCTGGGGAATACCCTAAAACCAAAATTTTGGCCTGGCTAGTAAACTTTGCAGGAACTCTTTATCATCCTCTTATATCTCATCATCTCGTCCAAACCCCCTTGGGCACGTTGATTTTCCTTGACTTCTCCCACTTCTCCTTCCTAACACTTGTTTATGAATTTTTTGGGCGAAAAAGGATGTAAAGAAATACCCATAAAGGGTAAAATACCCAAAAAATCCTACTAAAAAATTGATTCTCTTAAATGGTGGGAAAATACAAACTAGTCTTACTTGGCAACTTCAAAGAACCCAGAAAGACAAGAATGAGCTCAGAAAGACAAGAATGAGCTCAGAAAGACAATAATTTATCAATGGTGCGAGCATGTCCAGCAAACACACAAGTATAACAAGTGAATAAGATTTGATTTCAAAATAAACTTAGACAAAAATGCAGGTATAGTCAATGGTGATCATAAAGGTACCTGGAAAGCGTTGAAGCTCTGCGAAGTCGGAAGGGAGGAATGAAGCAATGAGGCAACCTCATATAGGGAAACGAGAATACTGAAAGGGTTAGGGGAAGTTGAAGCAATACAAACAATTGAATGGTCTGACGTGCGAAATTAAAAAGGCAGGTGCAAATTTGTCAAATCACCATAGACAAGACGGTTGAGGAAACGCTCTCACAGAGTATTTAATGCACATAAACTGAAAAGGTGGCAGGCAACTATTGAATCACGTCGAACCAATAATAAGATTCCACCTGTCAAAGGTGTAATCATTACTTAGAAGATGTAAAGATGTGAAACATGAATCCTGGATTCGTAACCCAGGTATGAATAACGGAGAACTCGGTCACAATGCTTAGGAGGGGGTATATCCTCATACCAAGATGATGAGTAGCTTGAACCGGGATATGATAGACTCAGGTAAAAGCATGATTAAGCTCCATATGCATGTGATGAAGTTCCACATGAATATTATATACCAAGATCTAGGTCCAGGTCCAAGATGTAATGTTCAAAGATTCGTTTGAATTCGGATGGAATATATCCAAGACAATTGAAATTATAACTCAGCTATGTAAGCTTGAGACAAATCCAAAAATACAATGCACCCTGATAGCTCGGACGCCCCAGCTATCGGGTTAGGGGAACCTATTATGGGCCCATAAGAGGCTTGTACGTTAGAAGGCCAATAAGGGACAACCCAAGAGGAAAATCATCGAAATAAGGGAGATAATTCTTTATTAGTGACGATCTTATCTTGACAGTAAGGTGGCTGAACTTGGGCCCTCAAACATGTCACCAAAGATCCAAAACTCGACTACCCACAGATAACTCTATAAATAAAAGGTAAAGCCTACAGTTATGGAACTAATCTCTCTTATTGTTATGTTGTCACTGTGCATACACATAGCTTCTTTGGCAAATATCGTTTCTATCAATGCACAGTGATCCGCAACCTTAAGGATATATTCTTCATAAACACCTTAGAGAGAGCATCATATCCAAAAGTAATTTATTAGTCTTTGACTAGACACTTATATCACCTAAACAAAACAGTACGGAAGATGCTCTCGTCCTTCACAAAGCAAGAAGTATCCAAACCATTAATCCTAGCGGACAAGTTCAACACCTTAACCTAGGCAAGAGCATTCTCAAAAGCTTCATTAACAATTCTCTCGAACACCTCATCAAGCTCAGCCAGTACCCTCATAGATCTTCACACCATCCTCCTTTACCACCTACAAATCGACGAGGTCTTGACTTGCTCTCAATTCTGGGTTTTGATTTATCTCTTATTAGACATCTCTAGCATCCTTCCTAGATAAAAATTATTGAAAATCGACATACACAAATCACACAAATCGAGAAAATGGAAAAAAAAATCACAGAGGTTTATCCTGGTTCACCTAATATTGGTTATGTCAAACTTGTCTGTACTATATTCACTTCATCACAACTCGTTACAAGTCACTCAGTTTATAAAAAAATATAAATATAATTTAGAAAACTCTAACAACAGCTATTCATGAGCCCAAGTCTAAACTATTAAAAAGAAGAAGATAAAATACAATGATTCAGTACTGAGTAATCAAAGAGTCAGAGACCTAATTGACTTTTTGCTGACTCCGCCAATATCTGAATACAAATAATGAGTCATAATATCAATTTCCATTGACTGGCATTTCAACCAGTCTGAACATGGACATGGTGTATAGGAACTGTAGACTCGTTAATGATATTTTGGCATAACCAAATTAATAGATACGTGTGGCAAAAAAATTATGACACTAGAGTCGTTGAGACGATATTCAAAGAAATTTGATGACAATTAATTTGAATGTAATATAAATTTGTATATTTCCTTCGTATTTGTTTTAAATGATTTTTAATTTTAAAAAAAATTAGTTAGTATTTTTAATTCATTTTATTTTACAAATTTTTAATTAATTTTTAAAATGAATCAACTTTTTTTTTTTTTGACGACTACAGGAATTGGGTTGACCCAATTTGGCAGAGCATTTTCGATACGGCTGATGCATTGATTTTGGGTGTGACAATGATATTATAACTATAGCTAAAAGAATACGAGTCTCATACATTTTTATATGTACATAGGAGATAAAATTATTTACTACGACATGAAAAACATTAAACCTTAATTTTAATATAAAAAATAAAGAAAACTTTGTAAGTATAAATTATTGCAAAAAAATAAAAAAAATTGAGAAGGTTTTATTCTGTGAGTTTGACAAACGTCGATTAGAATATATTCCCTGCATATATTTGAAATTTTTAATAACTATGCATAAAATGAAATAGTAGATAAATTATCAGGTTAAAAAAAAAGGGAATAATAGAAGAACTATAAAATTCGAAATGAAATGAAAATGATGGATAAAAGAACGCGGTAAGAAAATATTAAGTAATTAATCGTTTTAGATTTTGAAGTGTCCAATATTATATCGAGCAACCCATAACCAATTCTACGAATGTTTCAATTTGTTTGGGCAAAATCATTTGTACAAATTTTTAGGTGTTATAATTTATGTTGAGAGAAGGAAAATTTTCTTGTTTTCGTTTTAATGTTCGGGCTCCATTATTATTTTTTGTTGAACTGGAGAGATATAAAAAGTTTAAAAATATTTCAATGGGAAAATGTTAGATAACCTAGACTTTTTAGTCTAAAATAAAATATTAATCTAAAAAATTGTTTCATTTACAGTTATTAATCTAAAAAAAAGTTTAGGATAAATTATATATTTCATACGATTTGACTTATGCCCCATTATGATTTGAAATGTGACACTTTATCTTATTTTATCCATTATGATGTAAGACAACAATGCTTTAGCATTGCAATGAAACATGCGCAATTATAATTGAGATTTGGCTAGGTCGGATAATGGGTCTAAGTCGGGTAAGGGATCACTTAGGATAAGAGTCTCAAACTAGATAAGAGGCTCGAGTAAACGCCAGAAAAGAGGATCCAGACTACACCCGAAACAATGTTATATTAATAACATTTATTTTAGGGAGTGTAGTTTGTCCTTTAACATGATACCATCAAATTTCTTACGCACACAATATTTTGTGGGACCCACACTTTTTAAAATAAAAAAAAATTTAAAAAAGTTAAGGCACGAACGAATCTCTATAACATTACACAATCACTTTTCCTACAACATAACTTTTATAAAACCCTTTATTTTAATACCAAAAGTAAAGGAGCAATCAAATTACTACATTATCATATGTGGGAGTAGAAAACTGCTCTATATATACCAAAAAAAAAACTGCTCTATAATATAATTGTGTAGATTTCTAATCTTAGAGAGGTGGCATAACTGATAAACAAGTTATATACAACGAATAAATAATTAGGACGAAAAGGTTTCTGATTACATAAATATATAAGTTATCGTCGTTTTAAGATTAAAAGATTTAAAAATTATAGTTATAAAAACTATAATAATCTTAAAATAAATTAAAATTATAAAAATATCATAATTTTTGTTCTAAAACGATACGTATTGAACTTATGACTGGAGAAGAAAGAATGAATCCTTCTGAATAATTTCTAAATAAAGCCATTTGTGATCGCTGAAAAAAGTAACTTTAAAAAGTTTAAGTTGTAATATATATATATATATATTAAGAAAATATAACCAAAAGTTGGCCTGGAAATAGCTGGTTATTAGCTTCCTTTTTATCCAAAAATGGCAATGTATTTAAAAAAAGAAAAGAAAAGAAAAAAAGGAATTGTAGAATATGAATGATTGAAGTGTATGGTATGAGAGGCTATTCTATTTATAAGGCGCTCATCTGTTTTCATCACTCCGCCTTGGCCCTTGCGTTTTCCAGATCTGCTTCTCTCACATCCACAGCCACAGCCACAGCCACAGGTAACTAACTAACTCTTCTTTCCCTTTCTCAATTAGGGTTTCCCCCCTCATTCATTCATTCATTCATTCGTTCTCTTCTCAAAATTCGCTGTTAATTTTGCATTTCTCTTCTGGATCTGGAACCCCCTCTCCTTGTGTACCATTCGCATTTCGTTTGATCTGTTCTGCTTTTGTGTTAGATCGTTTTCTGGGCTTAACCTCCCTTGCTCAGATCTATTTTCAATTATTATTATTACTATTAGCTTCAACTCTGTGGAATTGTGGATTTTGAGATATTTGTTTTTTATGCTTCCAAGGATAAAGAGTGATTTGATTTTATTCATGGCGTTGTTCTTGTTCTTATACAGTGAAATGTGAATGATAATACTGGGCTAGTTAGAGAGTTTGGTTTTTTATTACTTGTGGCTTTCCTTGCATTGAGTCAACTAGAGACTTGCCTTGGTGCTGTTGAAAAGAGTACCTTATCCTGCATGTATGGGAATGGGAATGGGAAGGGTTATTTTCAGTTTCACTTTCAGATTGAGGCTACCCAAAAACAAGAGAAGGATTCCTGAAAGAAGGAATAACTATGAAACGGGGGAAGGGACAAAAGAAGAGATGGAAGGAAATGGGCAAGATTGGGCTGTAAATCTCGTCCCTTTAGATGTTGTGCGGTTCGTTTGGAAGATTGTATAGGAACGGGAAAGGGAGCAAGGGAATGCTTCCTTTGGATAGGCTTCGTTAGAGACTATGCACTCTTCTGAGTCTACTGTTCCTATTATAGCTTCCATTATGGTCTTTCAAAGTCATCCAAAATCCTAGTATGCCTCATATTTTGTTACTTTCTGTTGCCAATAGATTACTTTTGTTCTACTTTTAAACAAACAGATGGGAGAAAGGGGAGGGTAAATAAGGAGGGAGTATGCATGTGTGTGTGTGTATATTATAAATTTCCTTCACCATGGAAAAGATTCAAAACAAAAGGCAATAGATAGATAGGGCGATAGAGATGTCTTTGGTATTTGTTCGTGCATGTATACTCGAACGAGAGATGTAGCTGGGATGTTAATATACAGGACAAAGGCAAGGGCGTCTGGCATGGAGTAGACCAGAGTCTTGCAGGACAGCCTAAGCAAGAGTGCAAAGTATGAAGGGGAGATGTGTATGTGTATGCATATGCTAGAGGTTGGGGTATGTGACTGGGGATGCTTTGGGTATGATATGCTGAGGAAGAGTGATCCATTGAGTCCCTCTTCTTATGTTGGGAGGAACCTTATATGATGATAGGGGTTTGTTGTGGGTGGTTGCAAGTAGTGGGAGGTTCTGCAGGTGAGTGTGGGTGGATTGCACATAGTGACATAGTGAGTGATGGTGGTTGTTTGTAGTGGAGGGAGGTTGATAGAGTGGTGGAGTGGACCTAGTGGGGAGAAACTGCCCAAGTAGTGGCAGAGTTGTCCGGAATAGTCGTCTTGTAGAATGACGATGGGAAAAGAACATTACTGGTTATTCCATTTTACAATTATGTGCTAGATGCTTCTGTTGTATTGTACGTTGACTCAAAAGAATTGGATAAGATATATCTTTGAATGTTTTTAATGGAATATATTAGTTTGGGATAAAGGTGATGTTGATGTTTGATGTTTTTAATGGAATATAATGTACTTGGCCCATTGGCCACAAAATGAAGAAAACTATGGGAGTGGGACATAGAAATGGTGTCGGTAAAGTCCGACAATCAAGCTTTTTGTTTTCAACTTGATCAATTTATCTGTGGTTTGTTGTTACTGATGGCTAGGCCTACTTTGCAAGAGGGAAATGAAAAAGTATATGCTAGTTGTTTGAATGCTAATGACTTTGATTGGTGTTCAGTGTATACTTTGCAGTGACTGTTGTCTTATTAAATATTTGTAGTTTCTCACTGTTTATTTTCGTCCTTCATTTTGTTTGTTATACTTCTTTTGTTACTTCTAATTTTATGCAATCTTGTTCACCCATGTGAAGGCGGAGATTAGATTTTACCTTTCAGACAGCAGTTGAAGAACATGGGTCGTGGAGTTAGCAGTGGTGGTGGTCAAAGTTCTTTGGGTTATCTTTTTGGCAGTGGAGAGGCCCCAAAACCAGCAACAAATAATGCCCCACCTGAAGGGCAGACTGTAAATAATGCGCCTCCTTCAAAACCAGCTGCTGCTCCTCCTTCAAAACCAGCTGCTGCTCCTAAAACAATAGACCCAAACAAGCCTGCTGGTATCAATAGTAATTCTGTAGATGGCCTGAACACCGGCAACTTCATCACGGTATTATTTGTGCTTCTTATTTGTAGTTTCCCCTTTTCCAGGTTTAGTGTTAGGATGATAGTTTAAGCTCTGAACTGCTTTACAAAATCATGAATATGAAGGCACTATGAGGGATTAAATCTGGCACACTGCACACTTACAATAGTAAATTTGGTAGTTTAGTACATTCTAGTTGTTAAAAATTACAATGGACTCATGTAGATAATATTTTTACTTGTCACCTCACCTTTTTCAAAATGAAATTAGCCTTGGTTGTCTCAATCTAGTTAGTTGTGATATCTGAAAATGTGTGGAAATTGTCAAATATTTTGAAAATAAACATTATAATCTAGTTAGATTTGAACTTCCATACACATAAGAATTTAAAGTATTGATCTGCCTATTCAATAAGTAACAGTAAATCCACTTAGTTATGTATTTAACCTTGTATGCCAGCACTGACTGTTATTTGTTCATACTTCATATTTCTTAATACTTAAAGTTCGCTTCCTATCAGATGAACATCTTGACCTAAGTATGCTTATTTAAACTGTAGTATGTCAAATTTATGTTATTACCTTTATATCAGTGACAGAGTATCCGTCTTGTCTTGAAAACTTAATTCAATCCTGCATGCAGGAACATAGTGGAATAAGGCTTGGTTGTTGTACTAGAGGGTGATGTCTTGCAAGTTGCAACTACATTAAGATTATACTTCCCAAAACAATCTGTTGAAATAAATGAAAACTAGATATTGCATTTTGTCCCGTTTTATTTCTATTTTTAGCTCACTTCTATTCTGCTCATTTCATAAGTTTTCTTACTATTGCTTGTCTGCACATGCTTAGATTATATTTTCTTATGAATTTATTTTGATTGATTTTTTTTTTCTTTTCTAATTCGGCTACAGGACCGACCCTCAACCAAGGTCCATGCTGCCCCTGGTGGTGGCTCTTCTCTGGGGTACCTCTTTGGTGGGCCTGGGGATGCAAAATGATACCTTTTGAGACAATATTTTGCATGAAGAATGATTGCTTTTAAAATTTAAGTCGTGGAAACATAATGAAAGATATGGTGTATTATAGGTTATGGTTGCTGGGATAAGTCGATCAAGAATGCTCTGTCCTAAACATCTATTACAGAACTGTGTTTGTCAGAAACAAATATTTCTATTATGAAGTGCACATTTTGCTTCTAGTTTTGTATTTTATGTGTGCTTAGCAATTCCTTTAATTTGTTATTATGCACCGAATTATTTTGTTGGACGCTAATGACTCGCTGAAATCCGGCATGCTTAAGCTTGAGTTTGGTTTGAGGTCAACCATTATAAAATTAGGACCCCTTCATATCAAAAATTACCTGCCGAATTGTACTTATATATATATATATATATATATATATATATATATATATATATATATATATATGGGTCAAGATCATTTTACACTAGTATAAGTTACACTCTTAATTTTGTCCGTTGATTCTACTTATATCTAAATGCTCTAATTTTTTTAGTAATGTGAGTCATTGGATACAAGTGAATTAATGATCAAGATTGAGTGTAAGACTTTTAACTCTAGAATATCTTGTTTCATATATATATATATATATATATAGGATAAGGATTATTTTACACCAGTGTAAGTTATATATATATATATATATATATATATATATATATATATATATATATATATATATATATATAAGGTAGGATCTTTTGACACCAGTGTCAAATTTTAAATTTGACACCTCATCTGATAGCCGTTAGATCAAAAAAGATCAACGACTCTGATTTGTAAGCATGTAACACCGTTGATCTTTTTTGATCTAACGGTTATCAGATAAGGTGTCAAACTTCAAATTTGACACTGGTGTCAAAGGATCTTACCTCTCTCTATATATATGTATGGGGTAAACATTTATGCAGTCACTTTAGATAAGGCTATCTACAGTCACCATTTTTAACTATGTTCTCCCGGGAGAACATAGTTATAATAGTAAAGTTGCTTTTTTTTTTCTCTTCTCAGCTACTTTTCAGAACTTGTTTGTTGATGTGGAGAGAGAAAAAAAACTTTAATGTTATAACTATGTTCTCCCGGAAGAACATAGTTAAAAATAGTGGCTGTAGATAACCTTATCTAAAGTGACTATAGAAATATTTTTCCATATATATATATATATATATTCCTTTTTTTATAAAACAGTTTACCGTAAGGGAACAAAAATTAGCGAGTGATTATGGAAGTCAATCTAAACATATATTATGCATTGTAATCACTGCAAATGGTAATTTTTTGTCTTGATGGATTTAGATCATGATCCTTTTCAATTTTTAAGTCACAAAGGATTCTTCAAAAATCATTTTTCTTCGAAAAAAATATTGAAAAAATGATTTAATAAGTGCCAACCATTCGATTGGCATTTCCATCACCTGCTGTAAAACTGCAAGGATCCGACTGTGTATGAGCGGTGAAAATTGACGATTATGACAATAATAAAGTTTTTGGTAATTTTTTTTTTTTTTTTTTTAAGTTTGAACTTTAATTCTTCTTTAGTATGTCATCCGCTGGACATCACACTAAATGAAATTTACACATACTATCATCAAATTGTCAATAGGTTTCTTCACACAAAAAAAAAAAAAAATTGTCAATAATCTTATAGCCCTCAAAGTATTGATCAAGTATTAAGATGTTAGGCCTCATTATAACTGGAAATATCCAAATTATTCATTCATGATATGACCCAGCCATATTACCTTTTTCCCGCAAATAATGTTACTTTCATACTTCATCTTTTACATGCATGTTTTATACTTTTATTTATAGGAAAAAGAAATGGAGCAAAGAGAAAAAAAAAATATTTTTCTCCTTCTTTTTTTAATAAAAATAAAATAAAAGTAATATTCTTATTTTTCCTGCTACTGTGTGGTAACCCCGGGAAAATGAAATTATAGGATCCATTGATTGGACTATAAAACATGAGAGAGAGAGAGAGAGAGAGAGAGGCGTACAAATATTACAACAACTGAACAACTATTACTTTGACACTAAATTTACATGAAAGAAAGTTCTCTGAAGTTTCTGGCACACTTACTACCAGTAGAAAGCATCAATACTTGAAGAAGCTAATATCAGATGGACAAACATAAAGGAATTGCAGGTACTCCAATGTTCCTTCCTATATTCACAACAGTTTCCAAGTGTTTATGAAGATGGAAATTTCTAGGAAGTTTCTTAGGTTTCTATAAATAACCCTTTTTGTGCTGAACTAGTTCCTCAAATGATCCACCACCATCACAAAACACTTTATCAAAATTTTCCTCCTTTGTTCTCTGTCAATCAATCAATCAATCCAATATGGGTTTGTTAGGGCCAGACTTTGGCAAGATTTTTCACCTCCTCTCTATCTGTATCCTAGCTTTTATCAATGAAGGTTCTTCCTCACTTTCTAGTGCCTTCATGAATGAGCCATGGTCATGGGGTCTTGGCATTCCCATGAGTTTATACTTAAAATTCTCACTTGAGATGCATGCTCATTTGGGAATCTGTGTTGGTATTGGAGTACCCTCTTTAGTATACTGGGGAGCCACTCGCAGTTCCATAGATTGGTACTGGGATACAGTCTTGAAGTTCAACCTTGAGATTCTGAAAACTGGCTTGTTCAACCTGGTGATTGGATTGTTACATGTGTTGGTCTCAAAGCTGGTTCATTATATAGTTGAATGGGTGAAGGACCATAAGGTGAAAAAAGGGTTGTCTATTTGCCCAGTGATTTCAAAGTTGGAACCTTCAACCTTTTCTGATCACCCTTTACTAAGGCCAATTTCTGCCAAAGATATATTTTTGAAGATGCTGGAATTGCTTAGTGTATTCTTCTACAATGGAAATATATTGCTCTTAAGTTGGTGTTTTTCTGGACAGAGTTATAGTTATGAGGTTGGTAAAGCTATATCTAGTGTTAGCATGGGCAGCTCCATGTTTGTGTGGATTAAGAGTTTACTAAAGCAACTAGAAATGGCACAGGCACAACCTGAAGATCAGAAGACACACAAGAAGGTAGAAAATAATCAATGTTCTTCAATTCAGAACATGGGGACTAAGGATCAGGGAATAACCTGCTCATCAGAATGTTGAGTGATAAGTAATGGTTACTTAGTGGGTAGTTAAATAAGGTGAAGATAATGTTGATGGTAATTTTCAAATATATATATAAGTTGTGGATTGTAATGTATGCATGATCTATCTTCTGTATATATGTCTTGTTATGTGAGTGCTATTGGTACTAAAGTTTAACGATTCCTTCAATCTGTTTAGAGGCAGACATAAGTCAGTGAATGAAGGTTTATTAATGTTTAATTTGAACATGGTTATGCCTATCAATGTTTTCATGTAAGAAAGCTCTATCTTAATTAATGCTACCATTTCTTGGTTTACTTGAGCTACATTCAAATGTTTAGTTGGATGTACTTTATTAATAAAGATAAAATAGTCGTAAATTATTTATTCATATTTATTAATTACATTTTTTCCTTTTTTTGTACAAATATTAATTTTATTATACTTGTATTTGTATTTTATTATATAATTTGTTCCCAACATAAATAAACTTAATTTTGATCCATATATTTATAAGTGTAATTTACATTTTCATCCAATTTTATTTTAACACCCCAACTTTAAAGTATTTAATTAGGGATAGGTTATTTTGCCTACTCTTATTTTTCCTACTCCTTTCCATACCGTTAGATTACAATCTTATCCAATGATGGAGATTTATCATATAAAATAAACTCTTTTACTTCTTTCTCTCACTGTCTCTCATTTTTTCTCTGTCCTCTCCTTTCTCTCTCTCTTTAATGGCGCTTCATCATCAAAAAAATGTGCAAGTTTTTTTCTCAATTCATCCAACTCAGCCATTGTTATGAGCATTTACATAAAAAATTAAAAAGTGGTGTCAAGAAGAAACAAATCCATATGCCCTATGTTATGGGATCAGGTATGCATGTTGTTAAGCGTAACATAGAGAGAACATAGATCCTTTCCCTACTTCAAGGTGAAAAACAAAATAAGAAAAAGGAGATAAGTTGATTCGATTTCAAATTTCAACAGCAAAATAGAAACGTTACGGTAATCGTGGATTAATTCAAAGGAAGGGATTCTTCGTGGTTTTCATTTTTTTGTATTTTTGTGATTTCTGTCGTGTCCAATTATATCAGATTCAAGGAATTTTAAAAATTATATTCATCTATCAGAATTATCATGTCATTAATCATTGATTGAATTTAGATTTAAATATAAATTCAGATTGTAAATTACACAAATCAATAGAGAGAAAGGGGAGAAGAGAGAAAGAGTGTGGGAGGTAGTAAGGAGAAAGATAGGGAAAAATAATTTATTTTCTTTCACAAATCTCCACCATTAGATGAGATTGTAATCTAACGGTGTTAAGAGAGGTAGACAAAGGTAGGCAAAATAAGAGTAGACAGAATAACCTATCTCATTTAATTATACTAAAAACTACGTAAAATGTTATTAAATGATGTGATAACACATATAAATGCAAAAGCAAAAAATTGCTACACTATATTTCAACAAAATTAAATTCATATACAATACTAACTATAGTTTAACAATACGCTGTAAAATTGAATTATATGATATTAAGGCAAGAATAGTGTTCTTGCACATCTGAATATAGATTAAAAATATATCCAAAATCGAAAAAAAGAAGAGTGAGAATATTAACGGTCTCAATTATCTATTTAGTCTTCACACTTATTATTTTTAAATTGCAATTTCTTAAACTATGTTAAATTTATAATTTGTTTTATTGAAGTGATAGGTAATTAGTTATATTGGGACGAAGAAGAGGGAGGGAAAGGAGAGAGAGAAGAGAGAGAGAATTTTTTTTTTTCCAAATGTCACTCTTAAAAGAGAGGACCCATAGGTTTGGAGCACCTAAAATTTTTTCCGGGCATAGACACTTACAATAGTGACCCACCGATTGAGAGAGCTGAGTGTAGGGCCCACCGCTGATTAACCAAGAGGCATCACAACATTTGCATCTAATTCTCCGTAGCATAAATGAAGGGGGTTGAAATTTTCGCATTACTGATGAAATTGCAGGCGTGTATACCTTCAAAAGCTTACTTTTTCTCCTGTTAAAAACGATCAAACATCCAAGGCTTGGGCAACGAACTAACCTCTCTGAATATGTTGCTATATGCAAGAAATTAAGATAAATAAGGACTATCAATTATAAACCTCCCCAGGGATCTCCACACAAACAAAAGTGATCCTTTCTATTGCCATTATGATACAGTAATCCCGTGGCTACAATCATATGGATTGAAGAATCACTATAGCACAGAAGGATAAAATTAAAAACAGGATATGCTGAAAAAAACAAACATGCGATTGTATTTTATTTTATTGATCATGGTATAGACGTCAATGATAAAATCCAACCTATAAAAAGCTCACTGACTAAACATCAGACGCAAAACTTGTATACTGGATTTTATTCAAAAATTTCAGTTACACAACTCTAGCACACTGCTACCACCCAGGAAACAAAATATAACTTGCCAGGTCCAAAAATATGCAGTTAAGGAATAGCAGGAGCAGAAACAATTTGCAATTTTCTGCGAACATCTTCCAAGTCTTCATGGAAATGCCGCTCATAATATACACACATAAGATCAGTGCACTGCATGCCAGCACGAATGGCCCATGGGAAGTAATGCTGATAAAACAATTTTCTCTGCTTTTCGCTGAATCTTGCTGTACCCCCTACAACAGACAGAAGACACATAGGAAGGTGCATCTGCTGAAACTCAATTACCTTCAGTGCTGACTCCCCAATCAAGTTAGTAGGAAGGTCAAATAGGGTATGCCAGAAGTCATGCACTTCACGAGCCCGCATGGCTACATAGGCCAGTTCATCTGTGTCCATGAACCGTACAGGAGGACGATCATCTGGTGAAAAGTTCCTGGATCCCATAAATCTAGCATACGCAGCACCAAATGTGTTTGCTGGCAGGTCCCATGCATGCCCTACTTTTGCAGATACAACACGAGGGCGCTCTAATAGTACTGCCTATCAAACAAGATTATGAAAGAAAATGGATTGGTCTTTAATGTGACATGGTATAGTATGTCTTGAAAGAAACAAGTTTTCCTCTTAGACAGTAAAGAATGCCAAATACATCAGAAATAGCAATGAGAATCATTGTTAAGCGACAACTATTTATAACAACATTTATCTAACAGGGTCCTTTCGTTAATGCATAAACTTTAATTTTGTCCAAAGTGCATTAATTGCACATTGTTTAGCCTAAGTTAGAAGTGTGAATATGTAAGTTACAAATTATAAAATCATATGATTAGTTTGGTCACTTCAGCACTTTGGCAGTGATCCAGAGAAAGGGCAAGGACTCAATCCGACAGCTGCACCCCTACCCATAAAAGGCCCAATGAGGGAATTTAATTTAAGTTAGTGTAAAGCATAGTTCAAATGAGTCTAGATACATGTACATAGATCATAAAGACAACAGAAGATGATTCTGGTGGTAAAACACTTCCTGAGTGTCATAAACTGTTAAAACAACAATCACTCAACTGCAAAGTGCTGAAAGTTGTGGCACACAACAATGACAAGTTATTCCACGAAAAAAGCATCACTTGTTTTGGACCACAGTCTCCACTCTCAATAAATCACAAATTCATTCCAACCACAACAATTTCCATACTTTTTTTTCTAAGACATTCATCCAAGAAATGAAGCTACAGCCATCCTTAGATGCAATCTACAGTTTAAAACTCACAACAATCTTTAACAACACATAATATTACCAAAAGGAACCGCAATACTATCTGAGATTCCGTTTTCATCCAGGGATTACCAATAATAACACAACGCCAACTCATAAAAGAGCTGATTCAACATCACATTGAAAACATTGTTGTTACTTGCTATATAGACCTATCACATAAATTTCACTAACAACAATAATTTAGTTTCACAATAACATGAGCAAGGAGAACATGTATATTAAAAACATGAAATTGACCAAAAATTAAAGGGTAAGGGAAGAATAAAATAAAACTGACCTTGCCTTCAGGACAACTTTTCATCCTTTGAAGAACCTTCTCGAAAGCGGGCTTTCCAGTTGTCTCTCCAAGAGCTGCTATCAAATCCGCTCTTCGTGGATCCAACAACGCCCCCACCGCCGAACCCACTGCCACCGCCGCCTGCTGCCACGTGTTCAGCCGGATTCTACCACCTTTAATCATTGCAACTTCCAACTAACTAACTATCCTCTTTAAGCAGTGATTTGATTTGCGTCAGAAAGGAATTGGTCGATTTTGATTTGATTAGGTTAAGAAAACGAGGTCGAATTTAAGGGGAAGGGAAAGCAAGAAAATGTTGAACCTGATTACTGAAGGAACAAGAGAAGGTGTTTGTAAATGTGAAGAAGATCACGAATCCCTAAGCCAGCAGAGAGAATTTTGACGCCCCTTATTGCAACCCACCAAGCTTTTTCCTAATTTGATATAAATTTTCTTAAAAAAAAAACAATTTACTAAAAAGCAAAAATAAAAAAATTTATATAGGTGAACAGTGAACGTGTACAAAACTACAGTATATGAAGGCACAAGAATTTTTAAAATAATGTTAATTTATCTAAAAATATAATGTTAATAACTGTTTCTTATAATGTTAATAGATGAATATGGATTTGTAAGTTTTGTCTTATGCTTTGATTAGAGTACAATTGGTCATCAAGTTACTTTTTTGGATTATAACCGGGCATGAACTAATTTACAAATCAACCGGGCATGAACCAGTTTACTGACACCATTTCTATGTCCCACTCCCATAGTTTTCTTCATTTTGTGGCCAATGGGTCAAGTGCATTATATTCCATTAAAAACATCAAACATCAACATCACATTTAATCCCAAACTAATATATTCCATTAAAAGCATTCAAAGATATATCTTATCCAATTCTTTTGAGTCAATGTACAATACAACAGAAGCATCTAGCACATAATTGTAAAATGGAATAACCAGTAATGTTCTTTTCCCATAGGCTGTCCTGCAAGACTCTGGTCTATTCCATACCAGACGCCCTTGCCTTTGTCCTGTATATTAACATCCCAGCTACATATCTCGTTCGAGTACACATGCACGAACAAATACCAAAGACATCTCTATCGCCCTATCTATCTATCTATCTATCTATTGCCTTTTGTTTTGAATCTTTTGCATGGTGAAGGAAATTTATAATATACACACACACATGCATACTCCCTCCTTATTTACCCTCCCCTTTCTCCCATCTGTTTGTTTAAAAGTAGAACAAAAGTAATCTATTGGCAACAGAAAGTAACAAAATATGAGCCATACTAGGATTTTGGATGACGGCCATAATGGAAGCTATAATAGAAACTAGAGCGGTCAAAACGGGCCGGAACCCACGCGGGCCAGGGTCAAAAAGCCCACAAATTAAACAGCCCGCACGGGCCAAAAAACCATGTTCAATCATATCAAAACTGATAGTTTCTGTTTCTCCACTAAGCTAAAATATGGATATAGCTGTGTCAAAAATAAATAGATCATGGCTTTCCTTCAAACTTTGTTTCCTACAGAACCAAATGAACTGCAATAATTTCCAAACTTTTTTCCACAGATAAAGTGATAAACAACACTGGTGCCATTTAGTTGCCAACTTCAATGCAAAGAGTCTATTTCCCAAACATCAACAGAGAATATAGTACCATCACTTGATAATACTAAAGTAAAAATAATTTGAATTGGGCTATTATATGATGATTTAATTAATCTTAGAGCTTGTTAAGAGTGTTAGTGTTAATAGTGTAGAAGTCCCACATTGAGTGTGTGTCTTTGTATTCTTCAATTGATTTGCTATATAATAGCACCAATGTTGTGTAGTTTAATATAACAAGGATTACTATCATTTCCTCTTGTATCTATGATATTCAACATGGTATCTAGAGCCTAACAAGAGGAATCTTAATCCGTTTAACTTAGTTCTATTTTCCATAATTTCAATATGGTTATAGAGAGATATCACCCTCCTTGAGGGATTACCGTTGCTATTTCTTTTTTCGGGTTTTTCTTAGTATGCTCTATGACTGCAGCTTAAACTGATCTGTCACATCAGAAAAGAATGATCCTTGGGAAGTTGTTGGGTTGACCATCGTTGTCGTTGACTGACCACCGTTGACCGCGTCGTCCACCGTTGACAGCCGTCTCTGGCGACTTTTCCCGGTGACTTTTCCGATGAATTTCCGGCGACTTTTTCGGCGATCCACCACCGTCTCCGACGACTTTTCTGACGACCCACCGCCGTCTCCGGCGACTTTTTCGATTCCGCGAAGCTTTGTTTTTCTTTAATCTTCTTTCTTCCCAAGATGGAGTATTTATACTATTCATCATCCATCTTGAGGGGGAGCACTGTCCAAGTTGCTGATGTTGTCTCCGCCGATGATAATTTCGGCACTGTTTAGAAGTTCTTCTTGAGGGGGAGCACTGTCCATGTTGCTGATGGTCATTCCAGCACAATTGTCTTTGCCGATGATAATTCCGGCACTGTTTAGAAGTTCCTCTTGAGGGAGAGCGCCGTCCATGTTGCTGATGGTCATTCTAGCAAAATTGTCTTTGCCGATGATCATTCCGGCATCTTCCATGTTGATGTTCATTTCGACGCCATTTTTAGCACATTGTTGATTTTTGGTTTCTCATTTAGGAGATTTATTTTGATGTTATGTTACTTGGTCTTTCTTGTAATAAGCTTGTAGCATAGTCAAGGGTAAACCACGGTTGCTCACCAACTGTTAAATGAAATGTCTGAGAGGGATCTTGATGCTGATGTCCTGGTCAGCTCAGTTGTCTTTGCCGATGATAATTCTGGCACCATCCATGCTCTGATGTCCATTCCAGCACTGTCTCTTTATCAGCTCTTCAGACTGATGGTCATTCCAGTTGATTTGTTGTACTTAGTCATTTCATTTCGTTGATGTAGCATTGTTGTTTTTGGTTCCTAATGGGAGTATTATTTATGTATCAAGTTTGTAGCATATGATCTATATGCTACAGCTTGAGGGGGAGTGTTAAGAGTGTTAGTGTTAATAGTGTAGAAGTCCCACATTGAGTGTGTCTCTTTGTATTCTTCAATTGATTTGCTATATAATAGCACCAATGTTGTGTAGTTTAATACAACAAAGATTACTATCATTTCCTCTTGTATCTATGATATTCAACATAGCTGAATACAATTTAGAAAGAAGTGTATATTAGGAAGCATTAAAACCCTTATGGAAGAACAGTAGAATAATCATGCGGGGTTTGCCGTAAACAACAGATGGCACAACCCCAGATAACAGTAATAATGATTAAACAAACAACCCCTCGCATATAAGAGGTATATTTAGAAATCAGAAATTAGATAGATACAACAAAAATCTTTGGATGCGGACAATATTTATCAAACCACAGTTGCCTTTGCCAAATCAGCTCCACCTGAACCTGATTTTGGGAAAAAGATAAATCCACCCGAACCTGATTTTGGGAAACAGAGGAAGGTTTTGATTAAAAAAGTTGATAAGCAAGAAGGCTCAACTTTGGAGACAAAGAAAACTATCTCTGTTTCCATGAAAGGTAAAAGGGAGAAGAGTTCTAAAATTCCAAGAAAACTATCTCACGTAGATGCATTGGAAATCATTATGACTCTATGAGTTTCTTAGGCCCCACGTAGATGCATCGGAATACGTCTGAGGCCTAAAGAGGACCAAAAGCACATAATTAATGTTATTATTACTATTTTTGGTATGTATCACTTGATATATGAAGTCCTAACTCCTAAGGGTCAAATCAAATCAAACCTTTAGCAAAAGTAAAGGGTTGTGCTATATACAAAAGGAAAACATTTAGCGTGAAAACTTTTAACGCAAATAAACAAAAAGATTGACACATCATTCACAACAAGGTAAGTTATTTTACAGAAATGGAACAAACCTCAATAGTCTCAGAAGGCTGCAAGTAATCACACACATACGCCCCTGCTAACTATGGTGCAAATACACTTCTGGGAAATGGAAGAGTACATCCTTTACTGTTAAAAAGTATGATAAATTCAATCAATTGTTACAAACCAGAGCATCAGAAGCCAAAATAATAAACTATATCAATTATCATTTATGAATTGACATGATTATCACTTTTATATGTTTATGGTGGCATAGCTCGATCCACTGGAGAAACTATTACAACCTATTATTAATTGACCCTGAAATTTGTTAGACAAAGCAGTTAGTCAAACAATACTTGACCATTTTTATTTAAGTAGAAAGATAAGGAGCTAAAGGCATTACAGCATCATAATCATGAAAATGACATAACCAATCATCAGGTCTTTAAATTGACAAAAGAGAAAGTAGGAGAAATATATATTTTTTTCACTAGTATACACTAAAATAATAACTAGTACTTCTTCAGAACCCGAGGCTTCCTGAGGGCTGATGCCCTGATGATGATAACCTTGAAGCCTAAAATGCTACGATAACTAGGTTGATTACAAAGCCTAATACATGATAGTTTGATTACAAAGCCAAAATAAAAGGATTTTTCATTTTTATTCTAACTTACATGTTCTGTATGAATTACATTATAAACTATATAATCAGTAAAGAAAGATCGATAACTAAATCTAGGATGATCAGTTACAATAATTCACTTCCATAAAATAGAACAAGAAATTTGAGCTATAAGTAACGTATAAAACATTTCCATATTCCCCCAAAGATGAAAGTGAACAAATTATTAACTTTAGAAAAATCAAAACGGGCTGAAGCGACCACTATAATCTAGAGAAAGTAAAAGCTCCAGCAAGCATATTATGAACTATAAAGAATAACTCATTCAATTTCCTCATTCTTTACTACAGAAATAATTCAGAGACAGGGGCACGCACCACATAGAAGTATTACAATCAAACAAGATCACAACTGAAGCACTTGATAATTTCATGAAAAAAGAAGAAGAAGCTAAAACATCTAACTAATCACCTGGGAAGTTTAAATTTCAGACATAAATAAAAAAAAATACAAGATATGGACAAGAAATCACACATTGTTAATTTTTTGTTCCCCTGTTAATTTTTTAGTGTTTCATGTTATTTTTAATACAAAAATCACACGTTGTTGTACCAAGAAAAATCGCGACCAATAACTTGATAAATCATTTTTAAACTTCCAAAAACTCTCAAAAATTGCTCAAAAATATAATTTTTTTAGTAAATACCCTTTTTAGTCCCTGGCAATATCCACGAAGCCCTTTTCAGTCCCTAGCAATAAAAAAGGGACAGATTGGTACCTGAAATAACAAAAAAGAGGTCACGTTCATCCTTCCGTTAACTCCCACCTAACGGCCCAACTAACGGTGCACAGTTGGCACGTTAGTTTGCTGACGCGACTTGGATGTGGGACACCGTGGAAGACGAGACGACGACGTTTTGGTCCCTGTCAAAACCACGAGGGCCATTTTGGTCCCTGTCAAAATGCACGAGGACGTTTTTAGTCCCTGACAAAAAGCACGGGGCCCTTATTGGTCCCTAACCAGAGAAAAATAGGCACTTAACTTCATTACTTTTCTATGCAGTCCAATTTTGCAAAACAGAAGTGCATTACATCATAAACAGGAGTGCAATCCAATTTTGCAAAACAGGAACATGACATTAAATTGGATTTGTATGCAGTCCAATTTGTTAAACCAGAAGGCATGGATGTACAAGAACTACAACTACGTATATTAGTTAAAAAACATCAAAAATGGTAAACTTAAACATTCATCAACCCTGTGAAACATAATAGCTGGGACATGATTTGAGTATCATTATATTTGAAGACATGGATGTAAAGTAGTGCATTACAAAATAAAGCCAACTTCCAGGAATTAAAAGAAAGGCCTCTAATACAATATGGCCAGAATTTACAAAAAAAACATTGACATAATAAGGCCTCCAAATACATAATGGCCAGAATTTTCAAAAAAAGTCAGTCACATAATAATAAACCCTTCTCAGTTGGCTCATGCACTACTCCCGGGTCATATACAGCAGCAAGTCATTTTCTTGAGGCAGGCCTTGGTGGCCTAAAACCAGGTGTGCTCATGAAAGCCAATAATCTGCTTCGTGTGCCACTGGTTGCTGCATTCATTGTTTCATTACTCAACAACTCATTTGCCTGTTGTGGATTTGATGGCGGTGGGCTGCTTCCTCTCAAGTTGTCTTCATGTGGCTGAGAACTACCAACTGTTGCAGTCCAGTCAACTGTCATGCATTGCAATTATCAACAATCATTTACTTGGCTTCTTCTCTGATTTTTCTCTGTATTTAAATATCAACAATCATGCAATTATCTTTTATAGAAAAATAAATAGTATAATTGTAATGCTACACTACTGAAGATATTGTTCGTAAATCGCATGACGCTATGTCTTATACAGACTAAGATAATTAAAGCAGTTCATAGTATTCTAGGGATCGTAAAAGCTGTTTGCAAGAGCCAAGAATCCCTTTTAACAAAGTGGGAAGCTTAATTAGCATTGAAAAAGAAATGAATAATCGTTAATAAGGTCGAAACTTCAGTTAGAAACACAAACTTCATTGAAATAAAATGCCAAGAAGGAGTATTTTACTTTGTGATGAAATTTAGTTTAATTACTTTGTGATGAACAAATGGATTGCACTCTTGTTTATGATGTAATACACTTATGTTTTGCAAAATTGGACTACATAGAAAAGCAATGAAGTCATGTGCCTATTTTTCTCTGATTAGGGACCAATAAGGGCCCTGTGCTTTTTGTCAGGGACTAAAAACGTCCTCGAGCATTTTGACAGGGATCAAAATGGCCCTCGTGGTTTTGACAGGGACTAAAACGTCGTCGTCTCGTCTTCCACGGTGTCCCACATCCAAGCCGCGTCAGCAAACTAACGTGCCAACTGTGCACCGTTAGTTGGGCCGTTAGGTGGGAGTTAACGGAAGGATGAACGTGGCCTCTTTTTTGTTATTTCAGGGACCAATTTGTCCCTTTTTTATTGCTAGGGACTGAAAAGGGCTTCGTGCATATTGCCAGGGACTAAAAAAGGTATTTAATCTAAAATTTTTTAGATGAATTATATTAAAATCTTGTTGAGTTGTCTTTTCTGGGTTGTTTTGTTATGAAAATTGCTAAAAAATATGCTTTTTGAGCTTTGACGAAGCTCCCATGGCAGAATCCAATTTCGAATGGGTCGACTCGCCAAAGGAAGAAGAAGATACTGTAATAGAGAAATCTCAAGAAATCCTAGGGGTTAGGGTGAGATCGTGAGAGAGGTGTCCTATTTATATTACTCACTAAAAAGTCTCACGAAATTCACACCAAAAGAAAATCCATTAAAATCGTCAGATTTTTGAATCCAGAAATATTGTTTTTCCTTTGTTTAAAATCTTGATTGAATACTACCAAATAGTGGTAGCTCAGTTGGCGCATGGGAGCTGAGCAGGTGGGGGTGAGGGCATGTGTTCGAACCTCCCCAGTACCACCTTTGGGAGGGGTTTAAAGCCTTAATCCTGGACCTGCCCCGAATCGGACTAATCGCGAAGCGATGAACCGATGGAATATTTCCAAAAAAAAAAAAAAAATCTTGATTGAATACTAACGAATTTGGATGGACTCTAAATAATTTTCTAAAATCCTAATCGAATACTACATGACTTTTGAGGTTCTGATCTAATGGTGTTGGAGAATAGTAGGCAAAGATAGGCAGAAAGTGGTATGTAGAATAACTTATTCCTAATTTAATAAATAAAAATGGATAACCCGCGCGTTGACCTGCAGGTTGGCTTGATTTTTTTTAGCTGATTCGGGTCGGGTAGGCTCAGATTGTCAGCTCATTTTTTCCAACCTAACTGGCTCATTTTATGCGGATTACGAGCCAGCCCGACGGGTTGGTTAATTTTCGTCATCCCTAGTTGAGAATGCCAATACACCAAGGTCGCGGCAGGTGACGCCTCTTATCGGAAAAAGATTGCCGATGTTGAACTCCAAACATCTTCCAGGGGAGGAGAGACAAAGGGAGGCGATGAGGAGAGAGAAAGAGGTGAAAATATTTATTTTATCCCGCAAATTTTCACTATTGGATGAGATTATAATCTAACGGTGTTGAGAGTGGTAGGTAAAATAATAGTATAGAATAATCTATCCCTTATTAAAAAAATACAAAAAGAATAAATTTTTGGGCCTTTTGTGATGTATTTTGAGTTGCTGTTTTGGTCTTGTAACTTGTTAATTTAATTATACTCAACAACTAAATATCTTATATCAACTGTTTTCATTTGCAGTAAATATCTTATATCAAATGAAAATCATTTCCTTTGCTTCCCCACCATATGTACTGGATAAATGTGACAAAAGCTATTTTTTTCCTATTTTTTTGAGCCAACCATAATCCGGCTCAGGTCGGATTGGATTTTATGACTCATTTTTTTTTAGTCCATCCTAACCCGGCTCATTTTTTCAGGTTGCAAACGTGTTGGGCCAAAATGAGTCGAGTTTTTGCCAACCCTATTCTCAACACCATTGGCCACAGTGCTTACAACACCTAAAATATTTTTTTACTACCCTCTAACATCATTACATTAGATTTTAGGGGGAGAATGTGTTACTTATCTTTTATGTTATTTTATTTTAAGAATTATACTTTTATCTCTTGAAAGATGAAAATGTTTTATACTTGAATCTATTTTAATGTAAAAAAATATTTTAGGTGTGGTCACAGGGTGGTGTTGAGAATGCCAATACCCAAGGTTGCGGCCGGTGACACTCTCTTATTGGAAAAAGACTTCGTTGGTGTTGAACTCCAAACATCTTTTAGGGGAGGAGAAAGAAAGGGTGGGAGACAATGAGGAGAGAGAAAGAGATAAAAGGATTTTTTTTTATCCCGTAAATCTTTATCATTGGATGAAATTATATTCTAATGATATTGAGAGATAGACAAAGTAAATAAAATAAAAACAGGGAGAATAAATTGAAATGAAACAAGTGGAAACAAGTTGAAAAGAATAAATTACAAAACTCAATTACATTACTTTAGAGTTAATTATAAATCAACAAAATAGAAAAGGGGAGTATATTGTAATAACTAATTAGTGTTACTATCAATATTTTTACCAATCAATTTTACTGTTAGAGTGATTATGTTGATCAAACAGTTATATTTATTTACATCTTTGTATGATTATGATACCTCATATTTAATGTGAAAGCATTAAATATAGATAATTATAACCATACATAGGTGAAAATAAATATAAAATATTAAATATGGGAAATCATAACCATATAAAGATAGAAATAAATATAACTGTTGGATCAACATAATTGATCTAACAATGAAATTGATCGGTAGTAACTTGAAAATAATACTAATTAATTGTTATAATATTAAAAAATAAAATACTTACATTTGACTTATGAAAGTTTACAGGTACAATGTGTAATGTAACGTGTACTAATTTACTTGTCAAAGTCACTTGTGGAGGTTTTTAGATTCCTTATAAAGGTTTGGAACTTCACTGTTCCTTCATTGTGTCTTGTAACTATTTTAGTTCGATTCATCTGGGAATGGAACCATTGCTACAAAAATCGTCATCTTCTTCTTCTAGAAAGACCATAACATTGGAAGAATGGAATGGTTCATCATCCACAAAGCTCTCAAAAACTTTCACCATCAAGGCTTCCTCTTCCTCTGTCTCTATTCAAAGGTTCTTTCTTCCCTTTTTTCCATCATCATCATCACCCAATTTTCTCTTTCTCTCCATTCACACCTGTCTTGTTTTTATTTCTCCTTTTACACAACAGATCTGGTGCCCGCTTCACACATGTTTGGAGACGATTACTTCAGGCATTTGTCCCTGAGGCAAATTTCTGTTTTTAACTCGGAATTGTGTAAATCACTACTGTATCAGTATGTGCTTGTTCTTATGGTTCGTCATTTAAAAAAGGGTTTATGTTTTTTCTTGTTATTTGATTACATACTACAGGCTTTTCCAAGCAGTGTGACTGCAGATTATGTTCCTTTTCAAATATGGGATTCATTGCAGGTAAACTATAGTATGAAGAGAAAGGGTAATCAAGTTATTATTATATCAAAGCAATGTTATTGTTCTTGAGTTAATTATGGATGAATATGGCAGGGCCTTTCAACGTATATAAGGACCATGCTTTCTACCCAGGTAAGGAAGGCATTGTTTCACTGTAATTTTGTAGTATTCTTTGTCATACAAATATCAGAATAGCACATGATGAGTGGTCAATAAAATCTCTTTCAGGCTCTACTGAGTGCTATTGGGGTTGGCGAGAAATCAGCTACAGTCCTTGGTGCTACTTTTCAGGTACCTACCTACTAGTTATATTCTGTATTTACTTGATCAATGACTGAACCCTGGTTTGTAAGATAGGGCTTGGGAGACGAAGCCTCAAGCCTTTTGTGTGTGTGCGCACATGCTCGTGTTGTTTTTTTCTTTCTTCTTTTTTTCTTTCCGGTGCATAGCCTTTTGTGTTTCTGAGGTTGCAATTTATTGACAATATGATATTAAACATTGAACTATTTCCAGTGGTTTTTAAGGGATCTAACTGGCATGCTTGGAGGAATCTTATTCACATTCTACCAGGTCTGCATCTCTCATGCAAAAATATTCCTTCATCCTTATTAATTTTGAACTGAAATATACTTTATCTGGACCATCCTACGCTTGGGTGTATACATATGCTGATTTACTCCTCTCAAATGATTCTGTAATCATGTTCTTTTAACTGTATTTCGATTTTTCCCATATGCTGCAGGGATCAAATCTTGATAGCAATGCAAAAATGTGGCGTTTGGTTGCGGATTTCATGAATGATCTTGGTAGGATTACTTTCATCTTAGTCTTTAAATAATAAATTACATAACCATTATGCATTCTCTCTGTTAAGTATAAACACTGGCCAATAATAATTCTACTTAGTCCAGTCCTGGTTTAATAGTATGTAAATTCAAGGATTGAGATTGGGAATAAATAAAGGGGTGAAAAAAGAAAGGAACTTATTTAGGACTTTTATGGATAAAATCATCTACAAATTCTTCAAAGGAGTATTTTTTTTCTTCCTTAAATCATTTGGGTTCAATATTTACGTGTATATTTTAATTGCTTCCACATAAATCCAACATTGAGGCTAAGATGTGCATCATTCTCCACTTACAACAGAATAACCTTGTTTGTTACAACTAATACCTGATATGTAATTCTATTCCATATTTAATGCTCCTCACATTGGAGGAGATTTGTCAGTTATATACTACTACTCAATATACTAATATCATAATTGGCCTAGATTAATGTTAGACGTCAGTTCTACATTGTTGATTATTTAAATGTAAATTTTTGTATTCGCAGTATATAGCAGTTGTCAGAATGGAGTTAGTATCTTCTCCCCCTAGGAGAGTCAAGGAAAAGAGAGAGACTTCCTCTAGTTTCTGCCTACGGTTACTATTTAATTTCACAAATTGAAAAAGAAAGAAAAGTCCTTGAAGAAAACAATATGATCATATATTTGTTTTTTCTTTTTAAAGCTTTATTGAGACCTGCTCATTTTTGGGTGGAATAATGTTTCATGGAAACATTCTCCTGATTATGCATTAGCAATGTCTTCCAAACTCCAAAGCCATTGACTTAGTTGAGTATGATTTTGATACGAAAGTGTTGCAGACTTATGGTAGGAAACGCGTTGGGGGAATAATCAATAAATAAAGCTGACGTGGTGCAAAACATTCTAGAAGGTGTAGAGGGTCATGCTTTGGAGGATCATTCAGTTATGGGTTGTTAGTAGGAGAGTAAGTAGAATAGTGACGTGTTAGTTTGTTGAGAGAAGTATTAGAGCAAGGCTCTGAGGTAAGAAAAGGATTGGAAAAATTAGACTTGGAATAGGAGAGTCTGCACCTCTCGAAAGTGCTGAGTGAATCTCTTTTTCTTGTATTTGTCTTTTCCATTGTATTGCTTTCTCTGATAGACGAGTGTCATTAGAAGTTCCTTCATTGTAATGGTTTTTTTTGAATTCATCAATATATAGAAAAAATCTGGAAAGAATCCTTTCTGGACCAAAAAATTTGTTGATTCTTTTTCTTAAATTTGTTATTCTGAGCTAAATTCGTATCAGATTTATTTGTTGTTTTCCACTGATTTGAATACTGATGCAGATTTGCATACATGAAAGCTTTGACTTTGCATATTGTATGTAGAGGTCATGATATGCACATCTTGTTGGTTTTTTTTATAATATATTGGGACTATAAGCAGAGGAGAAGTACTATTTGGAATGCTTTACTTGGGTACTAATGTCTAAATCTCTAATTGTTTGTTTTGTGAAACTAAAAATTAACAGCAGCTCATTAGTGTATCTTTCACTGATGCTGCTGTGTTAAATCTGATCTTTCATTTTGCCTTCTTCATATCCCTTATTGATTTGTTTAGGTTTTTGCATTGATTACAGGAATGCTAATGGACCTCATTTCCCCATTGTTTCCATCAGCTTTTGTGTTTATCGTTTGCTTAGGAAGCATATCAAGATCTTTTAGTAAGTTCTAACAATTCTGGAAGTTCAAAAATGCATTAATAACATGATTTAACATTAATTACTAGCTGTATGTTTTTTCGCTCTTACGTTTTGCATGTAAGTAATTTTGTAAGGAGTATTTGAATCCGAGAAACAACCACTTTGCAAATATACAAGGATAAGGCTGCATACAAACCTACAAAGATTTCCTTTACCCCTCTCACCCTCGCTAGTCGGGGTTTAATGAGAAGTGTTTCAACAAGAGGGCAAGCCTGAAGCAGTTGTTACTCCTTAATAATTGAAAAGTCACATGTTCAAGTCTGGGAAACAGCCTCTTTGCAAATATGCAAGGGTAAGGCTGCGTACAAAGATTGTTCTCACCCTTACCCTTGCCCTTGCTAGGCGGGGTATAATGGGAAGTGTTTTTTTTTATAGTTAATGTGACATTAGATGATCTGACATCTCCTAACAAATAAAGCTGTTCAGCAGAAATATATGTTTTGATTTATCCAAAATTAGGGCATAATTTTTATTTTATATCCTGATTGATATTTTATTTGTATCCTAATTTTTTATTTTGATATTTTTCTCTCAAAATATGATTTTGAACCAGCTGGTGTTGCAAGTGGGGCCACTAGAGCAGCTTTGACTCAGCATTTTGCTCTTCAGGATAATGCTGCAGATATATCTGCTAAGGTATAACTTGCATTTATTCTAACTGTTTAGATTATTAGCTGAGAATTAAGTTTTTTGTTCAGAAAGGCGTGTTTTCTTTTTCTTTTTTAAAAAAATTGACTTATAAACATGTATCTATAGGAAGGAAGTCAAGAAACTGTGGCCACAATGATTGGCATGGCTTTGGGAATGCTTGTTGCTCGCATTACCATAGGACACCCACTAGTCATCTGGCTTTCTTTTTTATCTCTGACCCTGTTTCATGTTTATGGTAAATTTCTAAATTGCAATTTGTTTTATGCATATCCTTTACGTTATAGAATTGTGAAGAAAAATATGATATTAGGTATAAACCTGTCTCTTGCGTATTGCTTTTGTTGTACAAGCTATAACTAAAAGAAAGAGGGAATCCTTGGGCATATGTACCTTATCAATTAGTAAAAGGAGGTCATAGATTGATGGTATTAGCATGCTGAAAGTGATATAGTTGGTCCATTTCGTCACCAGTGTGTCTGGGACAAATAGATAATCCATTTTTTCCTGGTCACTTCATAGGTAATCTTTGCTTGTTTATACCAACAAATGTTTTAATCTTGTGGAATATTTGTTGGTGGTTTGTGATAGAATGAAGAAGGATTGAATTTCTATTGTCTCATTACATGCTTAAACTTTATAGTTATCACAATTGAAAGCATTGTCTGCTCTCCTTAATTTGATCCCATTTCCTTTGTGAAGTTGAGAGCTCATAATTTTAATCTGAAGTGGATGGATGCCTTTTCCTACGCATATATTTTTTATTTTCTAAATACACATGTTAAATCTGACCACCAGCATCATATATGAAAACCTGATAATGTAAATGATGTCTCTTTTCCATGCAGCAAACTACCAAGCTGTTCGATGCTTGGCATTGACCTCACTAAACCCTGAAAGGAGCTCTATTCTTTTGCAGCATTTCATGAAGACTGGCCAAGGTATTGTCTGTTATTCTTCTTTGGTTTCTAGTATTCCAGTCTGCCGTTTTTAATTAGCATAACATTTGCTGTATCTTAGAACAAAGTTTTATAACCTCAAGATCATTACACACTAGAGGTTGTATTTTTATCTCCACATTGGCTTGGTAGAGTCTTCCAAGGAAAATGTAATTTCCAACACCGTATGATAGGTACCAGAGAATCAGAGTGAATAAAAAGAAAGACTGAATGTATATTGGTAAGAATTTCTGGGAAATCCAGGTTATAGTATGGTAACTTATGATGCATCGACACTTTAAAAAATCTGACTCTTGTCGTGTCCGACACTTCCTGACACTCCAACACGCGTTGCAGAGACTCAAAAAAGGGTTTAAAGGTTGCGTTGCGTTTTTAGTTCTAACTATTAGATTCGTTGGATTACAATTATCATTTTATTGAGTTTAATATAAATATTTGTGATATCTTATGTTTCTTTGCAAAATTGATGGGTATTATAAGTTTAGTTTCATTTTTTTTGTTAAATTATTGAATATTAATAATTAAATATAATATACGCTACATAAATTAAAAATATTATTTAATATCAAAACGTGTCCTAATATGTCGAAATCTAACATTTATTAGAATTAACGTGTCGAAGTGTCATGTCGTGTCCCATGTCGGTGTCGATGCAACATAGATGGTAACTAAAGAAAGAGAATGCTACTGACACACTGGCTGTCCTAATACACCAGAGGTGTCCTAAATTCACTCACCAAATGCCTACCTCCCTGCGTGCCATTCCTTTTTAATTCTTGACCTCATAACAGAATTCATATCCCATAACAAAATTCGTTCACGCATTCCCCAAGCCTGAGCATACATGTCAGCCACTTAGGTATAATAGATTGTCTACATCATTGCTTATCCTTCCTAGTTGGACTCTGGTGTCCACATACCTATCAATACCTCCAACTTAAGATTCACCTTGTCCTCAAAGTGAGGGCAAGCAGCGACAGTCTTTCCCTCGAATCTCATTGTGAGATTGTAAGGGCCAACTGATGTGTAATGCATTATAGTTTCCATCGCTATCCCATTTTCCTTCTTCATCTCCCACAACAAGAAGCGACAACAAAGATGTAATCAAGCCTCTCTCTCATACAGTTTCACAGCCCAGTCAAAAACCCCTTGAAGTTTAATAAAATCCAAATAATGATTCCAATTCTGCAATTGACTCACATCAAGTGGCTGGACATGAAAATAATCTCTCTTAAAATTAGACTCAAAAGTACTAATCTTTGCAAGCATCATGATAAAGCTGTTCTCCAATGATCCTGTACTTTAATAGGACTATTGAACTAGTCAATCCCATATATGAACCCATCATATCTTGGATAATGCAATTCCATATATTAATCTTTTTTTCATTTACTATATATTAATACTTGCTTCTAAACTTTTTGCCAGTTCTCTCCCCTGAACAGGTCTCTTCAAAAGAGCATGTTTTACCCATACAGCTCACTTCATGGAGCTCAAAGAATTCTATTTCTCTGGATACAAAAGTACGTTTAGGCATGAGGATTTCTTCATTTGATAACATGGAAATGTGAGTGGCTTAAATTTGGTCTGAGTCCCTATTCTTTTAGGAAATAAATCTGTCCTTGGTACAATTATGTCTTTGCAACTTTATGGGGTTTTGCCTGAATTTCTGATTCACTGCATTTTTAGTCTTTTCTTGTACCCCAAGACCAATTGTTATTCGAGGCAATGGTCCACTATATTGTGTTATAGCTTCTATTAGCCCAAATCATAATTATACTGTTGTGTTGTGTCATCATTAGCGAACAATGTGCCAAATAGTAACTTGTTCATGATTGAAAACATTAATTAGCTCTTGCCCTCTATGTCTTTGGTATTGGCTCAAAGCTTAAGCTGTCCACGATTATGGCTTGATTATTTGTAGCTTTAATAAAGCTTACTGAGCAAATTCTTTTTATGTGACACTGACAGCCAGGAGCATTTGCTTTCTGCAGCATCATACTACGCGAAAGGTTGGCTTCTCGTATTATTTTAACTACCAACTTTTCCCTCTCCATCTGAAGGATCAAACCTTATTTCATTCTTTGTTGTTTTTGCATATAGCCAAGTACTTACTAGTGGAAAGGAAGGGAATCATTAAAGTTATTGTGCATAAAGATTCAAATGCTGCGGATATCTTAAAGTCATTTATTCATGCTCTCTTCCTGGCAAATAATGTTAATAAAAGAAAATCTTTGCACTCAGAAGGCCAAATGTGGATGGATAATCAGTATGAAGTATTTATCCAGAAGGTACTTCTTTAAGCATCTACTTAAGTTCTATTTAGCTTGTTATTTATGTTCTTTGATTTCGTAAAGGTGTGATATATTAATCTTTTCCCTGTTGGTGAATATATAAGAATATTTATGATATGGGAATCTAAGTAAATTGATACAATGCCACCTTCTCTTGCTTGAATTTTATATCCAGTAAGTGGGAGATTAAGTTCACTCTTTTTGTTTGTGCAGCTCAAGTCATTAGGCTGGAAAACAGAACGGCTTCTATCACCTATAATATGGAGGGCAAACTGGATCTACGAACCGTTGGAAGAAAAAGTTGATTAGGGTCATCTCCAGTTTTTATACATATAACATTTTTCTAGAGAAGGTGACTAGTGGCAGCTCCGGTTGGATTGAGGTTATTTGATGTGGAGTTGAATTTTGAGGCTTTTTCCAAAATTGGAGTGGTTATATGGTTGACAATGTTAGCATATGATTTTTTTACTAGTTATTTATGATTTCAAACTTGACTAGGTTTCTCTTTCAACTGCACCCTTATTTCTCTCCTCTACCAGTTTGGAAAAAAAAGAAGGGCAGAGGGTGGTGGTTGGTTGAGTTAGGAGTGCAGTAAATGCATAGTTGCTTGCATACATATGCCCTAAGTGAAAAAGCAATTCCCTTTCACAGTAACTGGTTTAAGCCACCGTGTATGACCTTGCTGGAATATAAAAAAAAAAATTATTTATTAAAATTACAGGTTATATTGTTTCAATTTTTGTTATGACTAACTGACTAAGTGCTGAACAGCTTATTTTCAGCTTCTCTTTTTGAAGAACTAGGCCGAATTATTTTGACCAACTACGACAAAGTCCAAACAGGCTAATCTCCTGCTGTAGCTTAGAAAGAATTGTGTTTTGTATGAAATCAACTTGTAGGGCATTTGGTAGTTGGGATCATTCCACGGTAATTTCATCAAGAAGGATACTAATTGCCATACCAATCATGGCTGCCAATGTTTCTTGTCTTGTTTTTTTAGTTATGAACATGTATATGTGCTATAAAAGAAAGAGGAAACATTGGCAATAATTAGAATGTATGAATGTCCTCTATTTAAAGAGGTTAAAAGACCTAATGGGTCATATCCAAATAACCTGCTAGAATAATAGAATAATAAATATACAATACTATTTAATACAATATTATTTCTAACACTCCTCCTCAAGCTGGTGAGTATATATCATAAGCTCTCAGCTTGTTATATATATAATCTATTCGGGGACCTCTAAGAGCTTTGGTAAAAACATCTGCAAGCCGATCACTGGAATTGACAAATGTTGTCTTGACCTCTCCTGACTGAATCTTCTCTCTAACAAAGTGACAGTCAATTTCTATATGTTTGGTCCTCTCATGAAAGACTAGGTTAGAGGATATATGCAATGTTGCTTGATTGTCATAAATGAGCTTCATGGGTTGCTGTTCACAAAGATGTAGTTCCTTAAGCAATTATTTTAGCAAGATGAGCTCACAGGTTGCATTTTTCATTGCCCGATATTCTGCCTCCGCACTTGACCTGGCGACTACGGTTTGCTTCTTGCTCTTCCAAGAGATCAAGTTTCCTTCGAGGAGAACACAATACCCCGAGGTGGATCGTCTGTCTGAAGGAAAACCTGCCCAGTCAGCATGTGAATAGCTAGACACCTTTGCATTTCCTTTATTTGCGTATAATAAACCTCTTCATGGTGCTCTTTTGATATATCGAAAAATCCTGATAACTGTATCCCAATGAGAGTCACAAGGAGAGTCAAGGAATTGACTTGCCACACTAACTACAAAAGAGATGTCTAATCTTGTCACAGTAAAATAGTTTAACTTTTCAACTAGCCGGCGATAACGACCAGGGTCTACCAATGGCTCCCCCAGTCCAGTTAACAGCTTAACATTAGGATCCATAGGTGTATCAATAGGTTTACATCCCAATATACCAGTTTCATCTAGGATATCCAGTGCATACTTCCTATGACAAATGGAAATGCCCTGCTTAGACTGTGCCACTTTGATCCCTAAGAAATATCGAAGTCCTTCAAGATCTTTGGTCTGAAACTGATTGAATAAGTATTTCTTTAACTGATCAATCCCACTTTGATTGCTACCAGTAATAATGATGTCATCAACATAGACCAGGAGATAAATGCACTGGCCAGAAGAGTTATGCCTATAGAAGACAGAATGATCGGCTTTACTTCTGGTTAGGCCAAAGGATTGAATAGTAGAACTAAAGCGACTAAATCAGGCTCGAGGGGATTGCTTTAGGCCATATAAAGATTTACGAAGCTTACATACCATTCCAGAATTCTCCCCCTGAGCAACAAAACCTGGTGGTTGCTCCATATATACTTCCTCTTGCAAGTCACCATGTAAGAAAGCATTTTTGATATCAAGCTATAGAAGAGGCCATTGATGAATGGCAGCAAGTGCAAGAAACAGATGCACGGAGGCCATCTTGGCAACAGGAGAAAAAGTATCCCCATAGTCAAGACCAAATATCTTAGTGTATCTCTTGGCCACTAAACGAGCTTTGAGGCGATCAACAGTGCCATCAGGACCAACTTTGATTGTGAATACCCATCGACAACCGACAACTGATTTTCCAAGAGGAGCACGAACAAGATCCCATGTGCCATTGGAGTGAAGTGCTTGCATTTCATCAATCATCGCCTGGCGTCAACCCGAATGAGATAGTGCTTCACCTATGATTTTAGGAATAGAAACAGACGAAATACTAGAAACAAAAGTAAAATGTGGTGAAGAAAGTCTATCATAACTTAAGAAACTGTAAAGTGGATGAGGGTTGCGAGTGGATCGAATACCTTTGCGAAGAGCAATGAGAGTAATCTCTGATGAAGGGTCCAAAGGGGAAAAGTTGGCAGGAGAAGGTGGTGAGTCAGTAAGGGTCAAATCCGCTGGAGGCGCAGTCTGACGATGTTGATAGGCGAGAAAAGGACGGTCCTCAGGGATGGAGGCAAGGGACCGCTCCTCGGGGATAGAGTCACCTGCAACTGGTAAAGACAAGTCAAGACAAAGAACAGGAAGAACCTGATCAACCTGTGTTATCTCAGACAAGATATAATGAAAAGGTTATTGATCAAGGAAAGTAACATCAGCCGAAACAATGTAACGCTTGAGATCAAGAGAGTAGCAATGATACCCCTTTTGAAAACGAGTATATCCAAGGAAAATACACTTGAAGGCTTTCGATGTTAATTTATCTTTTCCTAGAGTAAGATCATGAATAAAGCAGGTACATCCAAATACATGTGGAGGCAGAGGATAGGAAAGTGCTCGTGGAAATAATACACTATGTGGAACTTCATTATTGAGCACGGAAGAGGGCATGTGATTGATGAGAAAGCAAGAGGTGATTATAGCATCTGCCCAAAAATGAAGTGGAACATTTATATGAATTAGTAGGGTACATACAGTTTCAACCAGATGTCTATTTTTACGTTCGGCCACTCCATTTTGTTGTGGAGTGTGTGGATAAGTGGTTTGGTGTAACGTCCCACGTTTCTTCAAAAAATTAGAAAATTCAAAAGACACACTTTTTTGCATTATCACTGTGCAAGATTTGAATAGAAGCACCAAATTGAGTATTTATCTCAGCACAAATTTTTTGATAAATTGAAAATAATTTAGAACGATTTTTCATTAAATAAATCCAAGTACAACGAGAGAAATCATCAATAAAGGTTACAAAATATTAAAAATCCAAAACATACATTGTTCAACTCGGACCCCAAATATCAGAATGGACAATAGAAAAAGGAGCATCAGCTCTCTATTAGCAAAGGATAAGTGAGTATGCTTTCCTTGCTGATACGACTGACAATTTAAAGACTTAAGACTTGATAAAAAAAAGAACCATATATTGAAGCTTGGAGAGACTTGGATGACCTAGACGGCTGTAAATGACCTAGACTTGGAGAGAACACGCTACTGGAGAAGGTGGTGCAATCAAATAGTAGAGACCTCACGACTCAATGCCCGCTCCAATCGTCTTCCCCGTACCCGGATCCTGCATAGAAAAAGATTGTTTAAAGAAGGTAACGGTACATGAAAGAGAATGAATCAACTGGCTAACAGAGATTAAATTAAGGGGAATGCCAGGTATATAATAAACAGAGTTCAAAGTTAAAAAGGGAGTTGAGTTAGCTTCCCCAATTCCACGAGCAAGAGCCTTAGTGCCATCAGCAAGAGTGACAGAAGGTAGGTTTTTAGAATAAGAAAGTGAAGTGAAGAGATCCTTATTACCACAAAGGTAATGAGTAGCACCTGAGTCTATTTTCCAGGATCCAAGAGATGATTGAGAAAGACAAGCAACATGATTACCAGTGTCTTGAGTAGGATGCTGAGAAGAAATCTTCTTGAGAAGTGCCTCATAGTCGGCACTTGAAAGAGTTACTGATCCAGTAGAAGGTGGTATAGCATCAGTCTGAGCAAAGTTGACAGTCGGTTGCTTTAAATGAGGGTACTTCCTATAGCAGCGTTCTTCAAAATGTCCAAGATTCTGGCAATAATTGCAACGAGGCCTCTGTCTGCAGCCACCTTGTCCACGACCAAGTCTGCGACCACGTCCACTATTCCAATTGGAGCCACTGGCACGAGAAAAGAATGCAGTGGAATAAGTAGCTGACACATGTGTGGGAGCTGTTGATTTATCCTTAAGATTCAGAAGGCGTTGGAAAGTGTGTGACAGGCTAGGAGTCTCAGCGCTGGTTAGAATATTCTCACGAACATTTTCTAACTCTTCTGAAAGACCGGAGAGGGTCACGACCATAAAGAAGCGCTCCACCTGCTTCTTGTATGCAGAGGCATCTGCAGCATGAGGTAACATAGCTAAGAATTCTTGCATCAAAGAACAAATCTTACCAATATAAGTCTCCATTCGAGACTCTGGTGATTTGCGCGATTCCATTATCTGAGAAACAATGGAATAAAGCTGCTGAATGTCATTGGTATAGAGGTTTTTAGCTTCCTCCCATATGTCTTGGCAGGTCTCAAAAAGGATGAAAATGTCTATAATTGTCGGATCAATGGACTGTCAAAGGATACTTAGCAGTTGAGCATCAACCTTTTCCCATTCAGATGTCTGATCCTTGAAATATCAGAAGACTTAGTTGTGAGATGTTTTCTGTATCCCTGACCAATAAATCAGATCTTAACTGAGGTAGACCAGGTCTTGTAAGTAGCAGATCCTGTCAGTTTCAGCGTTGTAATGGATGGGGTAGTACTGGAGATGACACCAAAAGTGTTTTTGGACGCATTACCTGAGCCCTCTATCACAAAAATAAAAGAGATGACCAGATAAAAGCAAGAAACAACAACCTCACAAGAAATAGTGCAAAAATAATTAAAAAGGATATCCAAACAGTGTGTTTTTCGTCGATATCTTCTTAACAGAAGGAACCCACAACGAACGGAGACCAGATCTGAAAATGGAGAGGAAGGTGAGCTGTTTTGTCTTGGAATGGCCGGAAAAAGACGCGTGAACAGTACCTGTACGGACGCGTGAACAATGAACTGTACGGACGCGGTGAACCGTGAGCTGTACGGACGCAGTGAACAGTACGTCAATGAACAGTACCCCCCGCGTGAATAGTGCAGAACCAAGCCGAAGGGACGCACGCACGACGTTAGAGGAAGGAGAGAACACCTAAGCAGTGGGCTTAGGGCTTTAGCAAAAGCGAAAATTCCCAGAACAAAGAGCTCTGGTACGAAATTAGAATGTATGAATGTAATGTATTCAATTGTATATAGAACTGTACAAAAATCTTCTATTTAAAGAGGTTAAAAGACCTAATGGGCCAAACCCAAATAACCTACTAGAATAATAAATATACAATACTATTTAATACAATATTATTTCTAACAGCAATCATGATTGGTATGACATTTGGTATGCAATGACCATGGACTGATCCCAAAGTTTAGTCTCCTTTCAGTTTACTTAGTTCTGTTCTTGGTGGATACATAGGCAGCTTCCCTAATTCTTTAAGATACCCAAATCAATATATAAACATTATAGAATTATTGTAGGGCAGAAAAAGGATCTTATTTCTCATTATTCTCAGAATTTGCACTGTACTTTATATAGAGTAGAAATAAACTAATTGATCCGATCCTAAACATTAAATCCGTCTAATAACTCAGTAACAACAATTACCATACTTGCTACAAGAGAAAATGTGATCGGAGACATCATACGCCTGCATATTATTTGGATGAGAATGCAAAGAAAAATGTGAGATTGAAGTGATAAAATCTCAAACCAACTTTCTAAACAAGGGAATACTGGAAGCTTCAAAAACATTGTATAAATTAAAAATTCTCATGATACAAATATTTGACACACAAAACAACATACATAATGATTATCAGTAAGAATATTTCAGCTCAGTTCCTAGTTTACTTTCTTGCTCGACACCTTTTCTAAATAGTTTGTTTGTCACTGATTAACACCATTCAACTTAATTAGAGAATACTTCTCCCTTTGTGCTGGACAATCTATTTCGTACTGAAGTTGGAACTAATAGTGTGTGTGCATATTTTGCATCTCTAACAATCTTTATCAACATTTTCCCTTAAGCTATATGATCATTTTCGATGCCCAGCTGATGCCATGAGAACTGCAACAGCCGCAATAAACATAAGCAACATGCCCCCAAGCAATATATATGTTCTTCTTGATGATTTGCGATACTCCCCGAACAATAATATGCCCCAAAAGGTACTCACAAGTGGAAGTGCCTGTACATTAAACAACACATCTTCAGTTACCAAGAATTGATGATTTGAGGAACAAGCACAAGTCAAATGTTAAGACAATGGTCATGTCACACGTTATATGTTGGGATATGACTCATACTTCTCATTGAGACTATGACTCTGCGGAATGCATAGAAAGTCAAACAGTGTCATGCTAGTATTGTCGTGGGTCTCAGGTTTATTTTATTTTATCTCTTTTTAATAGTTTGGCTTGGCTCATGAATGTTGCTTAGGGTTTCTAAACCTATTTATATATGCCTTGTAAACTGAATGATTTTGTTGAGATATATAAAATCATTAATGTAATCTCACCCAACAGCTTAAGCTTTTGGATGAGATTACATTAATGGTTTTATATATCTCAACAAGTAAAGAACCAATTCAACCCAAAAGCTTAAGCCGTTAGGTGAGATTACATTAATGGTTTTATATATCTCAACACGCCCCCTCACACGAGAGCCCACTAGGCTTGAAGGGTGGACAATACATAGGCCCACCTACTATGCGAAAAAAGAAATTCCACTAGAAAGAAAGTGGGGGGCAGTGAGGATCGAACCCGGTACATCGAGGCTCTGATACCATGTAAAGAACCAATTCAACCCAAAAACTTAAGCTGTTGGGTGAGATTACATTAATGATTTTATATATCTCAACAGATTTATAACGAGACCGGTGATTGTTCGGTGCCAACATTATATAGTATAAGAACATTTTCTTACAATTGGTGTATCTGAAAATTTCTTGGCAAAGTAAATTTGAAAACATAAATTGAAAGTAAAAACTCACTTGAACAGCATCTGCTGCTGCATATCCTGCAGCTTGACCTCCCATAAATTGGAGGCCATTTCCAAAGCCACAAAGGAGACCAGCCAAAAAAGCCCAACCTCTTCCATCCCAATCTCTCAAATAAGCCTTCAGTGATGACTTGGGTAAGTTCAAGATAGGGTGGTAAAGGAAGGTGATGTTTAGAATTATGGCAATAACAAAACCAGAAACTGAAAAGTAAAAGAAGGCAGTATAAACACTCAAATGGGGAACCCCTTTCTTTAAAGTGTGCCACTGGTCATTTGTTGCCAAATTGAATGCTGGTGAGAATAGAGAGAAGCAAACTCCAGCAAAGAATGTAATAGCCAATCCAATGAAAGTGCTCTTACCAAACACCTACAAAAGGTTTAACAGAAGACGAAGCATAAAGTGAAAAGGTTTGTGAAAATTGTAGTGTATAATTCCATGAAGCATAACCACCTGCCTTAATTGATCTTCTTTTCTCAAGTTCTATAAGAAAAACTGCAGTTCCTGCTTGGGCTTTGTATGCAGGATCACTTCCATTCTCTAGATCCCTTGAATCAACTATATATGTAACAAAGAAAAGGAAAAAGGCCAGCATTTATCAAATAAAACAATCCCATGAAATTGGAAACCAAGTATTGTTACCTTCATTTGTTTCTTTCAAAGTAGATAAACTAGTATCCCTGGGAAGAGTACAAAATTTGGTTGTCAAATCAGCATTGTCAGAAACTATGAATAGAAAAGAAGACAAACTAAAATCATAATCCAAAACAAAATCAGCAGTAATCAAGAAACCAGGATAATCATTCCAACTCAAATGCTTCTGGTCCTAAATTGGAGAAAACATTTTCTTTTATCCTTAGAAAGAGTGCAGAAACAATTGCAGCATCAGAAAGTCATCACTACCCAGCAAACATATTCAGTAATCTTTGCAAATTATGCTTTAGAAAAGAAAGAAAAGAAAAGATCACCTTCTTACATTGGATTTAAAAAAAAATGATGCTCCTAATTACATTTCCAAACAGAAGCAACAAACATTTTCTTTTTATTATTTTTTATAGAAGGAGAAGCAGAAGCAGTGGGGATCATCAATTGTCAATGATCATATCTCAAAGTAGTTGTAAACAAACAACACATACTGAGCTCTATCTCTGTTAAGACTTGAATAATCGTTGAGCTTGGCCTTATTATCAGCAGAATTAGATGAATGAACAGCTGAGCCTAGACAAACTGCAATCAGAAAACAACCAACTCCTGGGAAAAGAATCTCAGCTTTATTGATTCTGTCGTCCAAAAAGTAATTCAAAGTTGTTCCTGTTACAATCAGAACAGAAACAGTGCAATGAAATTCAGTATTTGAGGACAAAAGCAAGCTGTAAATTTTTGCAGATATTGAAACCTCTCTTTGAGTGCATAGCCCCAGAATCAAAGAGGAGTATGAATGCAAAAAATACCTATAACAACAGTTATGCTTGATGAGATCACTTCAACAACTGATAATCCAACAAAAGCCCAGGCATATTGTGTGGACAGATTTCCAACACTAAGGACTACCCCACCCGCCATGGCAAACAGAACAGAAGGCAAGTTATGCTGCATCAAAAAACCATAGCACATTCATAAACCAGTGTAAACAATAGTAGTCAATAAATTATAAAGTTCAAGGCTGAGAATGCTGCATTCAAACGGATGGTTCCAAACCAAAGATAACATGGATTAAACTCGCTACATATTAGTAGAAGAAAATTACAAAACAATTTTAATATTTAATAAATGAAGAAACACCTATCAGTAGTTCCATTTTGCTTTGTTTGAACCATTATAAGGTAAAATTATTATACTTCCATAGGGTGAAAGAACCATTCATTACAAGAGATAACATATAGAGTTTGGATCTAATTGATATATTTTTATCAAGATCAGGAGTGACCTACATTAGAGTTGAATAGTAATTAGTAGATTAGGTTGCAATCAGGCAGGAAAAACATATATCAGAAGATGTCAACTATAACTAAAAAAGTTTTTCTTGCGAATTTCAAAAAGAATGTACTATGAAACCATATTGAACTCCAACAAAAAACAATGAGTATACATGACCAGTATTATAACTAATATATCATCCAACATGAGAGTTCTGTTTTGGACCCATGTTATGGACTCCTTCTCCAGCTAGGCAAAATGAACCTTATACACCTTCAGTTAAAACCTCTCTATAAATAAAGGGTTAAGCCTAAGTATGCTCTCTACAGCTCTAACCCTCATTCATTATCAATGTGACGCCCTTTGGCTTCTAGTTTTTTGCCTGTGTACAGTAATCCATGTATCCAACCGTAACCTTTGGTCCCCTGGTATCACACAAATTCTATCAAGGATGAGCCTCACATGCCTTGTTAAAGGGTACGAAGAGCCTGTTTGGATCTTCTCTTTTTTAAGCTAGAAGCTATTTATAAACTAAAGTAAAAAAAATAGAGCTTAAAAAAAAAGCTAAAAGTTATTTGATAATTACGTAAAAGTTTTACTTAAAAGTTACTTAAAAGCACATATTTCAAGAAAATTATCTCTTTCTTTATCTTTATAACTCTTCATTTTAATAAAAAACACACAATTCAAAAAAAGCAGATAAGAACTTAAAAAAAAGCTTCTCCGGGAGCTTTTAGCTTTCTTCTTCATTATAAAAAGAAGAGTTTTTCGTTAGAAGAACTTTTCCCAAAGTTTGTTTGGCCTAGCTTATTCTTATAAGTAGCTTCTAACTTAAATAAAAAGAGAGGATCCAAACAAGTCACCAATGCTCCTTGTTAAAAGTAACTTCAAAAAACATATATCATGAATCATGAATCCATGGTACCAACCTGAGAAAGCTGAGATAAGAAGTTTGGTTTGTTGTTGCCTATCTCACCTAAAGTGAAAGCAATGAGAACAGCAGCCAAGAGATTGGTGAGGGTGTAGTCAAGGTAAGTATGCTGAGGAAGACGACCTCTTCTTTCCAACATAGTCATTACAGCAGGCCATGTCCCTAAGAAGAAAAGGGACAATAGCATGCACCCTATGGCACCTCCTTTGCTCTCCACCAGATACATTTTCAAACTCACTCTACACAAAAATGATCGACTATTGCTCACTATTTATATATGAAGAAATCAAGGAAGATATACCATATTACAAGAACCCTGAAAAAGCATTGTCCTATACTTTAGGATTATATGTACATGAGAATCAAAAGTACCACGACGTGAATACAGAGTCAACCCATCAGAATATACTAGAATAATATACTTTATTCGATGTTGCCTCCCTTGCTCTCTCTACCAGATAGATACCTTCAGTTCACTACACAAAATTCTGCTACGTATGTGAAGAAATCAAGAACTTTTTATGTGAGGATCAAAATTTCAAAGACTGTGAATAGATAGTCAACTCAAATATATATTTTATTATAATATATTTGAAAAAGCATGTGAAGGGATCATGACAGTCGTTTAAATTTAGTTTTATTTATATTAAAGTAAGCATCTATTTTTGATATTCTAAGGGATAGTCTTTGAATAATTAGTGCCGTCAAGATTACTCTTTGTTATAATAAATACATTGAAATGGTCACTAAAAAGGGACCATGATCCATGCCGTGGCTCAGGGCATCTTCAATTGTCACGAAGGGTTTAATATATCTCATGTTGTAGGAGAAAAAATTATTTCTTACATGTATACATACATATAAGTGTATGGAACCCATATAGAAAAAAGTGAAAAGAAGATAGAGAAAAAAAATTAACCTCACATTTTTATGTATGCGTAGAAAATAATTTTATCTCCTACAATATGCCTTGTTATGAATTATTGTCACAACCCTACTATGTATTTTTTATTGAGTTTTCAATCTCACCAAATGTAACACGTTTATTTTCATAATGCTCAATAATATGGTCCTTAGATGTTAATTTAAGATTATAATTAATTTAAGATTTTATAATTAAATTAAATTAACATATATTTTTTTTTGTTGGAAACATGAAAAAGCACTAAAACACACACCACCTAACAGATCTACCCACATCTCTCACCGTTAGGCTAAGGGTGTGCTAAGAACCATTTTGTTCCTTTTCACTGTTTCTGGAAAGAAATAATTCTTTTTTATTTCTGTGCCTTGGAACAGTTTCTGAGAAAAAAATGTATTTGATAACATGTTTTATTTTTATTCCGAAAATGAGAATTGTGTTTGATAACACAACAAATAATATAATAAAAATAATTTCTATTAAGTATAAAAAATTTCGGATCATCACTTTCTTTTTCATACGGTGTGGTGGTGGTGACGTGGTGATGGTAATAGTAGCGATGACGTGGTGATGGTAGCGGATGGCATGGTGGTGGTAATGGTGGCGATGACGTGTTGATGGTAGTGGTGGTGGTGATGGCATGGCGGTGGCGATGACAGCAGCGCCTGCGATGATGGTGGTAGTGGTTGGTGACAGTAGTCGTAGTGGCAGACTGGCGGCGATGGTGGCGATGGCATAGTGGTGGTATGGTGGAGGTGGTGGAGGTGACGACAGTGGCTACGAATCTGCGATGATGGTGGTGGTGGTGGTGGTGGTTGGTGGTGGTAGTGTTGGTGGAGGTGGTGGTGGTGGTGATGGTTGCGACGATCATGGTGGTGGTTGGTAACGGTGGTTGCGGCAACAATGGCATGGTGGTGGTGGTGGTGATGACGATAGTGGATGCGGCAATGGTAGTGGTAGTGGCTATGGCGGCAGTAGCTACGATGATAGTGGTGGTGGTTGGTGATGATGGTGGTGACAGTGATGGTAGTGATGGTGGCGGTGATGGTGGCATGGTGATAGTGATGGTGGCGATAAGTGAAGGTCAAGGTGATGGTGGCGGTGACATCGTGATGGTGGTGACAACGGCAACGACGATGGTGGCGGTGGTTGTGTCAGGATGATGGTGGTAGTGATAATGATGGTAGTGGTAGAGTGTTATTGAGAAAGACAAGTGTTTCTCATTTTGTGCCCGAAAACACAAAAACAGAAATTTTTTGATTCTTTTTTTTTTTGTTCTCCAACACAAAAATTAAACTGATTCATCTGGGAAAAAAAAATAAACCGATTTACCAAACGAGTTTTCTATCCATTTCTATTCACGGAAACAAAAATTTAAAAAAAAAAACTCATTCTGGAAAGGTTGTCATGCACACCCTAACTCTATTGGCTTATTAGACCCTTTCTATGTATTTTCCTTGACTTTACCAATTATCACAAGTTCATAACCCTTGAGGGGCTATTTGGTACGAAGAGTTTTTTAGAAATCCTGAGAAAGTGGGGTGGGATAAAAAAAATTTCAATGTTTGATATGAGGAAACTTAAAATATTCTTGAAAAACTTTTTTTTGTCCATCGTTTCAGTTTTAACTATAGAATTCGAAACGAAAATATCTTCTGATACATGGTATTTTTATTTTTCCATAGCATCAATATAATTAACCCAACATTCCCGAAAAAAATTTAGACCTACCAAATACCTTTTCGTAATTTACTCGGGAAAAAAAAATTCACCATATTCTCGGAAATCTTTTTTTCCTATAAAAAAAAGGATAAAATATTGTAACAACCAATTAGTGTTACTACCAATGTTACAACTAATCAATTTCCCCATTAGATAGATTATGTTGATGAAACGGTTATTTTTATTTCCATCTTTATATGGTTATGATTCCTCATATTTAATACTTTATATTTATTTCTATCTTTGTATGGTTATGATTCCTCATATTTAATGCTCCGATCCCCGTAATACATGTTACCGTGCCTATTATCCAAAGAGGAACCCTTCCAGTAGTATCGGCCATTCATCCCACTTTCCTCCCCATTTGATCAGGTAGTCATGCTAGAGACATAAACAGTCGTAGATAATTATGAAATGATATCCTTCCGCATGGGATAAGGTAATTCCTAATATATATTTACTACTCCCCTTTCTTCTATTAATTGAAGAAGTAATTTGAAAATATAACAGCAAGTACAAAAATGAGTAATAATCCCCAGTAGAGACCAATACGATTTAATTCAACATTTTGTTTGTTTGGGTTTGATTGTGTCATAGCTCTAAAAATTTTATTAGGTTTATGGTTGGATGAACTGCATTGCTGATATTGATCCCAAAAAAGAAACGGTGGGTATCGCTAGTCCGTGAACAACCAACCATCGTACTGTAAAAATGGGATAGGTCCTATCTATGGTCATTGGAGTCTCTTAAAAAGATCTACTAAAATTATCGAGTTGTTCTAAAGGATCAAAACGGCCAATGGAATTCCTTGTCGGCTTTCTGTAAAATACATCGTAAGCTAAACAATAACCAACCCGCAATGAATATAGGGAATCATAAACATACAAAGATAGAAATAAATATAACCGTTGGATCAACATAATTGATCTAACGGTAAAATTGATTGGTAATAACATTAATAGTAACCCTGATTGATTGTTATAATATCTTTTTCCTATAAATAAAATATCTCCTCTACCAAAACATCCCTAAGTTCGTTGTTCCTTGAGCATGACGTAATAACGTATAACCAACAATCCTGCTTTTTTGTTTGACGAAACTTCTTAGATTCCTTAAATTATTGAGTAAGGCCACAACTTTGGACCCACACCTACTTCCTGATCGCACCTATTTCATCCTTTTGCGGTGTTTTTCATGCCCATTTGTCTAAAATGCTGACTTCGAATATTTATACATTTAACTTCTGGGATAGTGATGTCTTCATAAGAGACAAACGTTTGGTTTTATTATTAATGTCAGTTTATAAGTTACTAAAAAAATAAGAAAAGTGTCATAATATGATAAGGATTTAAAATTTATAATATAATATGCATTAAATAAAATTCTAATAATGTTTTAATTAATTACTTTTAAATTTATGAAACTTCATGAACCTAATGTACGTGATAATAACTTTGACTCCAAAGCTTCTAAAGACGAGATAGATAAAAGAGTGCGAAATGTAGAAGAAAAACTAAAATTTGCTTCTGGTATAGTTATTACTTATTGGTGTGGTAATGGAAATTGGAAATTGCTTCTTGCATATTTATTGCGGTGATGAGTAGTATATTAACCTTTATCATTCTCTCCCTCCTCCTCACAGCAGTATAGGAACGTAAAGGGTGGTCCTATTGAGTATTGACTCGCCAAATTTGATGCGTTTTTATTAACCCGCCGATTCATCATAACTTAGTCCTACATAAATATGAGTTATAGCTAGTGAGTTGGAGGTGTTAAAAGATTAAAAAGTTATAGTTATTAAGCCAGCCATTAGAATAGTCTAACGGTGAGGGATTTGAAATATGTGAACATATCACTTGAAGTTGGCTTTGGGAACTTTCCCTCATCTCGACACTAAAGTACTTTATATGAATATCGAGCAAGTGACCATGGCTATACGTATTGTATTGCGTCACGTAACGTTCCAAATTGTGTTTAGGCAGATTCTTCACATTTGGTCTACCAACATCACGTAAGATTTGTGTGTCGCGTTATTCCTGCGTTCTCATTGGGAAGAGCTGCAAGTTATCTGTGTCATTGCTTATGTATGAATAAATCTTAGTTACATTTACTGTACTTAGATTCAGGACATCTCGTTAATAAAAGTATTACACGTAGGAAAAAAGAGAAAATTTGACAAAAGAGAAAAAAATTTGACTGACATATAATATTTTTATTGGTGAGATACACTAAATTTTTGATGTAATAATACACCACAAATTTATTCCATACGTGGCATATGACTCCCTGTAATAAATTATAATTGTACTCGAAACTTTTAAGCATAAGAAAAGAAATATCTATAGCAGTAAAAGGTATAGGAAGAAAAGCAATATCATTTTACTTTACTTTTTTTAAAGAATTGTGGGACCTACAAGATCATAATATCTTTTATTTACTTTTAGTAGGATGTTTTTATGATACCTAGAAAAATGAGAATGAATTTTCAAAAATACCATATTTGTTATTATTTTAAAAAAAAATTATCTAAGAAACTTAAATATCCGATAATCAATTTTGTGTGTAATTTGTGAAAAAAATTTACTATTAACAAAATCACCCCGATTGATGGGGAAATAGAAAAAAGGGATAGCAAAAAAGTGACAAAGATAATACTGTGTAATCCTTATCTGATTGAAAAAGAAATGAAAATAGGAGTATATATATAATATCACATTAAATTCTCAATAATATTTTATAATCAATTAAACATAAATTTAGTCAATTTCATCCAATATTTACAGTAAAATTTTGACATATCAAATAATTTTTTGGTTATATTACTAATAATTTTATTTTCTTATTATATTATTGATAATCATGATTCCTCAATAAAGAAAATTATCCTCGGACAAAATTAGAGGTGGCAAAGTGGACAGTCCGTCCCGACCCGCCCCACCCCGCCAAAAAATGAGCCAACCCGCCCCGCTTTTGAAAATGGACTCAAAAACTCAATCCGTCCCGTCCCGTTTGGCGGGTTAGGCGGGTTGACCCGTCAGCCCGAACCTATTTTACACTGATCCGCCTCGGTCCGTCATCAACCTGTCAAAAAATGAGCCTGCCTCACTCCGTTTAACGGGTTGGCCCGCCGAGCTGAGCCCGTTTTGACGGACCCATAACCCCACTCAGCTCCTGGGAGTGGTCAACCAATTACACAAAGGTATGATCAATTTCAAGAGAAAGAAATAAAGGTATACCGACCATTCTTTTTCGCCGAAGATTGCTTTGCCTAGAAGTACCCACTGTGCGCGTGACTTGCCTTTTTGAGTATGATTCGTTTTGGGATCTCTGCTCTTCGCGGCTTCGTTTCCCTTTTTTCATAATTTTTTTTTATTGCACTGCTCGGCGATGCAGGACAGTTCTTCCCCTCATCAAACCCTTCTTGCGTAGAGGTTCATTTTTTTCGTGACTGTAGCTGTTAGTCGGTTGCTTATTTACCATGATTGGGTGGAAATCAAAATTTACCGATTCTCCACATAAAGCGCTAATATTCTGTTCGGATATTCAGTGAATATTCACACATAAGTGATATATGCGTGCAGAGATGTTTCCGAGAGAGATATCATATGAACATAACAATAAGCGTGTAACCAAAACGTGTGTGCACTAGTGATGCAGCAATAGAGAATTAGTCAAAAAATATGTAGTTTAACCATTTATTTATGAAAGGGTTACCAAACGTGTGTGTGCTAGTGATGCAACAATAGGGAATGAGTCAAAAAGTATGAACTTGAGAGGTTTAACCCTTATTTATGAAAGGGTTACATGTGGTTGTAAAATTCTGATAAGAGTATAATTGTTTGGAATAGGATGATAGAAATATTCTTATCTCTTTAGTCTATCACAGGTTGTTATGTTATTTACTTATCTGTTATGTTGTTAGGATAGGAACCTAATATTCTAATCCATAACACAAACTATCTTGTTTTAATTTTTTTTTATCTATTACTCTATTTTAATTCTTCATGAGTTTTAAAATTTATTTTAGTTTGAAGATTTGAATTTTTCAATAGTTTGTAACCTTAAATAGCTTTATTTTGATATAAATAATGATTTGTATAACCTAAAATTTTAAGCTTTTTTAAAAATCGATCCAATCCAAACCAAATAAAATTGGATTAAATCAGATTTAATAAAAAAAATCCAAAATGAATGGACAATTAAATAATCAAACAAAAGAGATTACATCAAATGATTTTTACTTCAAAACCGATCCAATACAGATCACAAACACCTAACCAAAAACCGTGTTCTCTTGTTTGAGTCAAACTTCTTAGTTTCCTTGAAATATTTGGTTCTGCGTATTCTTGCTAATTGCCTCTATTTTATCGAATATTCTCTTTGGATGTTTGCAGTGTTTATCAAATAGTGATGCCCATTATTCTAATTGTTGATTAAAGGTTTAACCTCGGACAATAATTATTGACAAGAAACAAAGTTTTCATTTACTTACGAGTTTTTATTTATCAAACACAAGAATATTGTAACAAGATTATAATAATTTTCATAATAAGAAAATTAATAACTTTTTAAATTGTAAATAAGTAATTTTATCAATTTACTAATAATTAAAATTATTTATATAAATAAAAACAGTAAAGGTACGATGTAATAAATACTATATAATACAATAGGTCTCTTAGAATCCACTAATTTGATTTAGTATCTATATACATAGGCCATGGTAGAATCACATGAATATTAGAACCTGTTTACCATACACAATGTTTTGATCTTGTCGAATATTTGTCGGGGGCGTGTGTTGAGAACATTATATAAATCATTGAATTTCTATAATGTTAAAAGCTTAAGCTTTTGGAAGATATTCATCATTCTGCTCTGCCATTCAGCCCTCTGGTTTAAATTCATAATCTTTAGAGCGGGTAAAACATATTAATAAAAAATTTATATTACAACTTTTGCACAATTAAAATTGCAAATCCTCTTCACCAAATTCACCCCAATAGCCCAGTTACAACCTCTCTCAAGTGTCTAGATTCTCTTGTTAGGAAATTTCATTTTCTAATAAATGTGGGATACATATTTAATTATTAATTATATCATATTATTTAGTTATTGCTGAAATTAAATAATTAAAATAAAAGAGTCTAATTACAAGCCACGAGACAACATACATAAACCAGTGGCCAGATATAATCTGAAGCCTGCACTGATCTGTTCCAACAGATAAATGACCTACAATGACAATCAAATATTTCAGCCCTAAATGTATGTGTAAAGAACAGAGCATTTTTTCAACAATTGCAGCCAAAAATTAATGATTTTGACCCCCGGGTCTTTATTTTTGTTTTTTTGGTTTTGGTTTTGAAGATGATACTAGATGCAAGGCAATTTGACTGCACATGAATTAGCAGTTTCATTGAGCCAAGACAGTTTCTAGGCAGAAAACAGAACCATGACATTATCAACGTAATCAGATCAACTTTATTTCTAAATATTGCACGAGAAATGAGGAAGAAGTATCCATAGCAGCTATTCTCTGGTGTATTTGGTTGAACAGTAATGGATTTTCCCTTAACTATAGCTTGCCGCTTTCTTTCTTTTTGCTTTTTATGAGGATTTCTTATCCCAACTCAGTAATTTAAAGGAAATGGCACCAATATAATTAGTGCTATAGTATTGTCTTTATTTTAATTCCCTTATTTCCTTTTCGTATTTTACTACCTTGTGTTAGTTTCCTGATTGTGATTGTCGTGGCAATTCTGTTGCAACAACTTAGTGTTATATAGTGGAATAGTGGTAATGAAATGGGCATGAAGAAAATTGTCTGAACTCTCTCTTTCCCTTCTCTTTTTCTCCTTTCCCTTCACTATTTCTCAAATTCCTCGCTACATACATGATTTCTTTTCTATCTATTAATATGTGCTTCTCTCTCAAAAAAAAAAAAACCCACAATCTTGGCCCTCCCTCCCCTCCCCAAACCCAAAAAATAGGTTAGACGAATTTTCTCATACATTCAGAACAATAACGAAGACAGTAATAGGGGAATAAATGGAAATAGAATCATGGATGTAAACCGTCAATTTTGCACATGCTAAAAGGGAAAACCACCCAACAAGATCAAGCACAAACAATACAATATATCAAAATAATAGTAATGTTCATTACCTGTTCGGTGGCACCATTAAGAATTTAATTATGCATGGCATAATATTGAGGAGCCAGCTCGGTTAACCATAGGTAGTCAACTCTGGTTAAATTTTTGACATACTTCTTATTAGTTTGGACCAGTTCGTTAAATATCAGGCACTCTGGTTTTTGCTGGAATAATACAGAAGAAGGGTGGATCTGCACCACCTGACCACTTGCCAAAGCCCTGTCATGTCACTAAGCAATAAGAGAGTCTTTTTATAGAAGTAAAAGCAAAAGCAATATATGACAAAATTATATATGCAAGAGAGGATTCCTATTAGTGAGTCAAAATACTATTAAGAATTTCAAAACTAAAAGATAGTTTCTTGAATGGGGATTGAGATGATTATAGAGGGAATAGACAGCGAGCCACCCAGAGGGGCCTGCCCAAGAATTTCTAAGTTGAATTAGATACCTGTATGTTCCCTCTGGCTGCTTTACAGCTGCTTTGAGGAAAAAGGAAGCAGCAAGGCATCTCCGGTATTGAAGCATATCATCTCCACAAGAAGCAAGATTCAGACCCATTTGTTCAACATGTCCCTGAATCTGCCTGCAAAAAGTATTTTAGAAATGAGAATGCATAAATGTCTAGAGTATACTACATAAAGGATGTCTTGATATAATGCTTAAACATAATAAAATTACTTGTGAATGTCACGAGCATGTCTAAGAGAACGACTATTAACATAATTTTCCTTGCACCATTTTCTCAAAACCTTCTCACTTTTTGTTTTACCCATTTCCATTGATCTCTTCTCCAAGAAATCATTAGATGCTCGATACACATTAATCAAAGTGATGTGGTCTCCCTCTGAACTTGAGAAGCATTTCATTGCAGTTCTTGCCTGGTAAAAAATGGGAGAAACACAAATATAAATAAGTAGAATCTTCCTACAGTCGTAACCAATTGCATATATTTGAACCATCCATATGATATTTACAAATATTTTGTTAAATGGTCAATAGAGCGATAGACTAGTGTAGTATACAAACACCAAAAGATAATATGATCAGTTTTCATACCTCTTCTAGCTTATCACGAGGAGCATAAAATATGGATTCCACAGACAGCATTGCAACAGTTATCAACATCTCCTCCAAGCAGTTAAACTGACTGGCTAAAATAAGAGCTTTGGAATAAGCAGGGTCCAAGGGCAGTCGAGCCATTTGATGTCCAACTGGATCAGATAGTCGACAATCATCTGTTAGAGCACCTAACAGAAATAGCTGCTCCAAGGATTTTATAATAGCTGCCCTGTTCAAATGGGACAGGAACAAGCTTTAAGTGATATTTTGCAAGGTAAAAATACTTTTAGAAGTTACAGTAACAAATAAAGATCCCTTGAAAAAATTCTAATTCAGTTCTGTAGCATAATAATGTGACAGCATCAAAGAGAATCAAAATAAATTTAAATATTATAACTCACTACCGACTGATGCAAAGGAATAGATCACAAAATCACACACCACTAAATACATCTGGCTTTTTCACCCTTTTGCCCCTTATTAATTAATTAATAACCATTTTGCCCCTGATTCGAAACTATCTACCAATCTGCCCCTCTTTAATCGACTACCTTGCATTTTTAGTCGATTAGATGGTCAAAACAGGCAAAAATGGCTGTTGGGAGATTTAATCGACTAAATCTCCCTATTTAAATCTCCCTATTTAATCGACTAAATCTCCCAACAGACAACAAAGGAAAACAAGTCAGTATGATTTTTTAATCGATTAAGTAGGGAGATTTAGTCGATTAAATCTCCCAACAACTATTTAGTCGATTAAAAATTCAAGTTAGTCGATTAAAGAGGGGCAGATTGGTAGATAGTTTTGAATCAGGGGCAAAATGGTTATTAATTAATTAATGAGGGACAAAATGGTCAAATAGCCAAATACATCTGGTCAAACAAGTGTTTATTAACCTCCGATATTCTTCCAAAGAGTGGTCACTGGTCAGTTGTGAGTAATATACATCATAAGTGGAAAAAACTATATATATCATGACACAAACCAGTTTAATTCCCCAAGATAAACCAAAAAGGATCTGCTTCGGCCAAATACAATCTAATCTTATTGGTATTAATTTAAATAGTTCAGGCAGGGTTACTTTAATCTTACGGATACCAAATCAGAAAGGAAATGCCAGTATTATTTCTCATTACGTTTCCAAACTATGATCTGGGGTGAGTCATCCAAATGCAATGCATTCTATCATGTACAACATGTTATCAGTTACTCATCCTCTTCCTATTGTTTCACTTCCCTCAATTTCTCTGACGCTAGCAGAATGCTATTAAATGAAACATATATGTGTCAGAGATACAACTACCTTCTTATCTGCATTTAAAACATCTACCACTCATTTTGTAGTAACGGACTATAATTCATTTTCTTATTATTTGTTGGCTTAACAACTGAAAGCTTTTCATTATATAACAGAACTTCTTGGCCTAAACATGTTTGCTCCAATGGGTGTGAATGTTCTTGATAAAGTACAGTTTAAAAAATCTTATAGTTCTCAGGTTCATCGAGATTTATATTTACAGGTAAACTTTCTGGCACAAGTTCATGGTCCAAGCAAGATTTTGGTAGGAATAGTCTATAGATTCTTCTGAGTTATTTCATCAGTGTCTAAATATTCCTAAATGTATTTCTGCATTACTATATGCATCCTTTTTATTATTTTTCTTATTCTTTCTGTAAATGAATAATATATAGTCATGCCTTCTTCCTCAACCACTTTCTTTTTCAAGATAAAGAAAATTTGATTTAAAGGACTTAATGTTCAATTGGAATGTTATCTGAGTTAGGTCTAACAACAAGAAATCAAAGGTTAGTATATGGGTTGAAAGAATTTGCTCGGTAAAGAAATAATAGTATCATGTTAAGTGACATAAAAAAACCCCTCAAAAATAATTTTTTTTAAAACAAGCATCCAGCACATGCATATTTTAAAATATAAGCAACCAGAATTCATCAACAAAAAAGGAAAAAAGAAATATCCGCAAATATGCAAATGTCGGGAAGCTGCCTAATTCTGAAAAGATTCTCACTTGGAAGGTTTCTCAATGAAATCAAACCCTAAAATGTCGTCAACACCCAAAGCCTTAAGCTGCAAAATAACATTAGAAAGGTTGCATCGCTTAATCTCTGGCATTGTTGAATCCTCAAGTTTCTCGAATTCATTTTCTGGATATAGACGGAAACATTTTCCATGTCCTTCACGCCCTGCACGCCCACTAATACCAAAAAGTCAATAATCAATTTGCACTACTTTTCTAGTAAAAATGTAAAATCAATTTCAATATATACCAATTTCATTAAGAAAATTTGACTAAAATCAAATGTATGAAAAAATATCAATGATTAAAACTAAAATAAGATTTGAAAAGAAAATCTTTACATAAATCATAATTTAAGAAGCTATTATACAAAATAAACATGTTCAAAACTAATATTTCATGAAAAAGAAAATGATGCTTTACATTACAAGGTTTTTTTTGGGATTAAAAATGTTACAAGGTTTATAATCTTCTATATTCGCCTATAAACAAAATTAAAAAAGGCATGCATGTGCATGCACAAAAACCACATTCCATGAAACCCCAACTTGCAGGGGTAGGGGTGAGGGAAATCCTTGCATACAATCTTACCCTTGCACATGCATATATAGTAAACAAAAAAAGGAGATAAGTACTAGAAACATTAATTCTAGATTCGCATTGCAAAAATCCTCGTTACGCAATACCATTTTTTTTTTTTTTGAGGAAAAACAAAAGTGACCATTCCCAAACTGAAGTTGAAAAAAGAAAGGAAGTCATCCGAAGTTAAACTGAGCCAAACTTACTTGATTTTCATTAACTGAATTAATTCAACCAATATTTGCAGCAACAATTAAATAATAAACAGACTCAAAACATAATCCAGCACCATACCTTCTTTGCAGAGCCTGGGACTTGGATGTAGGTACTATAATCAAGGATTCCATGCCTTTGCCAGGGTCATAGGAAGGTGCTTTAACAAGTCCAGGATCAATTACATACTTGATTCCGGGAATCGTTACTGATGTCTCGGCAATATTAGTTGCCAATATCACCTTAGAAAAAAACAGAGTAACTTTAAATACAATTAAAAACATGTGATTACCTGATATGATAAAAATCTTATTTTAAAAATCATAAGCTCAAATCAAATAGGTGATGCTCAAATTGGAAATTAAATGGTCCTGGCAGACACCATTTTGTATATCCATGTACTATTTATAGGGATTATAGCTAGTTCAGATGATATAGTTCCTAAAGGAGAAGCAGTGTCGGTTGTGTGCAATAAAACATTAGAGGTAGTGGAGGAGATAGAAAAGACGGTAGCAGTTGCAGACCCTCTATGACAATTGATTATAGGGATTAATGTTTCTCCTGCAAAGAGGAGATAACTTTATCTCCTGCACATACATGGGAGTGGGTGGAGCCCTATGAGAAGAAGAGAGAGAAAGAGAAAAAATGGGTCCCACCCACTCCCATGTGTATGCAAGAGATAAAGTTATCTCCTGTTTATAAGAGAAATATTAATCCCTAGGTTATATGATGCTGGGTTCAGTAATGGCAGATTGTTAGTTGGTAATTGGTATACACAAATGCTAATAGCAATGTTTGGGTAAGTGTGACAGCTTGCAGAAGTGGTACAAATAGGGCACTACAATTTACAATCAAAGTGTCTAAGTCACTGCTACAAGCAGCAAATTACAATGTTGCAAAAAGAATTATGTTAGTGCTGACATCAAAGTTGGATCACGTTTTCAATGCAGAATGATGTGAGCATGGTAATGATAGTGGTAAGATAGTTTGTGTTATCAATCATGAATAAAAAGGTAAGATGCGCAGTATGGAAGTCTTACATGCCTAGGAGAAGTTCCAGTGATGAAATTTGCATATAAAAAATAAGCAATATGAAAGCATGTGCATATATCCTAAAATGCTGAGACTCTAAATGAGGCAATCAGCATTTACTTTAAATAGTAGACATGGGTAAACCTCGGCGCAGAAGGCTCAACTAACTTTGCAAGGATAGAGGTAAGGATCAATTGTACACAACTTTACCCTTGCATTTTTAGCAAAGGCGTTGTTTCCTAGTCTCAAACTTGTGACCTTTCAATCACAAAGGATCAACATTAATACTGCCTCAAGGCACGTCCTCTTTAAATTGAAGACATGATCAGACAAAAAATAGTGCTTCAAGAGAATGAATGGAAACCTAGACAAAACATGTCAACTGTTTAAAATAAATAATAACAATTTTGCAAATGATCAACTTAAACATATTTTCCCTAATTTTTTTATTGAATTCTACCCACAATTAATAAACTGATTAAAAGAAAGATCAAACGCATAGCTAGGATACCTTTCGAAACCCAGATGGAGCTGGTGCAAAGACCCGCATTTGCTGCTCAGCTGGAAGAGCTGCAAATATAGGCACAACTAGAAGCTTCTGACTTCCTTGAGGTAATTGTGTGAGTCGCTCATTGATAAGCCTTTCAGCTGATTCAATCTCTTCTTGCCCAGTCAGAAATACTAGTATATCACCAGGGTCCTCCTCTAAATGAATCTACAAAATCAAAGACATATGATTTTCAGCAACAATGTTATGAACTTTATTTCTCAGTAATCACTAGAATGTTATAAATCTACAATATATATAAGCAGCAGTATGCGGTATGCCTATATGACTGATGCACTGAACTAACAAGAATGAACAGAATGAGACACTGCATGAGATATGAAACTGTAAATACCATAAATATATATGCAGAAACAATGCATCAATTCTGATGCATTTTTAGGGTCCAAAGATCTCTAACAATAAAATAGAAGTTAAATTTCATTAATAAATTACATGGACTAATTAAACCAATGACCTGGAATGTTGTTATCAAGGCAGCATCTAAATAATCTGGCTCTGCATGGCGAGTATAAAATATATCCACAGGAAACTGTCTCCCTTGGATGTGAACAGCTTTGGCACCACCAAAGTACTCAGAGAAAGTGCGCGCATCAAGACTTGCAGACATGATGATTAACTTCAATGGAGCATACTTTTCGTGTTGGTCTTTTTTAAGAAAATGGCTACTCTGATCATTTTCTTTCCCCAATGACATGACACCATTCACATTCTTGTTTCCAAAATTAAGGTCCTGACCATCACGGACAGAATTTGCCCGAGCAAGTTGTACACTTTTTAGCAAGCCCAACAATACATCGGTGTGGACAGTCCTCTCATGTGCTTCATCAACAATTATAACAGAATACTTAGAAAGATATGGATCCAACAATGCTTCCCTGTAAGCCCAATGAAATGCCTATCAACTCTCCTATATAAAAAACTGTATTCACAAAATCATGGAAAAAAATATATTTTAATCTAAAACCTCCTTAGCTGCTTCGAATCATGTAACCATCCTAAACCCACGTCAACAAGAGGGGTATTTTGGGGGAAGTGGGGCATGGTTCGCCAGTCCTTGAATCCCATTGACTTAAAACAAAAAAAAAAAAAAACTTCACCCTAGGTAAAGTGATATAATATCTTCTGTAGTTTGGTATCAAGAAGGATATAAAATAAAATTATAGCATCACATTTTGATAAGCCAAGTTCCCAGTATAGTGTTCAAGTTGCAAAATTAATATTAATGGAAAAAGCAAACAAACAGTCCAAGTATCCAAGTTATGCAAAACTTGTACCTCAGAAGCAACCCATCTGTCATATATTTGATCCTTGTTGAGCTGGAAGTAGCATCATCAAATCTAACTGAGTACCCAACCTTTTGGCCCAACTCAACACCACACTCCTCAGCAACTCGTTTGGCCACAGTGATAGCAGCCACACGTCTAGGTTGAGTTATCCCAATAACTTTTCTATCACGGCAAAATCCAGCACCAAAAAGAAACTGTGGAATCTCTACACAGCACAACACAAGAGACGCAAAGAAAAGTGAAACCCAACCTCTATCCCTAAAATCCATTTTCTTTCTTTCTTTCTTTCTTTTTCCCCGAAAACTAAATTGCTAAGATAAAATGTAACCTACGTGTGGTTTTTCCACTTCCAGTTTCACCAACAATAATCAAAACATCATTCTTCCGCACCTCTTCAACCAGTCTTTTCTCAACTACAACATAAACAACGCAACAAAACAATATAAAAAAATAAAATAAAATAAAAATAAATATATAAATAAGCACATTCTGAATTAATACACCAAAAATCAAACTCAGGTCTCAGCCAATACCCGAAGCAATAGGAAGAGACTTCCTCTGTTGTGCAATCTTGTGTCTCCTACGCGAGAACGAGTTACGAATATTATCAAACCAAAAAACGCATTAAAACCCTATTTAAAAACATAATTAAACTTTTTATGAATTAGAATTTAAACCGGGCAGAGAATTCGGTTTGCCGATTCCGATTAGCATTGGAGAAGTTGCCAGTAGCTGTAGAGTGGTGACTTCCCTGAGCCACTGAAGGCATTGCTTCAGTGCCTGTAGAAGCACTTAATTAAATTTAATGCCTCTGTAGAAGCAGCTCCTTCTTAAAGTGCTCCAGTGCTTCTGCACGATGAAGGAACCTCGGCGACACTGCGACGGAACCTCGGCGACACTGCGACGGAACCACGGCGGAAGGCACGACCTCTGATCTGGGAGAATGTCTCTGATTTCCTTTTTCTTTTTCTCACAACCTCCTTCTATGTATCGAGTCTCTCTTACCTTCTACTATTATTATTATTATTATTATTATCATTATTACAGATTTAGGGTTTATCTTGCAACAGGATAACGACGTCGTTCTAGGTGATATTGAGAATATAATATATAAATAAGGTAGGCATGAAAAAAAAAATAAGTAGAATAATTTACGTCTTAAAAAAAAAACAAAAAAAACTCGATTATTTTCAATTATAACAAAATTAATGGAGAATGATGGATTCTTTAAAATAATAAAGCGTTAAATTAGTAAATAAATAGAAAAAATAATTAGTATAATTTTTTAAAATATTACTAATGAAAAAAATTAAATTGTCATTATAATTTAAATATGTCTCATATGAGATCAAATAGATATATTTCAGTATATGTTTTAAATTAAATAAAACATTAAATGCTTTATTTGTATGAAGTTAGAAAGTAATATGATATGCAATGTTGATATGATATTATAGATAACAATTGCTTGTGAACCTAAGGATAAAGTTAGTGGTGGAGTGTTCACATATACTAGATTTTGATTTATAGTCATGAAATTTTGCCAAAATTTTGAAAATAAATTGAAGTAATTCAGTCATTAAAATTGTAATTGGTTTGAAGAGTTTATCGATTCAAAGTTAATACATCAAATTAATTTTTAAAATGATAGTTATTTATTGACATTACCCAATCGATCATTCCGTTCACGGTCAAATTGTTCTACTAACAATGTGATTCAATTTCAAGAACACATATTTCTGTTGATATATGTAGTTATATAATAATGATGGGTTCGCTTTTTCTGCAGTTAAGTTACTGCAGATAGGTTATCTGCATAAGTCCAATACGATATCGTTTTGGGGTGAAAATCATGGTGTTTTTGTAATTTGAATTTATTTTAGGGTTATAATAGTCTTTATACTTATAATTTTTTAAGATTTCAATACCAAAATGACGTCGTTTTAGAAATAAATGTAGATAACTTATCTGCATTAACTGTAGAAATATTTTTCCCACTAATAATTAGAGTCTATGTTTCTTCTTTTTTATTAATCACATGAAATATTTCGGTCATTTATTCTCAAATCAATGATAAAAAATTTAAGTAATAATTTTTACTTCCTCATTTTAGGAACTTCTTCATTTAAATTGTTTGACTCGATCACTTATTTCTATAGTTTCTATCTGACACACTCGGGAGCACTTCTATCCATAGTCAACTACTCAGAGCCCGTTAGTTTCGCCTTTAAGAAAAAATAGTTTTTATTTTTTCTTTATTTTAAAAGTACTTTTTAAAAAAGTTAAATTTTTTTATATTTTTATAAAAAAAATTAATTTTTGAAAAAAAATATTTGTCTTCTGATTTCTGCTTTTTTTAGAAGTTAAAATTTTTAGCTTCTAAAAAATGTAAATTTTTGGCTTTTTTTTATAAAACTTAAAGTAAGAAGTGCTTCTTTTTTCTTAAAATAAGTAACTTTTGGAAGAAAAAAAAACTCATCCAAATGAGCTCTTATCACAAAGCAAACATGATAAAACATGCATTCATGATTGATTCATTCGCATTCATGAGGCCTTTATATAAGATCGTTTGAGTATAGATCTAATTTTAATTCAAAATTGACAAAAAAAACAATCTTACCATATAAAAAAGAATTAAGATTTGAGTAAATGATAATACATTACACAGTCCTATTCCTTTAATCATTATTTCAATTTTTTTTCCTGGCTATCTCAGCACTAACCACTTGTCCAAAGCAATTGCTTCTTGTTAATTTTATTTAGATAAGATTTCTGAAGTAATTATTTAGATTGTAAAAAGATAGGAAACCAAGGATAGATATGAGTGATTTGCAAACTTACGTAGAAGAAAAAACGAAGTAAAAGCTCCCCCACTTGCAAGAGTAAGACAAATGAATGGTGAAAAATACAAAGATATATACTTATTAAATGAAATAAACCTCAAGTGAGCAAAATTACATCAATAAATATCTTATGAAAAAAATAAGCTCACCAGTGGACAACGTACAAATTACTCTTTTTAGACATGTTTACGATCATTACTATCAACAATGGATAACAAAAGAGTAACCTAGTACTCTCAAAATTTTACTCCAAAATGCTATGCCTATAAAATAAAATAAAAAATGGGTTGATTAAAACAAAAAAAGAAAAAGAATTATGCTCTTCATGTAGCTATATCATGTAGAGTTTGATCTGCATGCATGATATAGTATTTAGCTGCAGCAAGGAACATACAACTGACAACCCCAATCTTAACCAACGACAAAGGACCCAACTTCTTTTTTTTCTTATTCGGTTTCAAACCTGAATCAAAATGTCGGGGCAAAGCTTGAGATGAAGTCTTCATAAAAGATGAGTAGGAATCAATTTCAGCTTTTGTTAATGCTGGTTTTAAAGAATTCTTCACAATCTGGAAATGACGGTCACAGACAACAGTAGCAGATATGTCTTCCCTTAGAGCTACAATTCCAGCTTCCTTGCATAACCCTTCCAGTTCAGCACCTGTGAAGAGCTCAGTATCTTCTGCTAGTCTTCTAAAATCAACATCTTTCCCTGTTTTCATCTTACGTGTATGCACACACAGTATCTCATATCGACCCTCCAAATCAGGTGGTGGCACATACAGTACCTACCATTTCACAAACATAGACTGGAGTGAGATAGAATATTTGACCAACCTCTTTAAACTTGCTATTAGTTCAACTGTTTTGAGAATATTTTCAATAATATTTTTCTAAGTGATTCGTGAAATTCTTTCATCATTGTGCAAGCACAAATCCTTGGTATATTTTAACTCTGTATAATTAAGTTGCAGACAAACTTTGTGTTTTAATGATAACACCATGAATCACAAGTATGGCTGTAAATACTATTTCGCACCAGATCAAAACGTCCAGGACGCATAAGTGCAGCATCAATTGCATAAGGGCGATTTGTAGCTGCCAAAACAAGAATTCCCTGGGAAAAAAAAATGGGGATTTAGTTAAAGGGCAAAAAGAAATCCAGTTTTATGCTTCTTTTTTTCTTTTTTTTGATAAAAGGTTTCATTGTTAGATGAAAGAAGATAGTGTGGGAGAATAAAATGTCCTCCTTAAAATGAACAAGAAATAGGTAGACTAACTTTAGCTTCTTCTAAGCCATCAATCTCAGTCAGCAGAGTGGATAAAAGCCTCTCTCCAACCGTAGCACTATTGCTTGAACTATCACCCCTGCAATTAAGAGAAAATTACGAACATAACTTCTTATGGACTAAACACATAAAAAAAAAAATAATAATCCTGCTTCCATCTCACAAACCATAGAAGTATTTGCATCAAGGAAGTCAATATTGAGCTTTAGATGCACCAAACATTTTAAATAAAAAATTTACAAAAAACACGGTTCAGTTTACATGGTTAGATGCAATCTCGCTTTATGGGATGGTAGATGTTATAACTACCAATGAGACTAATCATTGAGATCCACCTCACTTAGGTGTACTGCTCTGCATAAAAAATTTGTGCAGAACAGCATTTTCCTTATGTCAAACAATTGTAAACTGATCATAAAAATCTTTCAATAGGTAAGAGGCATGATATTTAGCATTATTTTCCACAATATAAATCTCATACAAAGAAAGCTTACTAACCGTTTGACAGCTACCACGTCAGCCTCATCAAAGAATATTATACTGGGTGCTGCAAGCCGCGCTCTTTGAAATGTTTTACGAAGCAAAGCTTCCCCCTCTCCAACATACATTGAATACAACTCTGCACCACTGCCTCATCATTTATTACACTTACTTTTTTCCATAATTTGAAAATCAGTTTTGTATAGGAACTGAGTAGCAAGATGTAAAGAAAAAATATATATAATCACAGAGATCAGAAAGTTATAGAACTGTAGAACTAGAAATCTAGAACATATCACAGCATAACGTCTATTCGAAATATAATATAAAATCATTCATGTGCCTTCATCTGACAGCTTAAACTTTTAGGAGAGTTAGTTGCATAACATGATATTAGAGCCTCTCTAACAAAGTGGTCCAGAGTTTAATCATTGCCGCCCTCATTCTTCTAATAGTCTTCTAATAAATTAATATTGTGGGATTTCTTAGCATAAGTAGGTGGGATATTATCCACCCTTCAAACTCAATGGGCTCTTGTATAAAGGGTGTGTTAGAAATATAAAATAAAAACATTTATGTGCCTTCACCTAACAGCCTAAGCTTTTAGGATAGTTGATTGGATGATACAATAGGGCAAAGGGCAAATCCCGGTGCACAAGGCTCCTCAACTTGCAAGGGTAGGGATGAGGGTCGATTGTACACAGTCTTACCCTTGTATTTTTGCAAAGAGATTGTTTCCCAGACTCGAGCCCATGACCTTCCGATCACAAGGAGCAACCTTATTGCTGCTTCTAGGCTCGCCCCTCTAGATTGCATGACACAATGATGCAGATAATAATACAAGTGCCATCTATCAGCATAATGGGTGGGAGCATGGTTGTTGAATCGCAATACGTATCGTGAATCGTTCGGCTGCTTTTTTGTATCGTGAATCGTATCGAATCGTAAGATTCAGAAACAAATTAAAAATAACTTAAAAATATATAATATCATATAAATTCAAATTAGAAAAAATCTAAATACCAAAATCCATAAGTAACCAAAGGCCTTGATCTTGGTTTTATAGGAAATTTGGCATTTTAGAGAATCCAATAACATTGTTTGATCGGATGACCCCACTGAGTGAAATAAAGCCTGGTTGTTCATATATATTTCATATCCATTCAATATCCAACACAATTCAAATCAAGGACCAAGGCCAACTTCAGGGCTATAAAAAAAATAGATGCCAATCAATACACACCTAGTCCAACCTGGTTTGAAATGTGTACGTGTCTTATAAATAGAAACAATAATCTATTTATAAGACACATCCTCTCATGCATTTTAAATTGAGAACACATTGCAGCTTTTTCATAATATTATAATAATATATTAATATATGTATTCCTCTGATCCTCCCATCACTATAATATTTAAATTTATTTACAATTTACAAATTCCAATCACAAACCCATTTCAAAAATAGTACCCGTCTGTTTCAAAACAAAAAAAAAATAGTACCCGTACGGCCGTTCTCCTCTGCAAGTCTTCTTCTGCACGTTCTCCTCTGCAAGTCTTCTTCGTCTTCTTCTACACGCTCTTCTCCTCTGCAAGTCTTCTTCTACACATAGTCTCTCCTCTGAAATTTCTGTTTCGCTGCTTCTTGTTTTTTAATTTCTGTTTCAATTTCGTTGTTTCGTTGCTTTTTCAATTTCTGAAATTTCTGTTTCGCTCCTTTTGTTTTTTAAATGGGATTTTGAATCCCTGATTTTTCTGAAGCAACCTTTCATATAACAAGTAACAACATGCCGTTCCAAGCGACTGTTGAGTGTTTTTTTTTTAAAGCGACGGTTGAGTTTTTTTTATTTTATTTTTTATATTTTGAATCGCAAATGTAATTTCGATTCACGATTCGGTTGCGAATCGTTCGATTCTACGATTCCAACCCACGATTCATACCAAAAACGATTCATTATTGCGATCTGTATCGATTTGGGTTAGTATCGTATCGTATCGCACGATACGTATCGCGTATCGTGCGATACTAACAACCATGGGTGGGAGATAACAGAGGCAAAACAGTTGAACTAACAGGTTTCAAAATAGCATCCAATAATCTAGTGACATCCGTTTATTCATTTGTGAAAGACAACTTATTTTGTTGGATTCCAAACCAACTTAGTTTTAATACTTTGGCATGTATGACCCTACAAGTGATTTTTTTTTAATACAAAAGCCATGTATCTTAGAATCTCAACTTGAACAGGACAGCATCATTTTAAGAGAAAGATACAAAAAAATTGTGAGGAAAGTTTGGGGAGTCCTGGAGAGGGTTCTAGTACAATTGGACTTGTGTCGTTCTCTCCTTAAAATGACTGTCACTTTCCTAAGGAAAAGGGAAGGATTTATTCCATCTTAGCCATAAACTTCAGTCAAATCATGCCAAGACTCTCCCACACCGCAAGGATAATATTATTCATACCTCAAGGAAAAGAAAGAAGCTTGGGCAGCATGTGCAGCAGCTTTGGCAAGGGTAGTTTTGGAACATCCTGGAGGCCCATGGAGAAGAATTCCACGAACAGGGGATATTCCCAATCTTGAAAATGCAGCAGAATGCTTAATAGGCCATTCAACAGCTTTCTGGAGCTTTTTCTGTTCAAAAATAAGCACATATATCACTCACTTCTGAGATTCTCAGAGGGAAATCAAATGCAAAATTTACAAACCTTCAATTCTTTTAATCCCCCGATGTCTTCCCAAGTCACTTTGGGAATTTCCACCGTAACACCTCTTGTTATACTTGGACCAACAACAGACCTTGCTTTCTTCCAATCTTCCATTGTTAAACTGAAAATACTAGCATCTTCATTTGTATTTGAGGACCTCTCAACTGCAAAGATGGTAGCTTCACGACACAAAGCTTCCAAATCAGCTCCAACATACCCATTGCATGATGCAGCAATGGATTTTAAGTCAAGACTGGGATCCAAGGGAATCTTCTTTGTATACAGCTAAAATGAGTTAAAATAAAGACCACATAAATTCATGCTGCAAAACTTCATCAATCCAGAATTTTATAAAACAAGCAAAATGATAAAAACAAAAATGAAAGATTGACTTTTCTTACTAAAAAATTGGCCATAGAAATTACGCAAACAAATTTGAAAAGTTATGTTACTGTCAAGCAACAAATCATCCTAAATGCTTAAGATGTTAGGTGGAAGCCGGTGAATGATTTTATATATGTAACACACATCCTCACAAAAGAGCCCTTTGCTTTGAAGAGTGGATAATACACGAGCCCACTTTATCTAGTCCTAAAATATGATTTAATTATGATGAATGGAGACAACAAGGCTTGAACTCATGACTACTTGATTGTAGAGACTTTGATATCATCTCAAAAAACAAATCATTCTAGAGACTTTGATATATCTCTGGCAGTTACCATTAGAATTTGAAAGCGCTCCTCTTCATTTGGGACAGTAACTTCAATTTCAGCATCAAATCGTCCATACCTTCTTAAGGCAGGGTCAATTGCATCCACTCTGCATGCGCAGAAACCAGACTTATGAATTCAACAGAGAGAAAGTACTCAAAGAATTAAGATAAATAAGGTGTAGGTGAACAGTTTTAATCAGTGCTTAAAGATGACCTGTATCATATGATAAAAGCCACAGGTTTTAAGAAACCAGATAAGCACAGAAGATAAATTTACAGGTTCCAGACAACAACCAGAAATAGATAATCAAAGGTATGGAAGAATATGTAATAACAGCACCCCACTCTTTATAGTCCAACAACTTCACCACTCATTGCTCTTATTAATCCATCAGGATAAGTAAACAATTTAAAACACTTGATGGATAAACATTCTTGTGCCAACCATCACATATTAGGATGATGATGAAACAATCAGCTAAAGTTACACAATAAATTACATACAGCATGATACATTCTTCGAACCCATGATATAAAAACTTTAAACTTGCAACATCAGATTTCTAATCAAAGTGTACAGGTTAGAAAGAAGACGGACATGAAATAAAAAAAGATTACAGTGTGTAAAAATTGAATTGGATAAGAGAACCTATCATTTCCATTTCTATAAATTCATAAATAATCTTTGGGATCACAATAGGTAACCTGTTAGTTGATGCAACCACAACTACCCCTGGTGTAGAAGAGGTTGGTTTATTTGAGTCCATCAGTTTAAAGAGTTGGGAGGCAACTCGGACATCTTGCTCCCTTCTGCATGTAGATATGAAATAATGGCATCAATAAGATTGCCGCATTCATAAATTAATTCTTTCTAAATTCAAAAGAATACATTAGAGCAACAGACCCAGATATTTCCCTTTATAGTATGAAGGCACAAAAGAAATAACATACAATACCATAATACGACAAAAGTTCAACACTGATAATTTGATAGAACTGGACCAGAAATAACAGAATAACACGGTATTATAACTGATATCAGTATCAGTGATAGGTTTCTACAGAATTAGTAGAACTCCTCTTCCATCAGTAAAGAACAGAAACACAGAAACAAAATATATACAATGTCCCAGGCAGCTCAAGAAGCCTTTTCTCTCCCAAGTCCCACCCTGTCACAATCTATTCCTCCCCCTTCTCTCTCTCCTATTTTCTCTTTTTATCCTGCTACTAACTAATATTCTCTGCCCTCTCACATTCTCTGCCACAGGGATAGGAGGTTATCCCCCCACTCACACCCCCATTATTTCATAATAACTCCTATGGGTCTGATCCCCTACATTCCTCCCAACCTTGCTAATCATGGATCTAGCTGTGGGCTTATTAACATAATTATCATATTGGAGCAATTACTTTCACAAGTAAATATAACACAATTAAAGAAGTTGATTGTAAAAAAATAAACAAAAAGTAAATAAAATAAACAAGTTGAGAGTTGTTACTAAATGATCTCTATGCCTGATATTAATACTTCTTGTGAAAGATGATCATATTCACAAGTTAGCATATAACAACTTAAAATCAAACCTTACAGTTCATATTTCTAAACAAACAAAAGCAACATATAACTTGACAAAGCCTAAAAAGCCAAGTGTAAAGCTGTGATGTTGTGGATTCAGCTAAGCAGCACCTGGTATCGATCTGATAACTTCCCTTCAAAAGAGATTGGCAAAGAAATTCTTTCTATCACCACTTAATAAACTAGACTGGGATCATCCCAACTCTAGCCCAATTAATGTTAATGACCACTTAGGAAAAATTATTCAGAAAATTTAAGGATTTTAAACTTTTATCAGGTAAATGATATTGAATATCACAGAGAATCAATGACAAATTTTTACCAAAAAGTATATATTAAAAAAATTGATGACAAAATTTACAGCCTAGTCAAAAAGTAGTTATTTTATCTTAAAGGACATATACACATTGTTCTAACAAAACCGATTGGATTTTTGTTCATACCTCTGATCATTTCAAAATTTCAAACAAAACGAGACTCAGTCATCTTTGTCAAATTAATGGAAATACAATATGAACCATCTAAAGAGGGATAAAATCACCAAGTCCTATATTCATTCTAAATAGAAGAATGGAAGTTCAAATACTCTGATAAGCACCCAAAACAAAAAAGAAACAGTGTGATTGATATTATAAACTTATCAATGAAGTGGTATCAAAATGAAACCTGCAACCTTTTGACAATACTCTACAAACCTACACGCTACAACACACCCTTCCAAATAATTTCAAAGTAATATATTCGGGCAATACATAGACCTAACAGTTCTCTCAAAGGAGACTTTTTTTCATAATACATTTTCTCTCATATCATAAAATAGTGTTCCCAATTATATTGATCCTATTAAAAAGAATTGAGACAGAATAAACAAAAGCAAAAGCATTTAGGCATTAAGCATAAAAGTAATCAATTGTCACATACTTGGAATCTCGACGGGGACAGAGTGCATCTATTTCATCAATATAGATCACTGATGGTTTGCCCAAGGCTGCATGAGATGATGCCTCTGAAAATGCTTCACGGAGAATTCTCTCACTTTCACCAGCATGTGGTCTATGAACAGAGTATGGACTGCCAAATACATAAAAACATAAACAATAACAAGCAATTGATTCATGTCAAGAACTTCAAAACACAATATCCACACAAACTAGACATTGAAAAAGACAAGTACTTTATAATTGTCAAATGTGCCTCGCATTCCCGAACAACTGCTCGTACCAAACTTGTCTACATTCACATTCATAAAAATATTACTAATTTTAAATTTGATAAACAAAGCAAAACCTAAGTTTGGGTAAGGAATTACCTTCCCCGTGCCTGGTGGACCGTACAGCAACAACCCTCTTGGCCACTGGAAGCGAAACCCAATAAGAAAAAGGCGTTTTTTTTAAGGTTAGAAAGAACAAGACACTCATGGTTAAAATGATCAATAAGTTCAAAGAGAAAGGGGAAAAAAAAAAAACGAACTTTGATGCCAAGCTTGTGTGCATGGTGAGAGAAGTGGAGAGGGAATATGATGAGTTCTCTGAGGGTTTGAAGAGCTTTAGCGTTGCCACCAATGGCTTCCTCAGCTCTCCACTGGTTGTTGTTGTTGTTGTTGTTGCTGCTCATGCAGCTTTCCATCTCGACATACATAGCAAAGAACAATGGTTGAGACAAGGGAGAAGATACTCGGCTTAGAAAGCGACAACCCGACCCGGAACAGGTCCCTCACTGGTTTATTATAAAGAAAAGATAGAAAAAAAATTAGTGGAATCACTCCCGTATGTAAATAAATTAAGTTGGGCTAGGCTTCGACAATAATATGTTACTATAAAATACTTTATATATGCCGTAATCTATTAGCCTAGGTCTAATTCTAAGTATACTGAGGTTTATATTTAAAAAATAAAAATATTAACCTAAGTTTATTAGCCTGTTTAGATTTATTAGTCATTCAATAATTAAAAAAATAATTAAAATAATATTATTATATTATTGAAAATTATTAAAATAGTAATTTATTATAAATAAATAATATAATATAAGTCTGTAAAAAAAAATCAATGATTTACTTTTTAAATATGCTTTTTTTTCTAGCTTGAGTTATTTCTATTTGATAATATATAATATGTTTATTTTGACTTAATGTAGGTCGAGTTGTAAATTCTTGTTAGGCCGTCCTTGTTAGGCCGATTAGTATATTTTTTTATTTTATTTTATTTTTTTTGTAAATTCCGATTAGTATATTTACACATTACGAATCACTCACTCTTATATGAGTGTGATATAAAATACAAACATTGAACCATATCCTTATTATAAATGGATCGAGCTAAATTATGTTTGTAATTAATTAGTCAAAAAATATTTTTCGAGTAAACCGGGTTGATCAATTTTCTAAAATGGATTGAACACACCGCCCAACCCGGCTAAATACTAAGTGCTTTGGAAGGAACGGATCAATTAAAAAATAATAAAAATAAATATTAAAAGCCAAAACTATTTACGTGTTTGAATAATGGTTTTAATGTTTCTATAATTAACGTAAATAAATTATCTAAATTCACTTCCAAAACAATATTATTTTGAGTTGAAAAATTTAAAAATTATAATAAGAAATATTATTATAACATTAAAATAAATTATAATTACAAAAATACTTTGATTTTTGTCCTAAAACGACATCGTTTTAGGCTCAATGTAAATATGTTATCTACATTAATTGCAAAAAAAAATGAACCCTTGAATAATAATCAAAAAATATTTTTGATTGAATACTAAAATAATATAATTCTTTTAATTTATAAAACTATTAAAAATTATGTAAAAGTGAAAATATGCATATTAGAATTTTGGCTTGAAGGTAAAATTAGATTGCGAAGCAATTGCATTAAATATTGGGTCCTCCCTCCAACACTTGACAAAAATCTTAGTTAAAAAAAAAAAGCCCTTTTCCGAAAGATATCAAATTCGCTCAATCTCTCTATATATGAATAAACACTTCGTCAACTCAAATCTCATGATATCTCAATAGAATTACTCTATACTAGAGGTGTGCATGAAGCGGTTCGGTTCGGTTATTGTCAAAAATCGAACTAAACCAGTTTTAAATGGTTTGGATTTTAAACCAAAACACTTTTATTTTTAAAAAATCAGTTTTTAATTTGTCCAAACCGGTTTAAAACCGGTTTGTAGTTCATAACCGGTTTTAATTCAAAACCGGTTATAAACCACAAAGCTGGGTTGGCTCGGGTAGGCAGCTCATTTTTGCCAACCCAACCTGGCTCATTTTTGGCGGGTTACGAGCCAACCCGACGGGTTAGCTCGTTTTTGTCAACCCTACCTCAAACTTAGTAGGCTCACAAGGATAAAACAAATATGGTTCATTTTTTCATTTATCATTGAGGAATCTTATTCACTTATATATACTATAACGGAGGAGAATGGATTCTCTTATGTAAAAAATGGTCATTTTATTTGATCACAATCACTCATTAATGATGAGATAAAAGAGATAAAAATGTATAATATTTTTTTTTTTTAACAAAATGTATAATATTTAAATGAGTGTTTATGATCAAATAACATAATCACATGACCACTTTTCCACATGAAAGTATCCACTCCGACAAGAGAGAAACCTTTCATCATTTACAGAGTTGTCGTGTTGCTAAAATTTGTCGACATCAAGCAATCAAACACATGATTGTAAAATAGAAAATAGATTGTGGAAGAAAGAATTGAGACATATTTATCCTATATTAATAATATTTCACTATATTCTCCGCACCTCACTCGTTACAAAACACGCAATTTACAAGATGAATATAAATATACTTAAAAACTCTAAACAACAGTAGTTATTTATAAGCTCAAACTTAAACTATTGAAAAATAAACAAGATAAAATAAACTTAAGGCCCACAACAATACCGGCCTCCGCAATCTCGGAGCATTTCCCTTATATCCCCATTGACTTTCTTTACGTTCCGTGAATAAAATGTCATCTAAATGTGAAGTAAAAGTCATACCGTATAAAATCACTCCATATAAAGCCACCGTATGAAACACTTTCTCCTTTAGTCTCAATCCTTCCTCCACTTGAAATATATTTATGGTAACTTTCCATTGAATTTAGGTTTATATATCTACTTCATATATCACTATTACATTAACATACTACACCATTTTCAAAGAAACAACATATTCATTTTCATGAATAAATCTTTGGTGCTACTGTTGCACCAAAGATTCAGACATTCCACCAATAGAAATATTATATGTCAGTTAAATTTTCTTTTCTATGCCGAATTTCTTCTCTCTCCTATGATGTGTAATACTCTCATTGGTGAGATGCACTGAATCTTGATGCAATAGTAGCACCAAAAATTTATTCCATTTTCATCATCCCAAACAGTTATATTATGCAATGTCAAAGAGTTTAGCTTCACAAAAAGACACCCGAATGGTAGGTTTTATTCTTAGATCACAAAGTTTGTGCTATGGGGATGATAATAAGCAAAATTATAAAAAAGCAGCGCATCTTTTAGGATTTTGGTTACATAATTCTCTTATTAAGTTCAGAAATTGTAAATATTTAAAAAAAAAAAAAAGTTCTTATTTTCCGTGTAGTCGCCTTTGATGAAACACAGAATTTAGTTAAGGTGTATATAAGTTGGTTTGAACATTATTAACTTATACAAAAAAAAAATAATGTTAACGTTATGTAATTTTATAAATTTTTTTGGGGTTAATATTTATTATGTTGAAAGAGATAATATTATCTCTTACACACGCATAAAAATTTATGGAGCCATATGTAGAAAAGAGAAAAAAAAAAAATATGGACTCAAAAAACTTATATATATATATATATATATATATATATATATAAAGATAAAAAAAAAACATTATTACCTTATTTTGATTGGAAACTTTTTTTAATAATTAAAATCGGTTGCATTTGATATACAAAAAAAAAAAAAAAAATCGGTTGCATTTGTCTGTGTTACGGCTATCCTTTCTCTAGTTCAAGCTGGGCTTTTGACGTCAACGCCCAGGTGCAAACCTTACTTGGGCCTTATTTTGAGAAAAGAAGGTTAATTCTAGTAATAATTTTTTTTTTTTTTTTTTTTTTTTTTTTTGTATAACTACTAAAAAATGCAAATAAAATTACTCATAAAATTACAAACCCTCAAACAGTGGCGGTAGGACCCACTAGTGGGAGCCATCAGGTGGGCTATTCCTCCGAGTCTATGACATACTTTTTTTTGTTTTTTGTTTTTTTTTGTAATATATGACAGACTTTTTATATGAAGCTAATCATTGCTCTATTTTGATATTGCTATATTTGCCAACCCAAATAAATTCCTCCTTTATAATAATTTTTTTTATAGTAGGATAAAATTAACATAAAGTCAGATTTATGATGGATTATTTGTGGTTATTTATTTAATATTGAATTTAAAAATGTATACATATTATAATTATAAACCATGTTTTAAATAATAAATATATAATCATATATGAGAATTACGTTAAATCTAAGTATAATTTAACATTTTTTTAAAAAAAATAACCACATACTTTGATCTTTGAAAATATAAGTAATAGTATATTAATTTTTCATGTATTGATTTCTTTAAAATAATTTTTGTAATAATAATTAATATTACCAGTTGGTCTTTGAAAGACTAATCTAACATCTTTTTAAGACCTAATTTAATAATAAGATATGATATCATAGACTACCGATTTGATAATATAATAATAGTATTTGGGCATGTCTTAAGAAAGTGAACATTATTTAATCAGACTTTGTCACATTGATTTGTATGGGATTCAGAGTCATGAAATGAAAGGATCCTCACCGTTGGTTGCAAGTGGCTGGCCTACGTGGGTAATGTTATCATTCACCTGCATCGGGTCCCTCAACGACGTCGTATTTGCCGCCCAAACAAAACTTTTATTATTCCAAAACGCTAACAAAGGTGACACGTGCGTGTTATGACATAAGCACGCTGGCTCGAAGCGACGCGAAGGGTCGCTCTCTGCGGTTGTGATTGATGTACGTGCTACAGAACACTCTACCCTCACCCATGCTGACACGTGTCAGCTTGTGTTTATCAAACACGTGGCATCCCCACGTACACCAGTCTTTTTATATGTCCTTTGTTTTTTTCTTTCGAAATACTTATTATTTTTTTAAGTAAAAATAAGTGCAACTTGGTGAGTGGGTCCCGCTTCATGATGACGCTTTCTTTTTCTTAAGGTATGCAGCTTTATTTGGGACCAGGTGACGTGTCTCACGCTCCTCTTTCTTCACTCTTTCACCCGGTCACCCACAAGGTCACAAGTACCACCACTATTCAGTAGGGGTGTTTGTGGTCTGAATTAGATCGGTTTTGGAAGTAAAACTCATCCGATCCAATCCTTTCGGTTTGATCATGTAATCATCCATTCGGTTTAGATTTTTTTTCAAATCCGATCCGATCCAATCCAATTTTTTTCGGTTTGGATTGGATCGGTTTTCGGTTTTTTGAATATCCTAAAATTAGTTTCGTGATTATTGTGCAAATAACATCTTTTGTATATATTGACTTTGTAAAATAAAATAAAATTGAAATACAAAAATATCAGTAAACAATACTATAGTAGATGAGAGGTGACTAAGTTTTTTTTGGGGTTTAATTGATGAGTTAATGGGTCTTGAGTTTAGAAATTTTTAGGCTATGATTGGAGAAAAGACAAGTAGGTAGAGGATAATTAATATATTGGATCGGTTTGGATTGGATCGGTTTTCATCAACCCATCCGAAAACCGATCCAATCCAATTAAAATTTGCGATTTTCTTTCGGTTTCCGATTTTTCGGTTTTCGGTTTATTCGGTTATTGGTTTTTCGGTTCGGTTTTCGCGATTTGAATCGGTTTGGATCGGTTGATGAACACTCCTACTATTCAGGTCTCTCTCGTTGACTTTTGTGTCTGTGTTTTCTGCTTTTTGTTTGACCCATATTGGCAATTATCATCTTGAGCCGTTTGATCCTTTCTTCATTTAACAAAATTGATTATATCGAAATAAATGTCCATATAGATTTTGATAATGAAAATTACTTTATTTAAATTAATAATTATTTTACAGTATTTGTATAAGAAAAATTCTTATAATGTATTTTTTTAGAAAAAATTATTTATTTTATAACACAATATCAACTTATTTCTTGCAATTATATGTGGTAATTTTCAAATATATCTTCCGTATTTCTGTAATACCGAAGAGTTGGTATATCGCTTATTAAAATTTAAAAAAATAAAATAACAGAACTGACTTTACCTATTTTATTCCACACATCCTTTTATGGTTAATGACACTTTTACTTTTTTCTACTTTTAATAAGGAGTTTACACTTCTTGTGTTGCATGTGACATTATTGTAGATAGAAAAATGGTTAAGTTTCAAATGACGATAGTTTAGTTGACGTATGATCTGAGTTGGTGAGGGTGAGAGCATGTATTCGATCGTATCACCTTTGGAAGGGGTTAAAACCTTAGTCCTGATTTCTGAACTCTGAACTCGCTCTGAATCGGACTAATCGCGAAGCGATAAATCAGTTTAAAATGTTTCAAAAAACAAAAATGGTCGAGCCCACTTTGGTTAAAAAAAATTAGCACTCGAAAAATTGAAGTGTCTACAATAGGAGAATAAACTTCTCCTTCAATAGGAGAAGTTATTCTCCCTTTTAATAAAGGAGTACCTACTCTTGTAGTACCAAAGATATACTCATAACTTTTAACCTCACCTGTTGACACAACATGAGAAATTCATGTTCTGGTCGACCTGATTTTAAATTCGTGTCATATTTGTTATCAACAAAAATTCATTACGAAAATATTTGTATTGTATTATGTGTCAATCCGCGAATATGAAATTAACCCACGTTAATCATCTTACAGATTTTTTTTATTATATCAATCCGCTTAATAAGTGATACACTTTGAGGTTTGTAAGCTATTCGTTCGTGTTATGTAATGTCAACTCACATAGTAAGCAACATATTTTGAGATTAACAAATTATTCATGTCATATTCCATCAACCTGTAAAATAATCGGGGTCATATTTTGACCTATTTTTAAATTTATATCGTGTCGTGTTAACTCACTTTGTTGGTTTTACTACAATCCTTAAACGAAGTGATTTTAGGATTGAAGGATATTATTTTAAACATTAAATCCCTTTTTAAAAATATTTTAATAGTTTTATTATGATTAAATTAAGTTTTACTTCAATTTTATTAAATAATTTAATCTCACTTTTTACTAAAAAAAAATTAAAGTAAGAATACAAATGAACGTATTACTGGTCATTCTGTTGATGCAAACAGGCTTATGTTACGTCCATGTCTGATTGTCTGAATTCTGATGGCTGTTTCCATTTGACAATATTCTGTTGAAGCCTGTTTAGGGTGAGAGAAATAGTGATGAGCTTATTCTTGTTGGGAACTGTACCAGTGTATATAAGGAAAATAAACGATAAAGAGTAACACACTTCACTAAAAACTGGGAACGTTTCAAAGTCCAAAGTCCTCAAAGTTTTTTTTATGTGAAAGGCGCGTGTCGCATACCGTTTTATATAATAATGAATGAAATATGTGTTTTTTATACTTTTTATTTTAAAAATTAAAATAAAAAATAAAAAAAATATAACTCGAACATAAATTCTCTAAATTTGATTCAAAGTCACCGCCCCTTATTTATGCCGATATAGTCAATAAGTTACATGTAAATTATATTTAACTTTTTTTTAAATATTCTTTAGTATTCGTTAAAAGTTATCATTAAATCAATTTTAAAGTTATCATTAAATCAATTTTACTCAAAAAAATATTTTGAATATAATCAATTCTAACTATGTCCTTTTTATAAAATGTTTCCTATATATTTCCCCCCCTGTTTATTTGTCTATTACATTTTTTTATAGCGAATGAGGACTTAGTGGAATACTGATGGATGCATGATTATTTTTAGATTCAAGTAAATTCTAAAGAAATTTTAATTAAAAGCGAAAGAATATTTAAAATTATAAAGAAAGTATGCTTAATTAATTGAAAAGAATATCTATTTCTTCAAAAAAAGATAAGTCTAAGATCAACATTGTGTTATTTAAATATAAAATACTAAAAAAGATTAAACTGTTCTTAATAATTTATACATTAGATTTATATTTAGGAAGATAACTTGGGTTTGATTTCCATCAAAATATATTTTTGGAGAGAAATTAAAAGCTTAATTGTGACTAAGCCTTCATTTGAGATTAGTCTCACAACCAACTCAAATAGTTGAAGTTTGAAAGAATATTATAAGGGCCGACTCACCTTAATGAGATAATTATAATTATAACCATGACATTCATTTTAGTTAAAATAACTTAGGGGTGGCAAAGTGTGTCATGATGACATGTTAAAATGTAGGTCTCGTAGAGCCGTGGGATAAAATAGATTGTATGAGAGTTTAGGTAAATGAAACGAATTAATGTCGTGTTATATCACGAGTTGACCCATGTGATTGCGTCCGTGATTTTTTTTTTGTCTAAAAATAAAAAAAAAAAGTTTAAATTTTAGTGATTTTAAAATATTCTATTGCGGGTCACGGATTAACCCATATATTTTATTTAGCTTTTTCCTTTTATTTTTAATTTCTTTAGTGAAAAAAATTAAATTTTTATTTTTTGCAGGTCAACTCATGTGACCTTCAATCCACAGGTCGTGTCTGGTTTCAATTTTTGACTCGCGAACACAAATATGTCTTGTTTGGGTTGAATAATTTGATCTGTGGGTCTAACGTAATACAATACGAGTCCAATCCGCCGACACATTTTACCACCCCTTGAACACCTATACATTTGTATCTAATTAATATATTTGTATACGATAATTTTTATTTGATTTTATATTTATGAAAAATTATTGTCTCATTTTACATGAGATAGATATCTTATGTTCCTCTCATATAAAAAATTGTGTCACCATTTTTATTTTTATTTTTAATGGATGGTGGGTCCTACCACATCATGTGTCTATAGTAAAAGATACTTATCTCCAACAACATGAAAAAAAGTAAAACCCTATACTTATATATGTAAAAGGTTGTGCAGTTTACACTTTCCACACACATATACAGTAAGATTACTAGTACAGAACTCGACAGACTGTTGCTCGGACCATAAAAGTTAAAACAATATAACATTATAAAATTATAACTAATAATTGTTAAATATTATAGTTATGTAAATATAAACATATAAACTGTTAAATATTATTTATATGTTTTTCTTACTTTTTTTTATATAAAATGCAGGAGATCGTGTTATGGGGAAAGGTTAAGTTGGAATGAGAAATTTCAATTCACTTAGCAATCAAATGCTTTGACCATAAAAAGAACAATCTCATATCAATATGACTACAAAGTTCTAATTAATGAATGATTACATGTATTATTGATTATTTTAAACCAGTTAGATGATTATATAAGAAATTTAGCAAATAACCAGATATTTTGTACATATATAAAATGGCTTAACCCCTAAGTACTCCAGAATATATACGCAGTGATACATGTCCTTTCCTTAAAATAATTACAAGATGATTAATTGTAACATAGAGAAATTCTAAAGAATTAATGATTTTTTTAAAAAAAATTTGAATCTCCTAAAATACATAAATAGGATCATATCATTAATGCTATAGGAGTAAGTACCTTAGAGTAATACAAAATGAAAATTAAGTAACATTTATTATAAAAGAGTGGGTAAAATAAATACAACTAAAATAATAATAATTTTTTCAACTTTGATAAATATTTTCAATATTATGAGAGTAGTTAAAATATTTCTCATAATTAGATGGAGTTATGCAAAAGCCAATGTTACTAAACATATACCTTGGCTCCTCGTGGGCATTGATTTAAGATCTTGAAAACCTACTGAATTAATTGATTGGTTCATTCAAAAGACCTAAGGCATGTCATCCCTGTTGGCCCACCCGATAAGTCCATAATGCTATAGTACTTTCAGTACTTTCTTTTATTAATAATACTTTTTATCATTAAAAAATAACATAATTGCACATTTTAAAGATAAATTTGACTTCGTATCAAAATTTTGTTCAAAGGTTTTTTATAGAAATGCAAGACATAATAGTAGATAGCTTCATTATGTCATGTAATCCTGCATACAGATTTTATATGGCTCGTGACAATTTATAATTGGAGTAAACATTCTTTTTGGTCCTTAACAAAAAACACGGTCTCCACTTTAATTCCTTACAAAAATAAATTAGTCAGTTAGTCCCTAACAAATTCAAAGTGGACCCATTTTAGTCCTTTTGAGGGACTAATATGGATCTTTTTTGAATTTGTGAGGGATCACGATTTCAACTAAATGGCTCCACTTTGAATTTGTTAGGGACTAACTGACTAATTTATTTTTGTAAGGGACTAAAGTGGGGACCGTGTTTTTTGTTAGAGACCAAAAATGGTATTTACTCTTATAGTTTCAAATGTATGCTCATTAAAGCCACATCAAGGTCATTTAAAATAATAAATGCACCGTGTTTGGTCTTATTGAACCGTATAAGGATACCTTAAGGGTATGCGCTCAGAGATATCTTCAAGATTGATATCGTGATTGGCTTATAGCCAATACTCCAATCATTGCGCACAAGCAATAGGCTTATAGCCAAGACGTGAATGTGTACACAGTATTGGCAATAATAATAAATAGGTCAAAATTGTATACCTCGAATCTTTAGCCTCTTATTTATAAGGATTACCTTCGTAGGCTTGGACCTTTGAGATCTCCCAGTTGATATGAAATCTGCCTTGATAGATGGAGATAGGGATCTTATCCCTAGATCCTCTCTAGGTTATATGGTTGTGATATCCCTATCCAATCTTACTACAAATAGGGTTGTTAGGATATGGATCCAGTCTATAACAGTTGCCCCCCAGCCCGGCAGTTCGGAAGCTCGGACTGCTGGGGTGCCTAAGTCTGATTGATAGGTCAACCCTACCGAGGTACTATGATCCTGCCTTGGGTATGGTGCGACTACCTCTTCTTGGTTTAACTTTTTATATTGGCTTCTTTTCTCTTTAAGTCTCTGAGTGGTGAGGTGGTGTTTGCCTCCTTTTGACTCTGAGCTCAGCTTCTTTTGCCGAGGCTCTTTAGTTTTGACTAGGCTTATTGTCAGTCTTTTATATAGTCGTTCGCCTAAGTTTTAGGACGGCGTTTCGTGCCTCCTTAATAATTAACCCGACTTTGCACTCCCTGACTTTAAGTGTCGTGGTTCCAGATTTGGCTCGGTTTCGCATACCGAGACTCTATTAGCATAAATTTGACCTTTTGCAAAGCTGTATTGTACTTTAGGAGCATGAATTTTCTTACTGCAACTTTCCTCTTTTGGATTTGACTTGCTGCCTATATCTTAATTTTGGGAAGTTCTTTCATGCCTTATTGAACGATTAGTCCAGCTTCGAATACCTTGACTTATCTTGTTTTGACGGATTTGCCTTCTTTTGCCATAGTCTTGGATTCTTGAAGGAAGAGTTCTCCTCCTCGATTCTAAGCCCGAATACGTATACCGTGACTTTTATTTTGAGCCCCGTTTCCTTCGCGACTTGGCTTTGCTGTTGTAGTCTTAAGCTACTACTGCCTTCTTCATTTTGAGCCCAGCTTCACATACCGTAGCTTTCTTTAAATTGACTTGGCTTTTTCCTTGTCTACACTTTTGAAGGCGGTATCTTTGTCTTTCTGATTTTAGCTCGGCTTAACGTACCGTGGCTTTACTATTGGACTATACTTTTTGTCATATTTTGTTTGAGCTCAGCTTCGCATACCGTGGCTTTTTACTTTGAGCAACGCTTCATTAGCGATGGATTTTTAATCTGAGTTTGGTCTGTTGGGCCGCAAACTTTGTCATTTGGCTTTGTTGCCAAAATCTTGAATAGGAGCCTGACATCATATGCCGCCTCGATTTTTCTTTTATCTCAAATTGGGGTGTGATCCTTTTTTAGGATCACAATTTCTCCAAATTCATCTTCTCAGATTGGGGTGTGATCTTTTTGCTAGGATCACATCTCTCCAATTCCATCTTCATTTTTATCGCGGATTGGGGTGTGATCCTTTTGCTATAATCACATCTCTCCAATTTTGCCTTCATTTTGATATCGGAGCCTGAAGCTATGGCTAAGGCTAAGTTGAAGCTAAAGGCCGAGGTCAAGCTTCAATCTTGAAGCCCTTGGTTGGGCTGATTTGGAGCTCAAGGCTGAGACTGAGCTATTAAACTTAAAATCCATAGTTGGGCTGAGTTGATGCTCTAGGCTAAGGCCGAGCTTTTAAACTTTAAGCCCTTTGTTGGGCTGAGACAATGCTCAAGGCCGAGATCGAACTTTTAAACTTTAAGCCCTTCGTTGGGCTGAGATAATGCTCAAGGTCGAGCCCGAACTTTTAAACTTTAAGCCCTTAGCCAGGCTGAGATGAAGCTCGAGGCTGATCTTTCAAAATTTAAGCCCTTCACTGGGCTGAGTTGGAGCTAAAGGCTGAGGCCGAGATTTTAAACTTAAAGCCCTACACTGGGCTGAGTTGATAATCATGAAGCCCTTCACGGGACTGAGTTGAAGCTCATGGCAGAGGTCGAGCTTTAATCTAGAAGCACTTCACTGGGCTGAGTTGGAGCTCAAGGCTGAGGCCGAGCTTTTAAACTTGAAGCCCTACACTGGGCTGAGTTGATAATTATGAAGCCTTTCAGTGGGCTGAGTTGCAGCTCAAGGCTGAGATAGAGCTTTAATCTTGAAGCCCTTCACTGGGCTGAGTTAGAGCTCAAGGCTGAGGCTGAGCTATTAAACTTAAAGCCCTTAGTTGGGCTAAGCTCAAGGCCGAGGCCGAGAAAATAAATTTGAAGCCCTTAGTTGGGCTGAGTTGAAGCTCAAGGCTGATGTCAAGCTTTTAAACTTGAAGCCCTTCATTGGGCTGAGCTCAAGGCTGAGGCCGAGCTAATAAATTTGAAGCCTTTAACTGGGATGAGTTGAAGCTCAAGGCCGAGGCCGAGCTTTTAAATTTTAAGCCCTCTTTTGGATTGAAGTTGGGTTATTAATGGTCAGCCAATTCTCTAGCCCACAAAATTTGGAATGATACTTCCTTTAATAAAGAATTCAAAATTCGTATGTACCTTTTCCCTATGATTTAATGACCTCCAGGTCTTCACTTGCTCCATCAAAAATTGCGACGACGAGAATCTTTGTCAAATCGTCATCTGCTTGGATCTAGAGCTCCATTCACGAGTCTCTCGGAGGATCAAAAGCCTTTTTTGTTGTAGGGTTTGTCTCCTCGTATATATGTGGTTTCAGCAATTTCAAGGCGCGCGAGGTAGCATGCAATCTCTGGCTTCGTGCTATGCCGCACATGTTCACCATGGATGAGAGTCGAAATTTGTCGATTCCGACAGACAACGCCAATACTCGGTCCTATTGAACCGTATAAGGATACCTCAAGGGTATGCGCTCAGAGATATCTTAGATATTGATATGTTGATTGGCTTGTAGCCAATACTCTAATCACTGCGCACAAGCAATAGGCTTATAGCCAAGACGTGAGTGTGTGCACAGTGTTGGCAGTAATAGTAAATAGGTCAAAAGTGTGTACTTGGGTCTTTAGCCTCTTATTTATAAGGATTACCTTCATAGGCTTGGGCCTTTGAGATCTCCCAGTTGATATGAAATCTGCCTTGATTGATGGGGATAGGGATCTTATCCCTTGATCCTCCTTAGATTATATGGTTGTGATATCCCTATCTAATCTTACTAGTAATAGGGTTGTTAGGATATGGATCTAGTCCATAACACACCAAAAACATGGTGAATAATGGAAAACCCAAATATACTTTTGATTTTGTATGAATCTCAGTAGGTAGAATTTCACTTAAATTATTTCCAAAAAAAAAGAATTTCACTTAATTTTCCATGCATCTTACAATTCTTTTGAGTATCGAACAACCTAAGGGCTCGTTTGGTACGCGGTATTCTTTAGAATTCTCGGGAAACTGAATTTTTTAAAATTTTAAATTTTTAGATATTATCATAAACTGAATATAAAAATTATATTTCTGAAAATCGAGATTTCCGAATAAAAAAAAATTTCTCATCTACCAAACGCCCCTAAAAGTCACAAAAACACATTTTTTTTATTTCTCATTATTTTTTGTCGAAGATGCATTTGAATTTAATTTTTGAGGTTAAAAAATATCGCTTTAGAAATTTTCAAATACATGCATTACATAAACATACAGATTATAACACCCTTTCTATTTTAATTCCTCTCTAATTATGTGGTGCCACGTAGAGAAATTTTGTAATATTCCTTACATGTTTTATATGATTCCCCTTCGCAAAACAATCGTAATTTAGAAAAGCTGATTTTAAAAATTCTAATAAGAATTCTATTCATTTTTTTTTTTTTTTTTATTGAAACTGTTTGCTCACCGCATCAATCCCAATCACAAATCTTATTATGGATGGAAATTCACATAGGTCCAACTTGCATCATATTATACTACTAATAAAGCAAAGCTATCCTTTCATAAATATAGACACACACTAATACATATAAATTATAATTAGCGCATAATATATGTATATTTATATCTATTTATTTCTTATTCTCATGACTTCTTCTAAAACTCTTTACACAAATTACGCATTAAAGATACGAATATTTATCCATGCGTAAAAACTAAAAAGAGAAATCCCCTTATCTTAGGGCATGTTTGGTGCATAGTATAGTATAAGATCTGATAGTTGATAGTATAAGGCCTGATTGTATAAGACCTGATTGAATTTTAATACTATCAAGCGTTTGACACGGTATTGTATAAAATAATATATTGTATAAGATAATATCATCTAGTATTTGGTAATGCGCTGTATAATGTTATATATGATTAAAATAAATATTTTTAATAAAAATATCCTTTAATAAAGAATTTATATAATTCTTCAAAAAATATCATATGATATTAATTTTTATAAAAATTTATTGATTAGTGTGTCCAAAATATAAATTAATTTTTATAAAAATAAAAATATTCAATATTTTAAAAATTTATATATTGAAAAATACATTTTTATTTTAATAGATTAATATTAAAATAATATATTAATTTTTGAGAATTACATTAGTCAACGATCTTAATACATCAATCTCTTATCAGGTCTTATCCCTCACCCTTAGACTGGATTAAGTTATACATCATTTTGATGTATTAAGGGATTATACTGTATAAGCTTATACTATACGGTGATCACACCAAACAACTGAAAATGTCATAACATATAATATAAACTTATACTATTATGCTTTATACATCACACCGACAAAAGTCCTTGTTTGTTGTAAGACATAATAATTTTTTAAAATATCCAAAATCGTTTTTTTGAAAATAATAATGATGGGATACAGCTAATGAATAAAAAATGTTGGGGCACATGGGTGCCAGTGACCTTGACGAATGGCAGAAAGTGGGAAGCGTAGGTCACGACCAACACGATGCGACACGACACAAGGCAGAACCCAACCAATGCCGCAGCGATACGAGGACAAAACCAAATTAGAAGTCATTATTGACGTTAACGCCACGCGTCCACTTATACTTCCCCGGATCTTGACCGACACGTGGCGACTCGACAAGCCACCTTCCTCCTCGCGACACGTGTTCCCCCCTCGAGACAAGTTGTTGACAGCGACCCCAATCGCAAAAGCACAAACATTTCGCAGTGAAAAATCGTGTCAGTATCGCCACGTGTCGTCAATGCGCTCTCCCATGATAGCCACTTGTCTCTTCCATCCACACTCTCATTGTCACATATCAGGGGCATTTTCGCCATCTCATAAATATTATTCTCTTCTGAATTCTCTCTCTTGAAAAAAAAAAAAAAAAAAGGACACTTTTTTTCCTTTCTTTTGTGTGTGTTTTTCTCAGTTCTTCAATCGTTGTCTTTGTTTTTTCGTTTCTTCTTCCCGGTTCGATTTCTCTGTTGCAAAAGGGTAAAACAAAATTTAAGAATAAAAATTGGAACTTTTTATTTTTTATTTTTTAGGGGGTTTGCTTCCTGTTTTACCAGAATAAGAATTTATTGAAATTCCATTAATTTTTAATTTCCCCCCCCTCAATTTCAATTGTTTTACGCCAGAAAAGAAACGTTTTTGTGATCTGGGTGTGTGCTATTCTGGGCATTACTGGATGAGGGAGCATGTTTTGTTTCATGGGTTTTGCTGATCATCATCATCATCATCATCATCATTCATCACCACAAGAAAAAGGCTTGTCCGTCTGTATATACATGCGTTGGAACAGTAGCTAGCTTGTGATGTTTTATGTTGTTGGGTTTGGCATGAGACATTGATGGAGAATCATCATCATCATCATCAGCATAATAATCATCATCATCAGAATCTGTTTGTGAGGATGGAGAAGTACCCGAGAGATTTGCTTCAGAGATTCATCGTGTCAAGTGGTGGCAGTGATGATAACACAACACAGACACAGCAATCTCAACAGCAACGTTTTCGAGAAGAAGAAGAAGAAGAAGAACGCGAAGATGAGGAGGTTGAGCTGAACCTCGGTCTCTCCTTGGGTGGAAGATTTGGAGTGGACAAGCACGCCAAGAACAAGAAGCTCATGCGCTCCTCCTCCGTCGTGGGGACAATGCCTTTCCTCCGGGAGGACGACGCCGTGGCTCCGCCGCCGGCAAACCCGACCCTCATGAGGACGTCGTCGCTGCCGACGGAGACGGAAGAGGAGTGGCGGAAGCGGAAGGAGTTGCAGACGCTGCGGCGGATGGAGGCCAAGAGGCGGAGGTCGGAGAAGCAGAGAGTTTCCAAGACGGATAGAGAAGGCAGCGGCGGCGGAGGCGGCGGTGGTTTGGAGGAAGTGGAGGGTGCAAGTGCAACAATGGGGTTGAATAGGTTTGGTTCTTCAACGGTGGCGCCACCACCCTTTGCGTTGCCAAGTTGGGCTGTGGGGGCAAGACAAGTTGTTCTTAGTGATGTGCTGGCGAAAGGGAAGGTTGGGGTTGGTTTTCAAGGATTGTTTGCGCAGCCATCTTCTCAGGGCTCAGCGGATTCCCAAGGGGGAAGCTCTTCATCAGTATCTGAAATGGAGAGCAAGCCTTTTCTAGGTAATTAATTAAATTGGTTTATTCTGAGTTTTTTTTCTCTTTTTTTTTTTTTTGATTTACTATATTCTTGCGTGTAATATTGATCTTTTGGTTGTTAATCAGTTTCCTTTTACGTTTGGTGTTTTGATTGTTGTTTGAGGTTTTGCTTCGTTTTTGGTTTTGGATGGTGGTGTTCTGTTGTAATTGTGGTGGATTTTATTTTGACTGCATGATGATTGATGAGGACATGTTCAGTTTTCTATTTCCCATATTATGTCTCTTTTATTCATTGTAGTTATTCCAAACAGGTTATCTGTATGGTTTACTTGTTTCAAAGTTCATCTGAATTATGTGAATTGTTTGCTAACAAAGCTGTGATGAAGGAAAGAGCGTAAAAGATTTGATTCTGTTTCCATTCCTCCCCACGCTTTCTCTGTTGAATTTTAAAAAATACGGAGGTGATGAATTATGGTTCGTCACTTGTTGGGGGACTAAATATTTAGTAATATTCAAGATGATCTTTTACACCTACTTAATTTCATCTAAGATTCAAGAGTGATCTTTTTACATGTAATGGATTTTAGCTAACTGAAGTTGCTATATTTGGCAGACTATTCTTTCTTAGTTGTTTTTCCTTTCACTTTGGTCATCACTATATGTCTGAACTTGGAATATCATAAACTTAGAGCAATTTTTTTTTTCCCATTTGGTCTCTCATTGTGTTATACGTCGGTCCCTCTTTATATTGAAATATTCATCTTAAAGCCACAAAAAAATTAAACAAATTGTTCTTTTCATCTCAAACTATATGTGATTATGATGTTTTCGTTTTCATCTCTCGTGCATGGTAGTCACTTTTATATGGTCCGTTGATTGTTGGATATCATCATTAGAAGCTTTACATTAGAATTAATCATAGTTGTTAGAATCTTACGATTCGCGATTTGAATCTCACGATTGGACATGATTTGGCAAGCCAGTGATTGGTATCATATGATGAATCCCTAATTAAATTAAATCTTGGATGACCCCAAAAATGCTATAGCGGGAGATCGGGTAGCAGTATAGCCGCTACAACGAAGTCCACATATAGTGTTGGGCTTGCCAGAACAAGGAACAAAGTAGTGAGCAAAGGCCAAACCAAACTAGAAAGCGGAGGGCGGCTAGCTGTAATGGAGGTGGTCTTATTGGAAAATCGCAAAATGACTCCAAAACAGATGAGAAAATGAAGTGCAATTGAGGAACTATGACGGGTTTGCCGATTGGTGTGATTGTTGGAAAAGTAGAGAGAGAGCAGGGAGTGAAGGGAGATAGGGTTTGATAGTGTGCAATGGTAACATATCAGAAAAAGGGTCAAAAGTCTATTTCACCCCGCAAAGTGCTCATAGGACACTAGTTGCACAGGGGCAAAGAAGCAACTTCGCTGTGGTTGGCCATGATTGTGACTGCCACTCCAAATCATCATGTTGAGTAACGAAAATCGCAGAGGGAGCCGCTATGCGCATTGATGGTGCAATTGCGCACTTACGAGTCTGGGATGAATTTGAATTGTTGATATATGCATGAATTGGTGCGCTTCCGAATCACTAATACAAATTGCACGATTCAATGATTCATTAGTTTTTTTCCCTTTTGGCCTTACGTACTTAAATTCCCATAAAAGAAATTGAAAAGTCAAATAAAGCTAATTTTGTTTCACGGGATTTATGGTTAAATTATTTTGTTCATTCCTAGATTGAAGTTATTAATATTTGAAGCTATTTTTCATTTTATCTTTAAATCTTATGGTTCTAATGATTCATGATTCAAAAATTAGGTCAGCAATTCATGATTTAAATTGCGATTTGATATCGTCAGAATTAATTATGACACCAAAAGGGGAATAGAAGATGCTGGCTTTGCTTAAGAAAGCTCTGGATTTTACCGGAACTAATTTGACTTGCATGTTGCATTACCACTGTATTTGAGTATATCATGACATTCCTCCAACTTGTTAGTGTACTAAAGATTTATAGGTGACTCATTCAAGTGAATGATCCGATTTTACAGACTTTGAAGTCAATTTATACAGCTTGGTCTAGTAGTTCTGACTTGGGCAATCGTCACTTGTTGCTAGATAGGGACTGATAAGTAATTATATTGATAATCTTGGCTCCTTAATTTTTATACCTACTTTGGACTCTGGTCATTTAAGATCAAGAGCATGAAAACACCAAGATTGTGAATTGAATTTCCAATCATAGATGCTTTTATTTCACTCATCCGAAGCAATGAGAATATGGTATTGAAAGATTTATATTAAGTCTGGTATACTATACCCTTCTGATGTTTGCTTCTTAAGACTTTTATCTGTGCTGATAAACTCAAATTTGGGTGGGAAAATAGAGTAATTCAGTTACTCTTTGTATTCTAGCTATATCTTGGCATGTGAGATTGGGATTATACAGCCTGGCTCTGGTAGACGTCAAATTTCCTCATAAAGTTCATTTGTTGAAAGTTGAAATGTACATTGGATGATGTTATGGAATCTGAAAAGCTAAGTGATGTGTCTTTTGGAACTTCTAGTTCTAGCTTTTCTTTTTCTTAAATTTCTGTATACCCGTGTCAGGAAAACAACAATTTTACTGACAATGATACTACTTATTCTTGCTCTAGCCTCTTTGAACCTTGCTTGTTTTAGCTGTTCAGCATTACTGACAGTTTCTAGTGTCATACTATTTTCTGCCAGATGGTTTGTCATTGTGCATACTCACTAAGTGAATTGACATTCTTGTTTGCAACGGTTTCCTTTGCATTTTTTCCTCTTTTATTCTTTCTAATGATAATATGGGGATGGGGGAGCCATTTACTGGGCTGGGGTTGATTAGAAACCAGAACCATTGCACTCTTATGCCTGAAGGCATTGTAGGCAATCATTGTGCTAGATAATGCGTGGTCACTTGGTTTCAGTACCAAAGGTGAGAGAATTCTCCTTGTGATATTGGCAATAAAAGTATTTCTTAATTTACTTATAAACAAAAAATTTGGTTTAACATCTGGTAATAGCTTCATTTTGCAAAAACACGTTGTAAAGAACCAATTCAACCCAAAAGCTTAAGCTGTTGTGTGAGACTACATTAATGGTTTTATATATCTCTCACCCTTCCCCACATACGAGAGTCCACTGGACTTGAAGGGTAGACAATGCACAGGCTCACCTACCTGTGCTAAGAAATTCCACAAGAGAAAGTGGGGGCGGTAAGGATCGAACCCGTGACACCGAGGCTTTAATACCATGTAAAAAACCAATTCAACCCAAAAGCTTAAGCTGTTGGGTGAGGCTACATTAATGATTTTATATATCTCTAACACACATTTCAAAAACATTATGGTCTGTTCTTCTTGATCTGAGGCTCACTCAGATCTTTTCAATATTTTACCATTATCACTTTTGTCAGTAAGTTACTTCATTCATCATTTTGGCTAAGTAAGGAGCACGGGGTTAGCTTTATGCTAAATATAATTTGGATCTATGATTTTATCAAAGAAATTCAGCTGTTTACATGATGTGTCTGAGTGGCTGCTAGGTAGAATTCGCTGAAATTGACGTGAGTTACAGATCTAGTCTAGTTTTGCAATTCAACTGAGTGCTGTGGGGTTTGTGACACATGTAGATGTAATGCCTGGTTTTTATATCGGAACTTTCTTCCCTCCCATCTTTTGCGAGATATGTTTTCTTGATTTCCATTTAGGTGTAGGCACATTGTTGTTGTATTTTACACAAGGAAGTTTCTTGGAAGCATTATTGGGGTGAAATCAAGTACTTACTTCAAGGTCCGTGTGTGTGTGTTAGAATCACTTAATTTTAGTTGGAATTGTGTGTCGGAAATACTTAAAAAGAATTTTTTCTTGTGTGGGAATGATTAAAGAATGAACTTGAACCTTTTTTGACAGTTTCTTTGGTTTACTTGTTGATGTTTAAAGCCAGCCACAGTATTCTAAGGATTCTCGAAGATCACTATTTTTTGGTGGATAAAACACAACAAAAATTGAAAAAGGATAAGGGAGTAAAAGGAAGTAAAAATTCTCTAACAGCCTCTTTGCAATTATGCAAAGGTAAGGTTACGTACAAGGATTACCTCCATCCCACACTCGCTAGTCGGGTTTAACGGAGAGTGATTTTTTTTTTTTTTATTGTTTAGAGCAAATATAATTTTACATGCATTTGATTCCTATATCACTTTGTTTCTGTGCCTGAACTTTTATTTGGAAATATCAGTTATGCAAGTGGAATTTGTTCCTTTCTGATGTTGGAGCTTGTGTGTACCTTTGAATTTAATGTGTAATTATTTTTTTGGGGGTGAAACTTTATTATGTGTACTTTCCAATATGGAATTTGTGGTTGTATGTAATTCTATTACTTAGCTGAAAAGATAGAAATAAAATGAAAACAGACACCAAAAGCAAGAAAAGGAAGATGGTCCTATTTTTATGATACACTTTGCTCTCTACATTACAGGATCAAGCAGTTGTGGTGAAGCAAGAAGCCCTGCTAGTAATCAGTCAATACAGGAACGAAGCAGTCAAGATGCTGTTGGTTCATCAGTTACAAAGACAAATGAGAATATGACTAGAACTTCAAGAGCTGAGGTGGAGAATCCATCTAAGAAGCCCAATCCTCACCAAAATATGGGGAGGGAAATTGGGACAAACTCAATGGAAGACATGCCTTGTGTATTTACTAAAGGGGATGGTCCTAATGGAAGAAGAGTTGAGGGAATCTTATACAAATATGGTAAAGGGGAGGAAGTGAGGATAATGTGTGTGTGCCATGGAAACTTCCTCTCTCCGGCAGAGTTTGTTAAGCATGCTGGTGGTGGGGATGTTGCACACCCACTTAGGCACATTGTTGTAAACCCTTCTGCTGCTCCCTTTTTGTGATATGAGTCCCCTCTTGTCCTTCAACAATAGGGTTGTAATATAGGTTACATTGAAGAGAAGGAATGTTGGTTTGATAGCTTTTTTTTTTTTTTTTAGTTTTGGTCTCCATTTTTTGCTTAGCTTTTGAATGAAACTATATTATATATAGACACTTGCCTCCCTTCTGGAAGGGAATGTTACTTAAACCCCATCTAAAATGGAGTAATTAGAAAACTAGTTTTATGGCATATAAGTAGTAGCTTATTTCATTTGGTAGTCACGTAAACTAGTATTATTATTAAGAACACATAAAAATAGTGACTTCTTATGTATCAACTCTGGCGCCATGGTGCGCATAAGAAGTAGCTTATTTCATTTGGTGCGGTTTTCACTTGTCATTTTAATGTATTTTAATATTTTCATGTAAAGTTTAATATTTCTCGGAGATAAATTTATTTCTTATATATACATAAAAATGTGTGAGATTCGTGTTTTTTTTTTTTTTTTTTTTCTCATCACATGACCTTCATATATTTTTATTTGTCTGTACGAGATAAATTTATTTTTTACAACATGAAAAATATTAAATTCTTTCATATATCTAGTTACAACAATTTTTGGGAAAGCAAGTTCATATCAAACCTAAGTCTAACTATATTAAGCAATGGAGTCCAAAACTATACTTCTAAGGACAAAGACCAATTTACTTTTTTTTTTTTTTAGAGATCAAATTAAATATATAAAAATGTTTAGCCCTTACGTCCACTTACCCTTGCCTGTAAACAGTAGAAGATGAAGGATACTTATTGTTTTGGATGGTATAGAGCCACACCGTTTTCACCAAGTTGAGCTGGGACCAAACTTTTAACTTTAGCTTGTAATTATTTATCTGTTAGCTTTATACTGAAGTTGACTTCAACTTGTTTTTTTAAAAGGCACAGTTGTTCATCTGTCGTATCTTCGCTTAGATCTTGTCAAGATACTGTTTATGTTGATATATGAATATTATCTCAGTCATAGATTTGAAAGATCTAAAGTTGGGTAGTATTCTCTCTATTCTCACACTACTACTAGCACAATTTTATGGAGAAACGATAGCACTAATTAGGAAACAAAGTAAACTTTTCTAAAGTGGATAAAATATTCATCATATTTGTGTTTGTGTGCTTGTTGGACTTGCTTTCCCTAGGGTCATCATCCATCATATCATTGTGTGTTATGTATAATATAAGATAGAGACAACTTTTTCCTCCACAAAGGATGCTACCTAAATTTACAGGTAGGAAGACAGGACTTAAAAGAAACTTGAAAAGGAAGGTAGGTTGGTATTTCAGCATGAATGTTGAGTCTAATAATATCCTTGCAAAGCAAAGTAGCAAAATCTATTTACGCGTGTCTTTTTTTCCAAATCCAAACTCATCAAAAGGGAACTGAAAAAAGAAAGAAATAAAAGAAGAAGTTGGAAAACAAGGTAATATATGGGTTGCTTTCTGTACTGTTTGGCTCAACACAACTGGTTTATCAAGTTAATCACTTAATTAATTAAAAAATAACATCTACTTGTTGTTTTAAATTATGCCAAAAATAAAAATGAATAAAGTAATGTACCATCTCTCAAGAAAATTATTATATTTAAACTTCTGATTTATTCACGAATACAATATATTAAATTATTAATATCACAAACTTATATATTTATTTTTTGTGTATATACTTTTAACTAAGTGCCCTGATGGCACTTACTTGAAAGAAGTGAAAAGAACTAAGCTGTAGTCTACAAAAATAAAATAAAAAATAAATCGGTGCAATTTTTGGCAGAAAAGTGCTCGCTGGAACAAAAAACCCGATTATAATCAAATTCAGATTTTTTTTTTTCCATTTGCTGAAGGCATTTCTAACTAAAACTTTTATGAAAAATCTTGAATTTTTGAGCTTTTCCCCCCTCATATATCATTAACACAAATTGTTAATATTTATAAAAACTTGTTTTAACCGACAAGTCAAAAAACACACCTAAAAAATGAATAAAGTTATGTTAAAAAAAAATTAATTTTGCATTAAATAGTGAGTTAATTCCAAGTGTGGAATCCTCATTTTTATTTTATTTTATGTTATTTGTAAATAAGGAGGAAAAAAAAAAAAACTAACTAAAGAATTTGAATAAACGTTGCTATCGGTGTTTGGCCAAGAAAGCATCCCAAATCTAAAAAGCCTTGAGAGTCATACTATTTTTGTTTAACCCCAAACTTCGCCATGAAACCTGCATAAAAGTTGCCTTCACCAAAAGTGTGTGCTCAAGTATAATCTAATATATCTAATTAGCAAATTTAATAGTCTTAGATACATCTATAGCGTAAATGAACGTATATCGATCATGTGAATGAAAGTGATTTATTGTAAGTAAATATTAACTAGTCGGTTATATACGTTAAGATTTTTATCATATCATTTTATGAGTTTCATAAATATGGATTTGGATCCCCTCCATCTCGTATTAGGAAAAGTTTATTTGCATACTTGAAATACTTACTCTACACGAGTATACAAAAAAAAAAAAAAATACTTACTCTGCACGCGCACCGCATCACATAAAGGAAAGCAAAATTCAACTTTAAGTTTAGACACGTGAATGATAAAGAAATAATGTTCTTCAATTTGTTAGTAAGATAACGTATCCTTCAATTGTGGCATTATTTCATGCCAATTATGGAATAAGTCTGGAGTTCAGGGTTTTGATATTAATTTGTTCGTTGAACTAATAATGATTTCCCAAATGTAATGGATGACGCATATATATGAAATGTTTAATCAAGTGATTGTTGTTCACATTCTCTTTTTGCTCCTTTGGTAGAATCCAATGATTTTTAAAAAGTGTTGTATGTAAACTTTGTATTTCTCGTCATTTCTAAAGTAGAACGAGACAGCAAAGAACTAGGCTAGGAATTATAAGCATTGTAAAACCATCATTAATCAAAAAATACATATATTAATGACATGCTTAAACATATAGGCACTAAATGGAAATACTCGTTACACCTCTTATTCTCTTATTTAGAATATAGCTGCTATATCATATTATAGTGACTTTGTAAACACAAACTTCTTAACTCATAAAATATATATATATATATATATATATATATATATATATATATATAAAGAGAAATATGTCTCTCATAATGCACATAAAAAAAATGGGTGAGACATAATATTTTTTTTTTTTTGAGTTCCATCCACTTCTTTGTATATTGCATGAGACATTAATTGTTTCGTGTAACATGATAAACATATTTCCTATATATAAATATATAAACTAGGCTAAAGTTGATGATGCTCCTTATTGGATTAACCAATTTTGGGCACTCGAGTCACAATGTCCTGATTGCTAACAAAGACACGAACCCTGTGGCAGCTGAAATCAGTAGTTATTATTGCATCTTGTGGCACAGTACTGGCTTTCAGTCTCGGGTTTTCCCTCATGATGATTTGTGTTGCTGCGTCTCCATTGCTCCCAAGCAATTCCGGCCACGAACTTTTACCTACATCCATTGAATTTGCCATTTATTACACTTACTATATATATATATATATTAAGTGTAAGACTTGATGTAAGATGCAGAAAATCAATGGTTAAGATTTGATGTAAGACTTATTAGTCTTACACCGGTGTAAGATGAACCTGCCCCATATATATATATATATATATATATATATATATATATATATATATATATATATATATATGGAGAATGTTATATTTACAAATTTTTTTGTTTAGAAACTCTTACAAACTACACTATGTTCTCTCGGGAAAACACTGGTTTCACTATGTTCTCCCGGGAGAACATAGTGTAATTTGTAAAAAAATTCAAAAAAGTTTGTAAATGGCTATATATATATATATATAGGGTTAGGATAATTTTACACTAGTCTAAGTTACACTCTCAATCTTATCCATTGATTCCATTTATATCTAACGGCTCAAATTTTTGAGTAACGTGAGCCATTTGATACAAGTGGATCAATGGTCAAAATTGAGTGTAAGACTTTTAACTCTTATGTAAGAATATCCTGTCCCGTATATATATATATATATATATATATATATATATATATATATATATATATATATATATATATATTAACACAACTATATATATAACCCCAACTCGAACTCCATATACTGATTAAGCTCAAACAACCCGTGTCAGTTGGTCCAGGTGTTTTGTGGTATTTCCTTTTATTCTTAATGAGTGACATTAATTAGTACAAAGGCATAGTAATGATATAAATGAAAGTATATGTCTAATACCATTGCAATGAGTTGACATCTTCCCCGTTTGCTTATGATCTTCTGATGGGCAAAGAGATGGTGAAGACAAATGGTATACTTATAGGAGAGGATTCAAAGATTTGAGAAAAATAAATTATACACATATATAGCCGGCTGGCCTAGTTTTTTTTTATTTCAAATAAAAATATTAAAATACTGAGTAATGAGTATGTGCAATGGGAGTATGATTATATATTTTAGGGTGTTGAATATATCCTTGTTAAAATTAAAAGCATATGCTTCATGCATGTACTAAAAAAAAAAGCATATGCATATGCATGGTTCTTGTTTCGTACCAGATTAATTGTTAATGAGTGGGGAAGGGAGGACATAAAGAAAACTCGCTTGAGATACTATTATTTAGTGTCGGGTTGACGAGTTAATGAAAGCTACTTTGGTCGGCATAATAATATGATGTTTATAACTATCAGTTTCTTAAATCATTATTTTTTCTTTGAAATCGGGGCATAAGCCCAGGAAATAAAAGACACGACTTCATGTATCTAAAAACAAAAATAAACCACCCAAGAGTTGTTGGTACATCCGCAACTCAACTAGAATTTAGGGTTTAATTTGCTCAAAGGATACTTCGATTCCTAAGAATCATAATTATTGAAGAGGGTGGAGAAATTCAAACCAAGCCCGCCGCTAGGATTTTGGACACATATATATAAGGAAAAATTGTTTATCTTTTTAAATGACACAATTTATATCCTTTCACTCTCACAAAGAGGTGAGTTTCACACCTTTATTTTTTTTGTCAACTCTTTTTTTTTCTTTATCTATCTCTTTCTCTCTCTTAAAATGACACAACTTTACATCCTTTAAAATGACACACATTTTTCCCTATATATAATAGACAAAACTTTAGGCATAATGACTTATTTTAACTAAGGGGTTTCAACTTCTCATTCAACAGAAGATAAATTTTTTTGCAGCAGACTCATGGGGAGCCGTGCTTTCCTTTTTTTTTTTATTTTTTAATTAAATAATAAACTTCATTTCAAGATTTGTGTCTATAGCAGCAGATCCCATTTTTTGCAGCTGCATAAGAAGTGATTTCCCCTTTAACTAAATAGGAAAAATAAATCAATTAGAGCATGCGCAAATTGCTTAAGACACTATTAATTTAACCATAACATTTAAAAGAAGAAGAAAATAACTTGAAATAAGTTTAATATTTAGGGATGATATTTATATAATAATTCATTACTAAATTTAAAGCAAACAAATGGACACTTACAAGGATACATTTGGAGGGGATATTTTTTTATTTCACGTGAAAAACTCTTTTACTTACAAATTTTTTAAGGAATAATAAGTTGAGAAATTATCGTGTAGTATTTTAATAATTTTTATTGATTTTTATAAATATTTAATAATTTTTTGGGCTAGTTAATATTTCGGGCATTGATTTATTGATTGATATTTAAAAAATAAAATAAAATAGATAATATTTTAGACATAATGGCTTATTTTAACTAAATAGAAAAAACAGATGCAAGTTGCTTAAGAAATTATTAATTTGATCACAATATTTAAAAGAAGAAGAAAACAACTTTAAGGTAAGTTTTTTTTTTTTCTTGAAAATATTTTAATCAGTGCATCGTTTTACGACTAGTCCGATTCGGGGTGGGTCCCGGGATTAAGGCTTTAAATCCCTTCCAAAGACGAAACTGGAGAGGATTGAACACATGCTCTCATTCTCACCTGCTAAGTTTTTTGACACTAATTAAACTACCATCATTTGGTACTTTAAGGTAAGTTGAATACTTAGGGATGATATTTATATAATAATTCACCACTAATTTTAAAGCACTCAAATGGACACCTACAAGGTACTAGGATACATTTGGAGGGATAATTTTTTATTTCAAATACGAATATCTTTTACTTATAATTTTTTTAAAGAATAATAAGTTAAGAAATCATTGTGTAATATTTTAATAATCTTTTTCATTTTTATAAATATTTAATAATTATTTTGGGCCCATTCAGGTTTCAGATATGGATTAATATCTAAAAAATAATCAAAATAGACAAAATTTTAGACATAATGACATGTTTTAACTAGGGTGTTCGCGGTCTGGATTGTATCGATTTTGGAAGCAAAAATCATCCGATCCAATCCCTTCGATTTGATCATGTAATCATCCATTCGGTTTGAATTTTTTTTCAAATGCGATCCGATCTAATCCAATTTTTTTCGATTTGGATTAGATCAGTTTTTTGAAAATTATAAAATTTATTTTATTACTATTGTGCAAATAACGTCTTTTTGTATATACTGGCTTTGTAAAAAAAAATTGAAATACAAAAGCATCAATAAACTATAATATAATTTATTTTTTTGGGCAATGACATACAAAGCTCTACACATGGAATTTTGTTGATGATATGTGACTAAGTTTTTTCTTGGGTTTAGTTGATGGGTTAATGGATCTTGAGTTTAGAAATTTTTGGGCTATGATCGGGTTTGAGGAAAGGCCCAGTAAATAGAGGGGAATTAATATATTGGATCGGTTTGAATTGAATCGGTTTTCATCAACCAATCCGAAATCCGATCCAATTCAATTAAAATTTGCAGTTTTTTTTTAGTTTTCGATTTATTCAATTATCGGTTTTTCGGTTTTTTCAGTTATCGATTTTTCGGTTCTGCCACTGCGGTTTGAATCGGTTGTTGAACACCCCTAGTTTTAACTAAATAGAAAAAATAGATTAATTGGAGCAACGCGCAAGGTGATTAAGACATTATTAATTTAATCACAATATTTAAAAGAAGAAAACAACTTTAAGTTAAGTTTAATACTATGGAATGATATTTATATAAGAATCCACCACTAAATTTAAAGCATACAAATACACACTAAGTTACAAGGATATATTTAGAGAATGTTATACTTACTACTTTTACTATCTGATTAGTTATTGTTGGAGCAATTTGGAATCAACTATAGTTAATTTTTGTTTTATTTTTTAATCGTTGATTTCAAATTGATCTAACGGTAACCAATCAAATAATAAGAGTAGTAAATCTAAGTATAACCGCCCTTACATTTGGAGGGGATAGTTTTTTATTTCAGAAACAAATTTCTGTTACTTATAATTTTTTTTAAAAAGTAATAAGTTACGTTGTTAAAATAACTGTCATCTGTCGTACGAATGAAATGATGAGCATGAGCACTGTGAGCGGTCAAGGTGAGCGACGTCTGGGTTCTTTACTGGAAAATTCCGTGGAAGAGGAAGACTTGCTTCGTAGGAGTATTAAGAGGAATAAAGAGGGAGATGAGAGATTCTCCAACTCCATGTCGAGAGTTCCACGTCAGGAACCATGGATGAGGGAGAGACTCGTCCACAAAATAAATCATGGAGAGAAATGCTACTGGAGCATAACAGGGAACAAGATTGTGATGAGGAGTTTGGGATGGAGGAAGAGGAGTGTGATTTTAATGAGGGTGATACGGAAGATGGAGCGAACGAATGGGGAATAAAATGTATGGTGGAAGAGGATGGAATGCTCCATTTCTCTTGTACTCAGAAAGCACGCCAGAGGATGAGAAGTGTCTGGAAGTTAGCCCTGATAGTTAAACTTCTAGGAAAGAAGGCAGGAGTGACTTTCATGAAGAGAAAACTGGAGACGCTCTGGGCGCAGCTAGGTTCCATCACAGTGTGTGATATAGGGAACGATTGCTATGCGGTGCAATTCACAGCAAATGAGGATATGGTTGTTGCATTAAAAGGTGACCCATGGATTATTCTAGGGCATTATCTAGCCGTTAGAACTTGGGTTCCTGATTTTAACCCATATGCAGATACCATTACTAAGATTGCAGCATGGATTCGATTGCCTGACATTCCGATAGAGTACTATGAAGGTCCATTTCTGAAGGAGGTTGGGGATAAGTTAGGGAGGACCTTCCAAATTGATAGAACTACAACTAATCTGTCTAGAGGGAGATATGCTAGATTATATCTGGAGTTAGATCTTTCTCAACCTTTGAGAGCGAGTTACAGATTAGAAGGGAGGCTTAAACAGATTGAATATTAAGGATTATATTTAATATGTTTTGCGTGTGGTCGCTATGGGCATAGTAAAGAGCAGTGTCCATCTAATTGTGGGGATACTGTATTGGATAAGCGTCAGGATGAGGAGGTGAATTCAGATAATCCACAAGGAGGAGGGAAGGCGAAAGAGGTAGATAAGGCACCACCGTCACTTGGGCCTTGGATGGTGGTTCAGAGGCAAAGAAGGGCACGACCTCAACCAGCAGTTTCGTCGAATTTGAAGGGAAAGGCAGTTACAAGTGCTAATACTGTAGCGGTTTCATGGAAAGGAAAGACGGGTACGAATGCAATTGATGCAATGATTTCATTAAAGGGTAAGGCAGTTACACATTCTGATACAAAGACAGATGGAAAGACAAATGGCAAGGCTAGCCACGTGGTAATGAATAGAGCAAGAGGAGGCATTTCAAAAATTTTAAACTCGGAAGCAACTGATAATAGTGTTATTGTTAGTATGGGGCCCACGTATGTTAAAAAATTTGAGGCAAGTACAGCATTAGCGCAGAAGGTTCATGGAAGAGGTAAGAGAGAGAAAATACAACTAGTTGAGGATGAGAACCGTTTTACGCTTCTAGGGGACAAGGATATCCAACATGGAAGGGAGGATGAGATAAATGAGAATGGTGATTGTGAGAAACTGAACTACACCATGGAAGTAAATGAGCCTGTGTTTGATAATATATCCAAAGGTGGGATGATGAATGAGAAGGTGGTGGAAGAGGTATCCCAAAGCCTAGAGCATTTTGGGATGGATGTAGATAAGACTAAGGAAACTCTAGAGAGAGCAAGGAATACAAAGGACCAGCCTTTGGCTAATCTTCATGAGATTGGTATTCCCAAAGTTCCAGATTCTTTGTCAGAGTTCCAGATGGTAGAAGAAACTCAGTATAATCAAAAGATGATGATAGACTCAGGCCAGCAACAGATTGAGGGTTGTGCAGAGGAAGGTTCAGGTACCCAGCAAACCTGAAATATCCACACTAGTTTTTAATGAATTTTTTCGTTTGGAATTGCCGAGGAGCGGCAAAGAAACATTTTCGAAGCACTGTCAACTTTTATTAGAAAATATAGTATGGATTGTGTTGTCATATTAGAGCCTAGAGTTAGCGATGTCAAGGCTGCTATAATTATCAAATCAATGGGGTTTTCAAACCATTACATTGAGGAAACATCTGGGTTTTCTGGGGGTTTATGGTTACTTTGGAACATGAGAAGCTCTCTTTGGGGGTATGATAGCAGTTACCAACATATTCATTGTAAGGTGGAGTTGCCTGAACAAGTTCCATTCCTGTTTACAGCAGTATATGCTAATCCTCGTATTGATAAAAGGAAGGAGCAGTGGGATAAATTTCGTCTCATTAGTCAGCAGCATTCTAATCCGTGGCTTATTGCTGGTGACTTTAATGAGATGTTCGAGTGAAGAGAAGCGTGGTGGGGCTCCAGTGGATACTAGTCGCATTGCCTCTTTTGTCGAGGTCTTGAATGATTGTAGCATGATTGATCTAGGGAGTTCTGGTCCTTTTTTTACTTGGAGAGGGCCTAAGTTTCTACACTTGGATCGAGTCTTTAAGCGCCTTGACCGTGCATGTGCAAATGGGCAATGGCGAATAGCGTAGGAAGAAGCAGTGGTAAAGTTGCTGCCTAGAGTTACATCGGATTATAATCCTCTTTTAATCTCGCTCTTCAGTAAACGAGATAAGTGAGAGGAATGACCTTTCAGATTTTTTCCAGCTTGGCTTGATCATCCAGGTTTTATTCAAGTTCTGTCAAAACAATGGAAGAATGATGCGCACACCAATTGTAATTTGATGGAACTTACTCCGATCCTTAAGGATTGGAATAGGAAATCTTTTGGTAATATTGAGTATAGGAAGAACAAAGTTCTCAATCGGTTGCATATTATCCAAATGAGGTTAGATGCTTGTCCCAACCGTTTCTTAGAGAGACTTGAGCAGAAGCTAAGGAGAGAGCTTGAAATTATCTTGGAGCAAGAAGAGCAGTTGTGGTATCAGAAGGACAGAACTGCTTGGATTGTTGATGGAGATCGAAATACGAAATATTACCATGCTTTAACAGTAACGAGGAGGCGTAAGAGCAGAGTTACAGCTCTTAAAAATGAAGCAGGTGTGTGGTTAAGGGATGAAAAGGCTATCCGTAGAATGGTGACTCGATTCTACCAAGTTCTTTTTTCAGAAGAGGTGCAGGAAAGGCCTTGGGAACAAACTTTGGTTACTTGGCCGAAACTGGAGGATCATGAAGTCAGAGCATTAGGAAGACCATTTGTACATGTTGATATTAAAGCAACATTTTTTTCAAATGGGAGCCCACAAAGCACCTGGTCCTGATGGATACCCAGTGGCGTTCTTCCAGAAGAGTTGGAGTTTGGTGGGTAATAGAGTGTGTGAAGATATTCAAGATTGTATTCGCCATACTGATAAAATTAGGAGTATGAATGAGGCCTTTATTGTGCTTATTCCGAAGGTACTAAAGCCAGAAAAAATGGGGCAACTAAGACCGATTTCTCTCTGCAATGTGTTCTATAAGGCAATAACTAAGATGCTTGTCAACAGATTGAAACCTATCATGAGTAAGGTAATTTCTCCGTTTCAATCTAGTTTTGTTCCGGGTCGTGTTATACATGACAATGTGATTGTTGCCAGTGAAATGACTCAATCCATGAGAAGATTAATAGGGAAGAAAACGTACCTGTCTATAAAGATTGACCTAGAAAAGGATTATGATAGGCTTAGTTGGCAATTCATTTGCAGTTTCCTTCAGGAAACTGGCCTTCCGAGCTGGATTGTGGATATTATCATAACTTGTATCTCTTCCACTCAGTTTCAAGTTTTGTGGAATGGATCAAAATCAGATAAGTTTGTGCCATCGAGGGGCATCAGACAAGGGGACCTTGTAAGAACCCGCACCGTTAATTAAGGAAGTTAATTAATTAATTAAGAGAAATTAGGAAATAATTCCATAATTGACCCTAATAATTATTATGATGCTTTAATAATTATAGTAAGTGAGTAATAATGCTGAAAGTCGCTTTTCTGACGAAAAGTGCAGAGACCGGTTCTGCTACTCGGTATAAATGCGTACCGATAAGTATCCCGGAAAATTATAATAAGTGTATGAATATTCCTAGAATATTATATTATATAGGACTAGTAAAACAAGTTTCAGGTCAAAATAATGAGAACTGGTGCCAAAACTGATATTGGCTATGGAAAAGCGCGTACCGAAAAGGTGTTGCGAAAAAAAAATAAAAATATGATAAATCTTAGAAAAATGAGTAGGTTCAGAACCCTAAGTTTGGGATTAAAATGGTAAGCATAGCTATTATTGCTAATACAGTTTGATTTATCTTAAACCGCCTATATAAGCTAAGTGGCACAAAGACCTAGGTCAATTCTGATTGTTCCTACGTGGGTTTTGGAGGCTCAGCTGCTGCCTCCCTTATTCTTCACCATCTCATAGCTTTCTTCCTCCTTTAACCCTCCAAGTTATCATCTTTATGCATAGTTCCTTTACCAAAATAGTTTAGGTGTGTGAAACCTAGTCTTGTGAGGGTGTGAAGTCACTCACTTCTGAGTTTAGGCTGCTGAGTGGAGGGTTTTTGTGGTTGAGTTTGAGAGTTGGGTTGGTTGAGGCAATTGTCATAGCATCTTAGGCTTCAAGAAGCCACCTTTGAGTGTAAAAGACCTACCTTGTGTTGCATTTTCGTGGTTCCTTAAAGTCAGTACCTTGGAGCTGTGTTGGAGGCTCCAAGTCAGTGCCATTTTTGGAGTTTTGAGCCTTGGAAGGTATACCATGATCACTCTTTGTCTTTTGATGATTTTAAGCTTGTTTAATCGGTTAAAAAGTAAAACTTTGATCATTTGAATAAAGGAATGTGTTTCTGAGTCCTAAGCATGTTAATAAACATCTGTTTAAGGAGTTCTTGGACTCCAGATGGAGTTTGGATCATTAGAGGTCAATTATACCTTAAAAACTCAGTTTTTTGCATTCTGTCGAAGAAATATTCGAATACTTTTCGGGCAGTATTCGAATACTTTCTGAAAAAATGCAATAATCGAATACTTCGCGAGATAGCAACGACCTAGTTTAGTAAAATTGCGATATATCGAGCTACAAAGCTCTAAATTGAGTGAGGTTTAGACCTATGTGAAGCTAACACATAGGGATAACACCATGTAAATTTTCAGATCCATTGGATAAGTGGATTGCTCTCAGTTTATGTGTGAAGTTGCGACCCTATTGTTGGAAATTCAGTTTGTTGTAGGAACTTTGCAAAATTCATAACCGAAGTTATACAACTTCGATTGAGACATAAAATATGTTGTTGGAAAGCTTGAGATGTCTAGTTTAACATATTAAAATCTTAGAGTATTTTCTAAATAGTTTGCAACTGTAGTTTTAAACTGGTAGTCGAATACTCCTTGCAGGAGTATTGGAATACTTTTCTGGGAAGAAAAGTATTCGGATACCGTTGAAGAAGTATTGGAATACTGGAAAGTATTCGAATACAGTGGTTTGGTATTCGGATACTGTGGTATTCGGATACTGGGGGGAAAAGTATTCGGATACTTGGTAGTATTCGAATACTTAAATGAAAGTAATTGAATACTTTCTGGAGAGCTGGAGTTTTCGAATACTACTCGTGGAGTAACCGAATGCCTCCTGCAGAAACAACATGATATGAGTTAAAATGAGTATGAAAACCTTAATCACTTAGTGTAATCTTGAGTAATGATTATTAATGATTAAGTATTGTATTAACAGATTGTGATTGTGCTGTTTGTGAGCCTTGAGCGTGTGTGGACTCTTGGTTTGGATAGCTAGCTTACAAGGTAAGCTTTCGTGTCCTCGGTTTAGCCATTGTTGGTTCCACCATGTCCCATGGGGGGATGATTATATGCATGATGTTGTTTTCATGATATACTCATTTGTTGAAATGCTATTGAACTGTTATATGCGAGTGCCCTTATGATATGCATGTGGTGTTCCACCTATACGGTAAGCCTGATTATGTGATGACATACGAGACGGTGAGGCTGTGGGTGAGGTGCAAGCGTTGTTGCTTGTACTATTGTAGGTTGTAAGCGTATGTACATCCTGCATTTCTCTAGCCAGTAGAATAGTTATACACACATGGCATGAATATCTGTTGCATTGCATAGTTTTGGAACTTATATTGAATCACTGCTTTTAGAACTTATATTGCACATGTAAGTGAGCTTGGGTTGGAAGATCCTTGAGGACCCCTTGTCTTACTGAGATTTCTTGTTTAGAGATCTCACCCCACGTTTGGGACGCTTATTTCAGGTTCAGGTAACTTGGGGGCTGATGCCTCTGGCGGTAGGAGGCCGGAGCTTAGTTGATATATTTATGCTGTATGCTGACATGACTGGATTTGGGTGCTGTTTATGTTTTCTGTCTTTTATGATTATTGAGCTGAGACTCTTGTTGGATGTGTTGTCTTATTTGGTGAGCATTGGGTTTATCCATGCTGCTTTGATGTTAGTACTGGTTAGCTTGAGTTGCATAAACTATCAGGGTTGCCCGGTCTACGTGTTGTAGTTCCGGGACTAGAGACATATTTATGTTATTTATTTAATTGAGGTATTTCAGTTAGTTGTCTTTTGCAATTTACATACAGGCGATATTTTGAAAATGGTTAAGTAATCAAGTTGGTAATGAATAATGACGTCATAATTGAAAAGAAAAAGATATTTCGCATTCCTAAATTAAGCGTGGCTTAATATGATGATATGATAACAAACCGAATATATACGGGGTGTTACAGACCCCATCTCACCCTATGTCTTTGTGCTATGTATGAAAAAACTTACTCATCTTATTGCTGAGGAAGTTAGAAGTAGGAGGTGGAAACCCATGAAGGCAGGGAGACATGGCCTATGTGTCTCACATCTCATGTTTGCAGACGACTTGTGCTTTTCGGAGAAGCATCACTGTCTCAACTAGAGGTGATTCAGAGTTGTCTCAGCAAGTTTTGTGTTATGTCCGGACAAAAGGTTAGCATGGAAAAAATAATTATTTATTTCTCCAAGAATACAGGTGAAGGAATTAAGCAAGATATTCTCAAAGCTAGTGGGTTTCACCAGGCTAACTCTTTGGGTAGGTATCTTGGTGCTATGCTGAATCATGGGCGTGGAAGAAAGCATAATTATGATGGAGTTTTAGATAAAGTTAGACAACGCCTTGCAGGATGGAAACGTCAATATCTTTCCTTTGCAGGGAGGGTTACATTAGCAAATTCTGTGTTGAGTACGATCCCCATGTATCATATGCAACATGATGTGATTCCTTCTTCAATTTGTAATGAATTAGAGAAGATTCAAATAGGTTTTATTTGGGGAGGTTATGATCTTAAGAAGAAAAGCTCATCTTGTGTCTTGGGGGCAGATTTGTCGTGCTAAGAGTTTGGGGGGACTAGGTGTGCGTAAGATTCAAGTTCAGAATGAAGCTTTCCTCATGAAGTTAGTTTGGAGAATGTTGAGTCAACAAGATAACTTATGGGCTCAGGTCTTGGTTGGTAAGAGGGGCTTGGACTTAAAGTGGCAGGCTTGTAGTAAGCAAAGTGATTCATCTCTTTGGAAGGGATTAGTTAAAATATGGAATGATGTTTTACATGGTATGCGATGGAGGATTGGTAATGGTAGAGACATTCTTTTCTGGAAGGATCGTTGGACATATTTAGATCAACCTCTACAGAACTTAGTTGATGGTAGATTGGATCAAGCTGAGATTAGTGCCAAACTTGCTGACTTGATGGATGAAAGCACGAGCATGTGGAATTGAGAATATCTTAACTCGAAGTTTCCTAAGGAAGCTCTCAACCAAATAAGACCGTTCATCACTCCTTCTCCTGAAAAAGGGTCGGATGTCTTGGCCTCGGGTAGGAAAGGTTGTGAGAAGTCAATTGTTAGTGCTGCCTACTATAAGAAAATGGAATTTGTCGGCATGATTAATGATCCTATTTGGAAATTTATTTGGAGCTGGATTGGCCCGCCTCGAATAAGCTCTTTCATGTGGTAACTGGTGCATGAGCGTTTGCCTACAAATGAGCTTATCTCGAAGTGGGGCGGGGCTCCCTTCTGTCCAAATTACCCTAATGAAGTGGAAGATGCTTTACATGTTATGCGTGATTGTTTACACGCTAAAAATCTCTGGACGGATTGGTTGGGGCATGGGGACACTAATGAGTGTTACTCCTCATCACTACAACAGTGGATTAGGAGTGATCTGGAAAGAAAATGGTATCATGTACAAGCGCATGACTGGAGAGACATATTTATGGTTTCTTGCTGGTTTCTCTGGAAGTGGAGGAATAACTCTATTCATGATAATGATTTTGTCCGTCCTTCTAATCCAGGTATGGTGATTTCTTTGTATATTTCCCAGATAAAATCGGCGTTCCTTTTAAATACCAGAGGAAAGCCTACTCGTGTGACACACAACCCATTTTGAAAACCTCCTCAGATAGGGTGGTGGAAGTTGAATGTGGATGCTGCAGTGTGTCTTCATTCCAATAGTGCTGCTTGTGGTGGTTTGATTAGAGATGAGAAGGGTAATTGGATTATAGGATTCACCTACCACAGCTGAGTGCTGGGCTATTATTAAAGGCCTGGAGGTAGCTTGGCGGATGAAGGCTACGCAGGTTGAGGTTGAAAGTGATTCTAGTATGTTACAGTGCTGTGTGTTACTTTTCTTTAAGGGTAGTTTTGGTATTTTTTAAAAAGACTAACTCTGTTAACTTTAACTTTGGATGGAAAATCAAATTAGGGGAGTAAGTGATAAATTTTTTTTAAGTAGAAGTGTAAATGATTAAATTTTTTGGGAAGGGGGGTAAATGATTCTAAAGAAACGTATGGGGTTTTTTTTTGAAGTTTTTCCTTATTATTATATATTTATTTATTTTCTGCTACATTATTTCATGTTAAAATTAACATCTCATACACTTTTTGAGTAAATGAAAATATATACTACCCAACCATATATTTGTAATTTTTTAAATTTTATAAAATTAAATTTATGCTAAATCAACTAGATGATTGAGTTTAAATTTTTATTTAATAATTCTAACATCATTATTTTGAATATATTAAAATATGAAATATTTGATTAACATGATATAAAAGATCAACATGATATATGGTTAAAATTTAATGATTAGATCAATAAAAGTTATTCATTAGTGTAATTGTGTCAAATCTTGCACCAGTATGAATTCATCTATCTATACCCAATTATAGGATTTCATCCACAGTATGAGAAAAATGGAATGCGTTCGTTATCTCTTGTTGGATAAACCCTTGCAAAACTAGTTGCTGAATGTACAAGTTGTTCAACTTTTAGAGCATAGTCTGAAGAAGACATGTTCATTGTAATTATTATTGCTAACTACACGTGGTTACCCAAAGACAATTTTAGAGATACTTGTTTGAAGGGAACGGTGGCAAATTTGAAGTAAAATGGCATATATCCAAGATATGTGCATTGGCATCTGATCAAAACCTAAATACCGAAAGAAAGTACTAACTATACAAATGAGGCATTTAAATTCTGTAAAACTCGCTCCATCAACAAAAACAACATTTGTAACCTGTACAAGAAGGCTTGCATGTACAAGAAGGCTTGCTGCATGTACAAGAAGGACAAGAAAAACAATGGAACCAATTGCAACAATTGCCACTCGAGTTGTAAGTCAATTCAGATGCTTGTTTAGATTGGAAACAACAGAAACAACTGGAAGTAGAGTTGCTACTCGCTTCTGATTGCTCTTTGTATGATTGCTGTCGAGGAGTATCTGTCTTCACAGAACTAGTTCTTTCTGCTTCTGTCAAACTACAATAATTCCAAACAGATCAAAATCAATGTGCTAGTTCATTTTAAGCTGAAATTTAAAGGACATTTTTGAGAATCTCAGGACAATTATAATGTCTTAAAGCATGCGCAAAAATCATGATAGATAAGAAGGACATACTTAACATCAAAAGGAGCTGGAATGTATAAGGAAAATTGAAGGGAAAAGGAGCTATATATGTAGCATTAGCCCAAAGAGAACAGCTATAGGTTTTTTAACTTGATGCCTAAATATGTGACACAGATGAAGAGAAGGAAACATACATAGGGGAGGAATTTGTATGGCTATAGTTCCAACAGTAGCAGAACGCCAAGCCACAATTGGAACACTTAGAGCTTGGCCACATATGGCAGCAGGTTGGTGATATAGAGTAGCAGAATGGCCAGCTACAATTAGAACAGCAGCACAATGGGCGAGAACGTTTCTTTCTGCAATGAACAAAGGGGATATTCCTCATTGACTGGATATTAGTTCTGAGATTTTATATACCTATACATGCATGTCCTTGTAAGTTACCATGCTCAGAAGATAGTGAATATATACTTGTCTATAAGTGAGTTGCAAAGGACATGAGAGAGCAGAACCTAATTATGAACAGACATAAGCATGTCCAAATTAACATATGCATATTTTCTTCCTCAGTTAGTTCATATTGAAAAACTAGCATTGACTTGTAGGAAAAGAATGTACAAGCACTAAAGAATAAAATGGACTCACGTTGGGAAAGCAAAAGACTGTGTGCTGGCTCCACTCCTATGGGAAAGGCTAGACACATCGGAACTGGACAACTTGCAACTTGCAGCTTGAGATAAAGTCTTTATTTCGTTTTGGTCATCAGTGAACCTTTCTTCTAACTTGAAAGCTTCTTCTGATGTTTCTGTTGTTTGCAGGTTCTCTACGTCAAGACTCTTTCTGGCAGTGTCTATCTCCTCTACAATAACTGCTGGGGTTCGGCTAAACAGACTCAAATCACCAGACTTGGTCAATTCATCTGATATGCCTAAGCCACCAATCATGAACGAATTTTCTCTGGAGAAACTATTCTGTCCTACATGAATGCTAAATAATGACTCATTAGAAGCAATACTCCATCCCAGAGGACTAGAACTTCTTTCGAAGACTGAAGATGGAATCCTGGAATGATCATATCCTCCAGATCGATCCATCACTTGGATAGGAGGCCTTACAGTTGGTGACATATCATTTTGGTTGAGGATCACATTATAAACATCATATGTTGATGCGGGAGCTGGAGGCCTGTTGCCAACTTCAGATTTGGGAGAGCTCTCATTACTATAAACATAATTTTTTCCAGAGTTTGATGAAACTTCAGATGCACCAGACTTGGAGAACTTCAATGTATCCATTCCAAAGAAATCATATGATGATGATTCTGATGAAGAGGAAGAGCTTGACCTTCTAGCTGAGGCAGATATGTTTATAGTGCCATTGATATGGGTGTCAGAGTAATTATTATTCTTATCACTTTCATCTATAGTGAAGAAATCTATTTGCCTTTCTGAACCAATACTGCTTCCACTTCTATCAATTACCTCAGGGTTTGAACTTTTACTACTTGGACAGCCATCAGTAGTTTCTGAACATATTTTTGCTTGCTTATCTTTTCTGCTATGATCAAATGTCTCTGTATACATTTATGAACACTCTCAGCTTCCCCTACTTTCAATGACCCTGCATGAGTTTTTGAATGCTTAGAACTTTGTCTTCCTTGTCCCAAATCAATTACTGAATTTACTTGACTTTTAGAAGGTCATAGTATAGCATCACATTTCAGTGTCAGGAAAGTAAAATGTAAACTTGAAGTAAATTTCCAAGTTAATTCCATGAGTGAAGGGTTGCTAAGTGTTGTAAATATTAGGTCTTTTATTATTATTAGTATTTATTGTATTGGGTCAAGCCCATTAGGTCAAGAATTAGGTTTTTTAGTCTCTATAAATAGAGACCCCTTTGTATCAGATTAATACACAATTCAACAATATTTCAAATACCCTTTTCTTTCAAGTTGGTATCAGAGCTCTCGATCCTGAGGGCTCTGCTTCCGCGCCTATTGTCTTTAGAACAAGAACCTTTTATTCTTTTTGTCTCTCGCTGCCATCAGCCGCCACCGGATTTTTTCCGGGGACCTCTTGGACCGAGAAGATCTCTGTTATACTGGATCTCTGTTACTGTTCATCGTCTTTGTTACTGCTCATCGTCTCCATTATTCTTCATCACAAGACAACATCTGTTCATCACGATTGGACCCTTTCCCGGTGGTTTTTCAACTCCGAACAGACCCAGAAAGAACCGCGCTCACCGGACGACCACCGCACGCGCCCACACGAGCCGCCCCTTCAACCGCGAGTGAAGCCCACGCGCAGCCAATCTCACCGGCGCGTGAGACCATTTTTCCGGATCGGACCACCGCGATCTAGATCGTCCCTTCATCCTCTTTCTGGATCTGTGCTCCTCTTTTTGATCAGACATCGTTTGGTATTTATTTGTGATTTTTTGGCTTCTTGGAGCTTTTCTTTGACCATTTTCTGTGCAGTATGGCCTCTTCTCAAAGGAGTTCTTTTTTAAAATTTTATGATGGTACCTCTTCTAGACCTAAGAGAGATGATCGATGGTGTTCTTATTGTAAAAGAACAGGTCATATCAAGGATTTATGCTTTCGCCTTTATGGAAAGCAAACTATCTTAGAAAAGATGGCAAGGATGCGTGGTCAAGCGCATTTTACTTCTTCTGAAATAACCCCTGCACCTAATGAGACCCAATCTGCATTTCGTCCAGATGAGTTGGAACGACTCCGAACCATTCTTGATTATCTGAGTAAGCCATCTGATACTAGTGCTTTGGCTATGACTGGTATGAGCTCCAAAACTTATTCTTTCATTTCTTTATGTAATGATTTTAAACATTCTTGGGTTGTTGATTCTGGTGCTACTGATCATATGGCTTGTTGTGCTGACTCATTTATTTCTTATCATCCTACCATTGGAACTCATACAATATCCATAGCTGATGGCTCACATACATCAGTTGCGGGTTCTGGTGACATAAACTTACAGCAGTCCTTACATCTTAAGGATGTTCTTCATGTTCCTAAACTCTCCACGAATCTTCTTTCTATTCACAAAATTACAAAAGATTTGAATTGTACTGTAACCTTCTTCACTACCCATTGTGTTTTTCAGGATCTCGCCACGGGGAAGACGATTGGTAGTGCTACAGAGCAAGGTGGGCTGTACTATCTGGTGTCACAATCTCCCGCAAATAAAGTAACAGATCACACCTTCATGTCTCATGGTCAATCAACTGCTGATTCTTTAATTTGGCTGCATCATAAGCGTTTGGGTCATCCTCCATTTAGTTTACTCAAATCTTTATTTCCGTCATTGTTTTTGTCTAAGTCTGTTGAGTCTTTTTATTGTGATGTTTGTGAATTTGCTAAGCATCATCGTGTGTCTTTTCCTTCTAGTATTACTAAGAGTGTTGAACCTTTTGATCTTATTCATTCTGATGTTTGGGGTCCTTCTAAGGTCCCTCATTTTTCTGGAAATAAATGGTTTGTTTCTTTTATTGATGATTGCACTCGTGTAACTTGGGTTTACTTGATGCGTGAAAAGTCTGAGGTACCACAACTGTTCTTTCAATTTTATAAAATGATTGAGACTCAATTTTGTAAAAAAATCAAAAGACTAAGGACAGATAATGGTACTGAATATGTCAATCACTCTTTTTCCCAATTTATACAAAATCAAGGTATGATTCATGAACTTACTTGTGTAGACACCCCTCAACAAAATGGGATTGCTGAAAGGAAAAATCGTCACCTTCTTGAAGTTGCTCGTGCCTTACTGTTTCAAACACATGTACCCAAATGCTATTGGGGAGATGCCATTCTTACAGCAGCGTTCTTGATCAATCGTCTACCCACTCGGGTTCTCGATCATGTAAGTCCTATTCACTCCATGACTTCTTTTTTTCCTTCTGTTCCAACTTTGCAAAGTCTTCCTCCTCGAGTGTTTGGGTGTATTGTCTTTGTTCATATTCATAAACAGCATCGCAGTAAGTTGGATCCTAGGGCTCTTAAATGTGTCTTCCTTGGATATGCTCCTGATAAGAAGGGCTACAAGTGCTATCACCCTGGAAGTCGGATTTTTTTTGTTTCTATGGATGTTACATTTCAGGAATCTGAGTCCTTTTTCCAAGGTCCTCATCTTCAGGGGGAGAATAATTCACCAGAAGACTCATCACCTTCCTTCTTTGAATCTTCAGTGTCTACTCCTTCACCTGTGTCAGTGTGTCTCTTCCTCTTGTTCCTGTTCCTAATGTGTCTATGTCTGATCCTCCTGTGTCTGATCCTCCTATGACTGATACATCAAGTACACCAGAGATACGGAAGATTGTAACACCTGAATTGGTATATCAAAGAAGGAAACAACCCACATTGCCTCAACATCAACCTCAATCGTCTGAACCACTGGTAAGTCCTGAATCCTGATCATGATGTTAATACTTCTGATGACTTACCCATTACTACTGCTTCTGATGATTTACCCATTGCTTTAAGAAAAGGAAAAAGATATTGTTCCAAGAAAACTTGTTCTTCCTGTCCCTCTTGTACTCAATACCCTATCTCCCATTTTGTTTCCTCTGCTAATCTTTCTGTGCAGCGCAAAAGCTTTGTTTCAGCACTAAATTCTACTTCAATCCCAAAATCAGTACATGAAGCTTTGAAAGATGGGAATTGGGCTCAAGCCATGCAAGAGGAGATGAATGCGTTGGAGAAAAATAAAACATGGGAGGTTATTGATAGACCCAACGGAAAGAAAGCAGTAGGGTGCAGATGGGTTTATGCCCTGAAATATAATTCTGATGGCACTCTTGAGAGATACAAGGCTCGATTAGTCGCCAAAGGTTACACTCAAACCTATGGCATTGATTATGAAGAAACCTTTGCTCCAGTTGCAAAGATGAATACAGTGAGAATCTTGTTGTCCCTTGCTTCCCATTACAATTGAGATATAAATCAATTTGATGTGAAAAATGCTTTCCTCAATGGTGAGTTAGAAGAAGAAGTCTACATGGAAATCCCGCCTGGTTTTGATTCTGTGAAGGGGAAAATAAAGTTTGTCGATTAAAAAAGGCCTTATATGGATTGAAACAGTCACCTCGTGCTTGGTTTGGAAGGTTTACTAAGGTTATGATGTGACCTTAGGATATAGACAGAGTCAAGGAGATCACACTCTTTTCTTCAAGCACTCCCAAAATGGGAAGCTTACTGTGCTCCTTGTATATGTTGATGATATTATTATCACAGGTGATGATTTTGTGGAGAGATAGATTCTGCAGACACGACTTGCCTATGAGTTCGAAGTCAAAGACCTTGGGAAACTGAAATATTTCCTAGGGATAGAAGTAGCTCATTCAAGCAAGGGAATTTTTATCAGTCAGAGGAAATATGTTTTGGATCTTCTCAAAGAAGCAGGGAAGCTCGGGTGTAAACCCTCTAATACTCCTATTGAGCAGAATCACAAGATAGGCTTTGAAGAGGAGAGTCCTCCAGTTGATAAGGACAATATCAACGGTTAGTTGGAAAACTGATATATCTGGCTCATACTAGGCCAGACCTAGCTTACGCTGTTAGTGTTGTCAGTCAGTTTATGCACGATCCAAAGGAGAAACACATGCAGGCAGTAGAGAGAATTCTCCAGTATCTTAAAGCTACTCCTGGTAAAGGATTGTTATTCCGACGTGATGGTAATCTCTCTTTAGAAGTCTACACTGATGCTGATTATGCTGGATCCGTGACTGACCGTCGTTCTACCACTGGTTATTGCATGTTTCTTTGCGGTAACTTGGTGACATGGAGAAGTAAGAAACAAGATGTGGTTGCCAGATCAAGTGCAGAAGCTGAATTTCCTGCTATGGCTTAAGGCATTTGTGAGTTACTGTGGCTGAAAATTGTACTTGATGATCTCAAAATAAAATGTGAGGGACCTATGAAGCTGCTATGTGATAATAAGTCCGCTATTTGTATAGCTCATAATCCAGTTCAACATGATCGGACTAAACAAATTGAGGTCGACCGCCATTTCATCAAAGAGAAACTTGATAGCGGGTTGATTATCACTCCATACATTCCCACTGGGCGTCAATTAGCTGATCTATTGACAAAGGGACTTCCTTCAGACAGATTTCAAGAACTTACTAGCAAGCTGGGAATGATAAATATCTATTCCTCAGCTTGAGGGGGAGTGTTGTAAATATTAGGTCTTTTATTATTAGTATTTGTTGTATTGGGCCAAGCCCATTAGGTCAAGAATTAGGTTTTTTAGTCTCTATAAATAGAGACCTCTTTGTATCAGATTAATACACAATTCAATAATATTTCAAATACCCTTTTCTTTCATGTCTAAGTCATATATATATGTTTTTTTTTCTTTTTGCTAAAAAAGAAGAAGTAAGAAGACAAATACAGAAAAAGAGGAAAGGGAAAATGGTGTTACAGGATTGTTATATCATACAGGCTCTATTAATATTCAATGAAGGACAAATGAATTCTACAAAAAATACAACACTGAAAATCTGGAATGTCATATTAGGCTCAACTCTAAGAAAACACAGAAGACCTTAAAACTAACATATCTGTTCAGCCTAATGCTAAATCTTGTCATTTACATATCAGCAAACTATATATGAAAATTTTCCCATGTAGACCCACCCCTCTTTCTGGTTTGAAAATCACAATAATAATAAAAAAAAAACTTTGAAAATCTATAAGTTAATGCAGAGTCCAGAGCTTCATAGCTAAACCCTGAATGTCATTCAAGTATCCATTTTCAACATACATTTCAACAACGCAAGAACATAAAATGTCATAATATTTTATGTTATCCCATTATGTTTCCTTCTTGGTTTCTTTCTCACATTGCTCATACCCAGGATGAAATCTGTTCAATTTTCCCCCGCCTTGTTGATTCATTCATGTGCCACACAAAATCAGAACCAACTCCAAACACAACAACACCCATAAATAATAGAGAAAAAATAAAATAAAAATTCTCAACGTTAAATACATAAAAATATAAGATAAAATCAAAAAAATTGTAAAAACCATGTGATTTAAAAGTAACCAAAAAAAAAAAATCTAGTAAGAATTAGAAGGATTTTCTTAATTGGATCAGGAAGGTACCTGAGAAATCATATGACTGAGAAAACCATTTTGTGACAGGAAATTTTTGTTTTTATTTTTTTATTTTTGGACGTTGAAGATTGCACTTTAACGATAATAATCGGTTGAATTTGAAGGTGGCGAAGAGATGAAACGAAATCGGGGACAAGAAAACAAAGGGAAATAAGAGATTAGGGTTTTGTGGGAGAATCGAAGTAACGAGAAGTGCTGCGATGTTATCGGAGATTTCCGATTCCATTCTGTTAATAACTATTTGTCCGTTTCGCGCCATCTCTGTGTCAATCGTTACACGTCCAACGGCCAAAGCAGGGTCACGTGATTTCCAGCCTATGGATAGGATATTTTCATTAATTTTAATTTCTTTTAGTAACTCATTAATTTTAATTTATTTACTTTTATGAATGTTTTAAGGCTTTAATGCTTCTTCTGCTGTGTAGATGAAAATTTTTATAACAACATAAAAAGTCAGGAAGGATATGTATGTGAATCATAGTTTTTTTGTTTTTTGTTTTTTTTTTTAAATATCAGGATCCGCATGGCATGCAATGTTTGATGCAAAAAATTTCATAATCGCTGCAGAAATGACGAATCCATGTTTTGTTTTTAAAATTTTGCATGTTTTTAAAAATTAAAAAAGAAAATGATTATTTAAAATTTTATTTTATTTCCTTTTTGAGGATGTTTTGAATCAAATATTTTATAATCGATCGATCTGATTCATGAATAAAATCTTTATTTCAAAAGTTATATAAAATGTTAGTTTGATTGATACGAAAATTGATTTTATATTAATTTAAAGGTTATCATTTATTATGAATTAATAATTAATTAATGAGTTTGATTTGAAAAATGATAACCGTTGATTGACAGAAATCAACGGTTAAGATGTGGTCGTAACATTGTGCGTAACATTATTTATGTGTCACAATATCCTATCCCTTTAATATAATAGAATGATATCATTTAATTTATGTCACTGGTCGTATATGCAGTGATGGAACCAACGAGATTAATGAGTCGTGGCAAAAAAGTTTAGTTGCCGTCAATTAATAAATTTGAGCTGATGTGCCCCCGCCATTACCCATATAATTTATTTATTATATGAATTTAAATCATAATTATTCTCTACGAAAAGTAATTTTGTTCGAGCTGAAACATTAATATTATGATGGGACTAACTGTTTCAAAGGAGATTTTTTGTACTGATAAGGACTTGAACCCAAAATTTTACTTAAATAGAATCAAGTATGTACCAGTTGAACCAATCCCATTAATTAATAAGAAAATTTATTAATTAATGTGATTACTGAAATTGTATGCCATAGAGCTCGTATGCTATATTGCACACCCCAAACTTCCTTTTAGGGTTTTTTGTGCAGTTTCGTGTCGTTCATCATTTTATTTATTTATTTATAGTTCTCTTTTATTAAATTATTCAAATCTCTCCTAATTAACCCATTCCTAGTAACGTGATAATTCTCTTTTAGTTTTATAAAAACGACATCAAAATAGTTTAGGGTTGGAGTTGACAATCAGTTTTAATTAAAACAATAGACCTTTACTTCAGGATGGATGACAATAGCTGACTTTTGCAGTTCAATAAAGTAACTTCTTATGTGTACCAAAAAATAGTGTTTTAAAAAACAATAGACCAAAATAGTTGAAGACCTAAATTTTCAGATTTAGTAAAAAAAAGACAAAGATAGTTGGACTTAAAAAACAAAAATAATTTTATTTATTTATTTATTATATTTTTATAATTTAACCTAATTAAATTTTAAATATATTTGAAATTGACTAAAATGAAATTTATTTTATTGTACTTAAATATATATTTTTATTTAATTCTTAATTCTAATTCTATTTTATCTTATTTATTTATTATATATTAATATTTAGAAAATATCAAATTTATTTAATATTGACTAGAAAATAAAACTGATTTTATCATGTTTAAATCTATTTTCTATCTAATTTTTGAATTCTAATTCTTTTCTTTGTCTCTTATTTTGTTATTTCTTAATTTATTATATTTATTAAAATTTATTTCAAATCTATTTGAAATTGATTAAAAAAATAAAATAAAATAATTATATTTAAATATTTTTTAATTTTAAATCTAAATTTTTTATTCTTATTTATTTATTATATACATGTATATTTAAGAAAAAGATAGCCCTATTGTTAGTGTAATTTTTTTTATTTTTTTTGCAGTAACACATAGAAATGTAGGATACATATTTGAATTTAACTTTTATACATGTGGCCATGTGGGAAACACAAAATTAGCTTTATAGACCCAAGACAATATTATATATTACAGAAAATCATTTCTGGATCTGTGTCAGAAATTATTTTTCTAAACATAAACATTTGAAAGACAGACATTAACATGGAGTCCTATCTTATTTTGTGTTTGTGGAAGAAAATATGCAAAAAATTGGTCCTATATACTATGTTGGAAATTCAACTCAAGTATCCAACAAAATAGACCAAAACTGTGCGTTTTGAAGTCAAAACCATATTTAAATTTCAGGCTTATAAAACTAAAATGTAGTGGAAGACCACATATGCCATGTGAAAAGAAGCTCTGGCTTGGAAGGTCAAAGTCCTTCATAACCATTTATTTCCATAGCCTCAACTCTCATTGGGCCTATAGAAATATGTGGCTCGTGTTATTCATAAAGTAGAATGATAAATACCCCACAGGTACAGTACCGCTCCGTGCACGTATACGCAAACGACCAACTCATTTGGCTGACTACGTCGTGGGCACAACATCTAGGAATAGTTAATGTTTTGTATTTTATTCCTTCAGTTACTTTTGTTCAGTTTATTTGTAACCTCCCTTGTAGTTATGAATGAAAGAGGAGATTATTTTGCAGTAACGTTTATTTCTTTTAAATTTAAACAAGCTTATCCTTTTTGCTAAAAAGGAGACCTACCATTTGGTGCTTTCATTGAGCACAGTACTCCATCTTCATCCATGGCAGAAGGTACCCGTTTTCGAAAACTGGAGGAGGCACAAGAAACACATACTACTCAGATTACCCATCTCACACAACAATCCAACCAAACCGTAACACAACTGAATGAAATCCAAACCACTCTCACTGCCTTAATGGGTCGTTTTGATCAAATTCAACTTCAACATTCCAACAACCCACCACCACCACCACCCCCTCCTCCACCTCCACCACACTTTCCTCCGGTTATGCAGCCTCGTCCCTTCCGCCTAGATTTTCCCCGCTTCGATGGCGATAATCCAACTGGTTGGATATTCAAAGCATCACAATTTTTCCAGTTTCACCAAACTCCTCCATGCCAGCGCCTTCAAATTTCCTCCTTCCATATGGATGGACCAGCACTCGCCTGGTTCCAGTGGATGACCCGTAACTCACCCTTCCAAAGCTGGGACAATTTTACCCAGACTTTAGAGACCCGTTTTGGTGACTCCCCTTACACAGATCACATGGGATCCCTTGATAAACTGCAACAATCCAGTTCAGTTGCTGCTTACATTTCCAAATATGAATCTCTAGCCAACCGCACTGATAATTTAATGCCAGCCTTCCTTCTCAACAACTTCATCTCTGGTCTAAAACCCAATATCCGACGTGAAGTCCAAGCCCTTAAGCCACAAACCATTATCGAGGCACAATGCCTCGCAAAGTTTCAGGAAGATAAACTTTCAGATCATGCTTCCTGTCCACACATGTCCTCCTCTTCTCACCAACCAGCCCCTGCATCATCCTCCAACCTTACTCCGCGACCTCCTCCCCCTGGTGTTCGCAAGTTAACTTCCGAAGAGATGAAGGTGCGTCGTGAACAAAACCTATGTTTCAACTGTGACGAGAAGTTCTCTCGTGGCCACAAATGCAAGACTCCTTCTACTCTCCTTCTCCTTGATGATGACACATGTAACACAACTGATGCCCTTGATACTCCACTACCCGAACCAGAAATACAACCAGCCACTGAACCCGAAACGTTAGACATCTCCCTTCATGCATTTTCTGGACAGAACTCTCCTCGTACACTTCGCTTAGTGGGCTGTATCACAGGGATATCCGTTCAAGTTCTCGTTGATGGTGGTTCAACACACAATTTCATCCAACAACGATTGGCACACCACCTTCATCTACCCGTGGACACCACCAACTCCTTCCATGTTACAGTTGGGAATGGTGAAACACTACTATGTTCTGGTGTTTGTCTCTCTGTGCCACTCTATCTTTCCAACCACTTGTTTCCAACCGACCTTTATGTTCTTCCCCTGCATGGTGCCGACATCGTTTTAGGGGTACAATGGCTTCGCTATCTTAGCCCAGTCACATTTGATTACCGCCACCTTACCCTTTCCTTTAGCCTCCACTCATCTCCTATCACCCTCACTGGCTCCACTAATTCCCCATCTACTCAAGTTTGTACACCCACTATCCGTCGTGATCTAGCCACCTCCTTCATTGCCTCCGTTTACAAACTGGATATCTCAACCTGCACTCCATCTCCTACTACCTCGTCTCCTCCATCCGATATCCAAAAGCTACTCCTTCCTTTTAACCATCTCTTTAACCCGCCTACACACCTACCACCCCATAGGCCCCAAGATCATCAAATCTTGCTTCACCCAGATTCAAACCCAGTAAATGTCAAACCCTATCATTACCCATATTTTCAGAAACAAGAGATTGAACGCCAGGTACGTGCTATGCTGCATGATGGCCTTATTCAACCAAGTGTGAGTCCTTTTAGTTCTCCTGTTCTCCTTGTCCGCAAAAAAGACGACACTTGGCGTTTTTGTGTTGATTTTAGAGCACTCAATGCAATAACCGTCAAAGATAGGTTCCCTATCCCCACCATTGATGAATTGTTTGATGAACTTCATGGCTCTCGCTTTTTCTCCAAGTTGGACCTTCGTTCCGGATTCCATCAAATCCGCATGCATACTGACTCCGTTACTGCCACAGCCTTCCGCACACATGAAGGCCATTATGAGTTCCGTGTTATGCCATTTGGGCTTTGCAACACCCCCTCCACATTTCAGTCCACCATGAATTCAGTTTACCGAATTCTTACGTTGATTTGTTCTTGTTTTCTTCAACGATATCCTGGTTTACAGTCCAACCTGGGAGGCACATTTAAATCATCTCCAACAAGTTTTCTCTGTGTTAGAAAAAAATAGCCTCCATATCAAGCTTGCAAAATGCTCTTTTGGTCAGAATGCTATACATTATTTGGGCCACATTGTCTCGGCACAGGTTATTTCTGTGGACCAAGATAAGATCCAAGCTATTTTAGATTGGCCTACTCCACGTACCACAACAAAACTTCGATCTTTCCTTGGTTTGGCCGGTTACTACCGCCGTTTAATAAAGAGGTATGCTTCCTTAGCCGCCCCACTAAGATCTTTGCTTTGCAGCAACGCATTTCTTTGGACTGATAAACAAGATAAAGCTTTTCAATCTCTGAAGAATGCACTCGCCAACGCCCCTGTATTACAAATGCCAAATTTTATAGCACCCTTCTGCCTTGATACAGATGCTTCAGGTGTCGCTCTTGGCGCGGTTTTAAGCCAAAATGGCCACCCACTTGCATACTACAGCAAGCTTTTCTCTCCTCGCATTCGAGCTGCCTCTACATACATCCGCGAGCTTTGTGCCATAACCGAAGCTGTCCACAAGTGGCGCCACTACTTGCTAGGACGCGAGTTCATCATCCATACTGATCATTATAGCCTGCAACACCTCCTTACCCAATCCATCCATACACCTGAACAAGAAAAATGGCTATACAAATTACTGGGCTTCCATTACCGTATCGTTTACAAGCCAGGGAAGACCAATGGTGCAGCTGATGCGCTCTCACGCTGCCACGACTCCTCCCTTCTTGCCTTATCAGTGCCAATCCCTGCCATATCTGCCCAAGTCATCACGGCTTTAGCACACGACGCCACTGCTGGCAATTTGATGGCTACCGTAAGCAAAAATCCTTCCCAATATCCCCATTACCATATTACTAATGGTTTGTTGTTCTATAAAAACAGAATTTACTTGCCTTCCAGTTCACCTCTATGCAAAGATATGTTTCATGAGCATCACACTAGTCCTTTTGGTGGACATTCCGGTTATTACAGAACTCTTCGACGCTTAAGCCAGGGTTTTTATTGGCCGAAAATGAAGCTGGATGTGAAGCGCTGGGTAAGAAGTTGTCTTGTTTGCCAACAAACAAAGTATACTACTTCTTCACCAAATGGTCTCCTCCAACCTCTTCCCATACCAGAGCGCGTTTGGGATGATGTTACTATGGACTTCATCACTGGTCTTCCACCTTCGTATGGGAAGTCATCCATCATGGTTGTGGTTGATCGCCTTTCCAAATATGCTCATTTTATCCCAATGCCATCTCATTTCACAACACAATCCGCCGCTGCAGCATATGTCCTTCATGTTGGCAAACTTCATGGCATCCCAAAGACTATCACAACCGATCGTGGATCAGTTTTCCTCAGTTCCTTCTGGCAAGAGGTCTTCATTCACCAAGGAACCAAGCTCCAAATGAGTTCCGCATATCATCCACAAACGGATGGACAAAGTGAGGTTGTCAACCGGTGCCTCGAGCAATATCTCCGGAGTTTCACCATGGATCAACCATCATCTTGGTCCAAATATATCCACTGGGCTGAATATTGGTACAATACATCCTTCCACTCTTCGGCTAAAATGACACCTTTTGAGGCTCTATATGGCCGCAGCCCTCCTACTATCCCTGATTATATTTCTGGTGGTTCATCCGACTCCAACGTTGACCGTGTTCTCCGTAACAGGGATGCTCTTTTATGCTTACTTAAAGATAACCTCTGACGTGCTCAACAACGCATGAAAGCTTTTGCGGACACCAGTCGCACAGATCGCGCATTTAATGTTGGTGATTGGGTACTGGTGAAACTCCATGCTTACAGGCAACATTCATTAGCTTAGCGCAAGTCCTACAAACTGTCCAGAAGATACTACGGGCCATTTCAGGTGCAAGTCCATATTGGGCAGGTTGCTTACAAGCTGTCTTTACCATCCACTTCAAAAATACATCCTGTATTTCACATTTCTTTGCTCAAACCATTTCATGGTGAACCAACAGACGCTGCCCTCCCAAGTCTTCCTGACGACGAGCTGGAGAACCTTGGGGACAAGGTTCAGCTTGAAGAGCGAGGGGATGATAAATACCCCACAGCTACAGTACCGCTCCGTGCACGTATACGCAAACGACCAACTCACTTGGCTGACTACGTCGTGGGCACAACATCTAGGAATAGTTAATGTTTTGTATTTTATTCCTTCAGTTACTTTTGTTCAGTTTATTTGTAACCTCCCTAGTAGTTATTTGCTTTCATTGCACGTTCTGATTGTGATCCTTATTTCATGGGATTTAGTTAGTGGGTCTTTGGTTGTTTTAGAGCATAAATAGGAACCGTATTATGAATGAAAGAGAAGATTATTTTGCAGTAACGTTTATTTCTTTTAAATTTAAACAAGCTTATCCTTTTTGCTAAAAAGGAGACCTACCATAGAACAACACAATAAAGGCCTTATTAACTAAAACAAATTCGTTAAAACCTTATTTTCAATCCTAAAGTTTGACCAAAGTTTCAATTTAGTCCCAATTTTTTTGTCAATTATTTCAATGTCATCCTTTTTACTAATTATAATATCCATTTGATTAACGAAAAATGACGGTTTGGATATCACGTGATTAACTGGGATCGTAATATTGTTTCATATTGTAGATTTTTGTTCAATTATATTAACATAATCTTTTATGTTTATGTCAATCATATTCATCTTCTTCTTTTTCCCCAAAATCAGGAAATCGAGTTTTCAATGGATGGAGGTCTCTTTGTAAAATAGTGTCTCAAATATGAATTTCGGTTGTAAAATAGTGGCTTAGTTATTGGTCTACTGTGATTAAAAAGCACCCAAGTAGGGTTTTTTTGATTTTTTTATCCTTCATTACTTAATTAATAATTATTTTGTCCTTTATCCAAAAATATCTACTAATCTGTCCTCTTTAATCGATTAAGTTGAAGATTTAATCGATTAAATGGTCAAAACTGACAAAAATAATTAACTTGAAAATTTAATCGATTAAATCTTAGTCGCATATTTGGCAAAAATGACAAAAGGAAACCGTTTCAGTGACACACTTGCACTGATCCATTTCTCTCTATCTCTGGCTTGGTTTGTCGGTATTTGTGTGTTTTTATGTGTATGCATCCATGATACCAGCTTATCGCCATTCAGTATCTTCTCTTATGCCTCTGGATCTTAATGAAGATCAAAACCATGAGCTCTTCACTCCAAACCATCAAGTTTCTTCTTCATTTTCTTCTCTCACATATCTTATTTTCTATAACCCGCCGGATCAAGATAAAAAAGGATCTTACAACGAGGAACCAAAGCACTTACAAAGTGATGAAGAGGTGATACATATATATTAATTAACTAATTAAGATTTTTCTAGATAGTATTATTATATAGTAGCAGAATTAATCTCTTTTATTTTGATACCTTTGATCATGTACTCTTTAGGGTGAGAAGATTATTCCTTCTAGCGGATCATGGGATCATCACTCAGTGGCTGAAAAGCATGAGAGTAGCAGTGAACACAAGATGACAATTTGGAAGAAATAAGAAAGAGATGAAAATCTTCAGTTTGGATGTCTATTTGCTATCAGAAGTCATATATACAAAAAAGGCAAAGTAGTCTGTGAAAGCCATTTAGTGGCTTGCATACGGATATTAACAAGAAAGAATTGGTCCATCAATTATCATCATGTTGCAAGAAAATTTAATCGATTAAAAATCTTCAAAGTCAACCTTTTTTTTTTTTTTGTCTGTTTTGACCATTTAATCGATTAAATCTTTAAGTTAATCGATTAAAGATGGACAAATTGATAGATAGTTTTAAACAAGGGACAAAATAATTATTAATTAATTAATGAAAGACAAAAAAAATCAAAAAGTCATCAAAGTAGTGTGGTTAAACTTCTGCAATTGAATAGTTTATAAATTTTAAAAAGAAGACGGAGAAGCATATGATTGATATAAACTTTAAGGAATATTTTGAAATAATTAAACAAATATCTAGAACTAATATGATACAATATGATCCCAATTAATCATATGATATCTAAGTTATCGTATTTTATTAATCAAATAGACATCGTTAGTAAAAAAAGATAATATTGAAACATTTCATTAACATTTATAACGAAATTAAAACATTTATAACATACTCATTAATTGCTAATCATATTAAGTATCTTGCAACACTTTTAAAATTTTATAAGGGGTTCGCTTTTTATGCAGTTACTGCAGATAAGTTATCTGCAGTAAGTCAATACGACATCGTTTTGGGACAGAAATTATGGTATTTTTGTAATTTTAATTTATTTCAAAGTTATAATAGACTTTATATTTATAATTTTTTAAGATTTCAATACCAAAACGACGTCGTTTTGAGAATAAATGCAGATAACTTATCTGCATTAACTGCAGAAACATTTTTTTCCTTTTATAAATCAGTTAAAACAAGTTATAATGATTATCTACATAATTAATAGGGAAATAATTTTCTTATGATGTAGGAAAATAATTATCTTATGTTATAGAAACAAGATTGCAAGATTGATAGTCTGTATGGTGACACTATAGGTGTTCACTGGTCTAGGCTTTGTGCCTAGTTTCTTTTTGTTGTGTTTTTGTTTTAATTTCCTATTATTTCCAAAAAAAAAAAAAAAAAAAAAAAGAGGAGAGGAAAAAAAGAAAAAGTGAAACCCACTCATCTTTTGTGCGTAGAAAATTTAATTATCTCATGCAAAATGAGATAAATATAACCCTAATTAATATGATACATGTTGATGAAGTAGTGCGTTTGAATTATACTTTACAAATGACGGTTTTGGATTTGAATTATATTAGTTGTTGTGACTTGTGAGGAGTTGGTTGAATAATTTTACAAGATTTCATATAATCAAACTCTCTTTTTTTCTTCAATAAACTTACGATGTCTAACACCAAACATTTTTAAATATTCAGAAAAAAAAGAAAAAAGAAAAAAGGAAAAAAAAACTGTCTTTAGAAACAGGTTCACGGTGATTCACAGTGTACATAGTTATATTGATTTTCTTCTACATTTCTACTATCAGAGAAGGGAAATGCTTTTCGTGCAATCTTACGTTAACCACCTTCCACACCTACGAAACATAGTCTACATTCACACGTGCCAATCTGATCATCCAAACCTCAGGTAAACTACACTCACAACTTTACTGATTTTTTTTTTTTTTTTCTGGGGTTTCATTTTTTTCCCATTGTTTGCTGGTTTTGCATCTTATTTGATAGAAATCACAAATGGGGTGGTGGTATATATGCAAAAGATGAAATCTTGTTTGAAACTCGGGGAAATGGTTGATGCTGTTAGTAGAAAATTAAGGAGGGAAGATGAGTATTGTTGCTATTAAAGTTAGGATTTTGAGTGTGAGATTTACTTCAACTGTGGAGAATTGAACTAATTCACTTTGTTTATGAGTTGGGTTGAAGTCGTTGATCTGAATTGTTACTTTGACTCAGCGCTAGCAATAAACAGTTTACTCATGGAAAATGTTTTGCCAACAAACTCAACCAGATACCAATAGCTGAATTTCATGATTTTTCCGTTTTATTTGGGAAGAGGAAAAGCTCACACGAGTGGACCAAGCTTCTACGGACACAAGAACCCATATTCATTTTCCCCCTTTAAAAGGGTATTGGGTTTTTCCCCCCCTTTAATTATACTTTCCTTTTCTTTGATTGTTTCCCTTTTTTTTTTTTTATTGATTATTATCTAGGTTAAGGTTTTGTTTTATTATATTCAATTCACCTATTAGAAAAAGCATATGACCTTATTTTTTTCTCTCTCTTTCCATTGTCCCTGATGTCTCATCTTCAGTGATTTTCTTTTGGGATATATGCTTCTTCAACTAACTAGCACATTTGTTCATCTTATCTTCCAATTTTAGGTTTTAATTCAAGACATGCACAAAGTCAAAATCACATCAGGTGGTAGACATGGTTCCTTATTCCAGTTATCACCGGCATATCAAGGTTGTGGTGGAAATGAAAGCTGAATTGTGAATAATGATGAAGACTACATCAGCTAAAAATAAAACTGTATCAGCACTGCAAGTCTGAAAAGTTTAAAGCAATGGACGAAACACAAGGCCAGTATTGTTCTTCTTCCAGTTTACCTGAATCTGCTTTATATCATGGCAGTGGTGGGAGGTCTTATTTCAATGGACAAGTGAATCTCGGGGCTGGTTTATCAGGCCTGAAGAAGAGAGGTCATGGAAGTCGCTCTTGGATAAAAATTGGTCAGGATGGAAATTCTCAGACTTTGACACTTGACAAGGCTACTATTATGAGACATTGTTCTTTGCCTCCCAGAGATCTGCGACTATTGGATCCAATGTTCATTTATCCTTCCACCATATTAGGACGGGAGAAGGCCATTGTAGTCAACCTTGAGCAAATCCGGTGTATAATCACTGCTGATGAGGTCATCCTCATGAATTCATTGGATGGCAGTGTTGGTCAGTACAGGTCAGAATTATGCAATCGGCTTCAGAAAGAAAATTCTGGTAAGGATTGCAGCTTTTATTGCTGTAACATATGCTTTAGGAGCTAGAAAGACTGGTAGGAAAAATGTCTAATAAGTATCTAGGTTCGTTATGACTATATTAACATACCTAACGGTTTTTTCTGTTGTATTATAGCACTGTTAGGAAATAGGAATGGATGAAGAATAATGAGGGAAAGACATTGAGTGTTGTGAACTGTGATGTCTTTTCTTTTAAAAATTTGAAAGCCCAAATTGAATATAGTACTTCTTCTTCAGCTTTCAGTAGCTATTGTCACGTCTTTCTTAAAAGCAATGTTTATATTTGCTATACTTCCAAGGTTTTCTGAGTTTTTTTAATGCTTTTTGATGGAGGTAACTACTGCAAGAATTGCTTACTGTGTCTACCATTTTTGAACAGATGATCTACCTTTTGAATTTAGGGCATTAGAGTTGGCTCTAGAATTGACATGCACATCTTTAGATGCTCAGGTATGAATTGACCAGTAACTCTATTTCTTGGGGAATTCTCCACATTTTTGGCTGTGAATCTGTGATAGTATATTTTCTAGCTCTGTATTTTTTTTACATTAAAAGTGGTAGCAATGAGCTTATATGCTTGCCAGTATTTTGGTTAAATTACTACGGGATATATAAAAAAACCACTCTCCATTAAACCCCAAATAGCGAGGGCGGGGGTGAGAGTAATCTTTGTATGCAGTTTTATCCTTATATATTTGCAAATAATCTGTTTTCCGGATTTGAAACCGTGACCTTTTAGCCACAAAAGAGCAGTACTACAACATATATAATGTATTTAAAATTATTTATTTGCTCAATTTCATTAACCATCCTATGTCCATCATGAACATATAATTATAATTGACTCCCCTTTTTCCTACATCACTTTCTACTCTCATTGTTTATGCTCACTTGAAAAAGGGATCAAACATATTGGGGGATATTGTAGCCAATGATCTTTGATTGTCTGGATAACAAACATAAATACAGGTTGTGGTTGCTCTCACTGCTCCCCTATCTTAATCTTATCTTTGGACCATGTAAAGAACCAATTCAACCAAAAATCTTAAGTTATTGGGTGAGGCTACATTAATGGTTTTATATATCTCTAACACGCCCTCTCACACGAGAGCTCATTGGGCTTGAAGGGTGGATGATGCATCAGGCCTAGCCTACCTATGCTAAGAAACTTCACAATGCTTAATTAATTATTAATTAAATGGGGAGTGGTGAGGATCGAATCCGTGACACCAAGACTCTGATACCATGTAAAAAATCAATTCAACCCAAAAACTTAAGCTATTGGGTGAGGCTACATTAATGATTTTTTATATCTCTAACAGACCAAGAATTGTGGCATAAAATTCAATGTCTCAAGACTATGTATAACTTGGGTTTTAAATTTTTTATTCGGTGTTTGAATTTAGGTAATTGTGTATTTATGTTTCGAAATGCCACATTATATAGCTTGCTAAAATCATAAGGAAAAGTCCTTGGATAAGCTACCAGCCATATATGTAAGTAATAAAGTTGTCAACTCAAATCACTTATATTAGTAAGGATCTTGATTTGATAGGTAAAAGAACTTGGAATGGAAATATATCCCGTGCTAGATGAACTAGCCTCATCTATCAATACTCTCAATCTGGAACGTGTTCGAAGATTTAAAGGTCATCTCCTTGCTTTGACTCAGCGAGTTCAGAAGGTTGATCAACGTAGAATTCTAATCCTTCATTATCATTCTTATTTTTCTAGCTTACTATCACATGCAACTAGTAACTTATATTTAAATCCCAGGTACGTGATGAAATAGAACATCTCATGGATGATGATGGTGACATGGCTGAGATGTGCCTGACCGAGAAAAAGGGAAGATCAGATACTTACCCTTTAAATGATTGTTTTCAAACTCTTACATCATGTAGTGGTAGAGTTATTTCAAAATCAGCTCCTGCTTCACCAGAGCGGTCAGTTAGTGGCATCCACATGTTGCAAAGGGCTTTCAGCAGCATTGGAAATTCTAGTAAACATGGTAGTTTAATTGGTTCATCTGATAATGGGGAAAGGATTGAGCCGCTGGAAATGTTGCTTGAAGCCTACTTTATCGTCAGTGATAATACTCTTAACACATTATTGTCGGTATGAGAATCTTGACTCACTCAGAGCTGTAGTATTAGAATTTACCCACTTTGCTTATAAATTACAGTATAGTTATGTTGGATACCTTAGTATTTGCTAATATAACCAAGGTACTTATATAACATTAGCTTAGCACAGGCATGCCTTCAGTCAATCAGCTACTGTGTAGGAAAACTACTTATGTGACAACCCTAGTTCTGATTTTTGCTAATGAGTAGTAGCCATGATGACTTTATGCATAAATTAGTAGCATCCGCTTTTATTATTTAGGTGCGGTGCTTTGTGCAGTCGCTAAGTATATTTTCCTTTTGCTGGTAATGCAGCTCAAAGAATACATTGATGACACGGAAGATTTTATCAACATAAAATTGGTGAGCTATGATTAACAACTTGCAACATTCTGCTGTCCATTCCTTTGTTTCTTTGATGTTCTAAATTGTGTAAACCAGGGAGCGTTACTTTTTACTCTATCTATTGCAGGGAAATATTCAAAACCGCCTAATACAGTTTGAGTTGCTCCTTACAGCAGCTACATTGATAGCTGCAGTATTTGCTGCCGTGGCAGGAGTATTTGGAATGAACTTTGAAACCACAGTTTTTGACTATCCATCTGGATTCAATTGGGTTTTGGTAATTACAGGAATTGCTTGTGCATCGTTGTATTTGGCCTTCCTATTCTATTTTAGGTACAAGAAAGTTCTTCCAGCATAAAATTCAACAGCAGTAAATTGATAGTGCATTCTATGAAAGCCGTATTGGTCTTAGATTCAAGGCGACTGGGCCGTATACACATCTACTTGTTTGTGAAAGATAATCTACCCACTGCTTCAGCATGGCTAGATACATTGAAGTTTTGGCTATCTCATCAATCAAGATGCCATAGTTATACTTGGGCAACTATCCATGGTGCAGGCCAAGATGTCTCTATAATCCCGTGTTATTTTGAAGGAGTCATAAACCTTCCCATCTCTGCTCTTCTTGTACTCAAACAACAAATTTGAATGATCAAATGCAGTTAGTTTTACAAATCCGTGATCATAGTCTTTAAAGATACTCCATTTGGTTTTGAGGGAAGTAAAAGTTGAAAGACTTGCCCCAGCACCACCAGCAACAATATGTATTGTCCCATTTAATGTTCCCTTACAGTGATGTTTCTCTTCATTGGTGCAGATATTCTGTTACAACATGTAAAAACAAATAGTAGTTAGTAGAGAATATGCATATTCACACCTAGTTGCAGGTTTAAATGATGCTATTTGTGGCATGTGAAATGGTAATTGAAGAAAGGCCGTGATAATGTGCATAGTAGGAAAACTAACTGTCCATTAAATTTATTTCATTTTTCTCAAGAAGAGCATAGTAGAGAAATGAAATTGGCATTTTAAATACTTAATTATGGGTGTTGTGTTATTAATGTACATGGTAGCCCTATATTCACCAAAATTTGTAAGTTTGGATAAGTGGAAAAGGTTGAAGGGACCTGGTATATGGGGCATGTCCTCTCATAATTGTGCACGTGGCCATAGATGGCAATGTCCACCTTGTATTTTTGCCAGAGCCCTTGAAGGCTCTCTCTCCCCATTGGTTCAGCAAATGATCCCTCTTCTGCATAACAGATACAAGAAGAGTAACCAAGCACCCTATGTGCAAGGAATATTAGCCATGGCTGTTTTTGTCTGTCAACTGTTGCCAAACAATGCTCAATGAACTTGTATTGTTCTGTTCCTTCTCTCCAATCATGTTCAGTGTCAGCAATACAGAAGCGGAACATACCATAGTCAATTGAATACCTGGTAAAAGAGTATAGAAATGTTACATGTTCCGGACACGTGATGAAGTATGTTGAGCATTGTCAGCCTAAAGCTTTGATTCCAAAAGCATTGGTGGGCTTTATTAGAACGTAAAAATGAGTAAAACCTTAATTTAGTTCCTGAAAGATAGAACATCTGATCATATTAGACACTGAAAGATGAAAATTATAATATGAATTTTGTTGGTTCAAATAATTCTTGATGCCTTTAACTCATGGACTAATTGACCGACAAAATGCATATTTTAGGGACTTCTATGTGATAATTTTTAGCTTTTGAGGGCTAATATGATTTATGTTATATCTTTCAAGCACTAGTTTGGCTATTTACTCTTCTTGAATGAAACCCTTACTCCTTATCATATATTTAGTTGTATTAAGCATTATTCACTTCAATAACCTTCTTTCTGCAAGGGAGAAACCCTAACATGTACTAAATTAATTGATTATCATCCAAAATGCTTAGAGGTGAATTGTATCATACAGAACTGCTTAATTATAATCAGGATGGAATTACAAACCGCTACATTGCCATACCAGAACTTAGCCCTGTTTGAAGCAGGGACATAGAACATAGTCTCTGCCAACACACCACATTCTCCTCCAGAATCCATGTTCTGATAAAAGGATCCTGTCCCAGGCCAGTCTCGCTCATGGTTTCCACTGTAAGGACAACAGCAGCATAAGATTTCAATGTCATTTAAAAAGAAAAAAAGATGAAGCACTACTTCCTTGACTAATTTTTGGGTTAAGCTATTAAAAACCTTGCAATCATGTAAGGCACAGTTGATGCAATTGGCTCCACCTGTGCTGTAAATTGATCCCACTGGGAAATGTATCCATTTGCATAAGATATATCTCCAATATGGAAAACCATGTCAATGTTTTCTAAGTCCTGGATAAGCTGCTTGGTAGTGTTAATGGAGCCACGTTGGAAATTGTTGTATTCATTGGAACCATCCACTTCATCCTGCATGTTGAAATATGTATCAAATACTCAAAGAGAATTGCAAAATAAAAGGGTTATGGTTCACATTGAGGACACAATAGGGTCTCAAACCTTCCCCATATCACCAAATATGACTACACGTTGTAAAGACTTCTGCCCAGGAAAGGGAGCTGATCTAAACTGATAGGTTTCGCTCCAAATGTATGTACCATTGTTTAATTTGTGTCCTATCTTGTACTCATATCTGCACAATCCACAGCAAGCACAATCAACATTGATTCTATTTAATTGAACAACAATCATGACATCATTATAACAGACTCACTAATTTTAAATAGAAAAGATGACGCAACACAATAGGTTTCATTCTAGTTAGGAACTCAATAACAACAAAAATAGTTTATTTATTTTTACAACTATTGTTAAGGCCTAGAAGAAACCTATAGCAGATAATGACAATTCAAAAAAATAAAAAATAAGCACTATCCCACTAGGGGGAGTTGACCCATAATACATAATATCAGAGAAAAAAACTGTTAGGAGAAGAGTAAAACAAAGGATTTTTACTAAGGCAGAAGTCGTAACTTTTACATTCAAACAATAGATTTTTAAATTACAAAACTTGTAACTCTACAATAAAGACACTTAACATCACAATAAACTCCCATAATTTCAGAAACTTAAAAACATAAAACTGACATTTAACGTTTGCTGAATTAAACCCATTAAAAACTAAATTGATTGCTGAATTAAACCCATTAAAAATTAAACTGACACATAACTCCACATTTAACGTTTATTCAACAAAACTCCCACGTAAACTTAAATGCTTCTGCCATCCTTCATGCCGATCAATTTCTTGTAGTTGTCAAGGAGTACCGTCGGTAGTGGTTTCGTGAAGATATCCGCGACTTGCTCTTGACTGGTCACGTGTGTTAGCTCCACATTTCCTTCCTTTACTTGATCCCGGATGAAGTGAAATCGGACGTCAATATGCTTGCTTCTTTCATGATTTACCGGGTTCTTGGCTAGCTCTATAGCCGACTTATTGTCAATTCGGATCACAGTTTGGCCGACTTGTTTTTCCTCCAGCTTGCTTAGCAAAAAATTCCTGAGCCACATTGCATGACAAACACACCAAGATGCAGCTACATATTCAGCTTCACATGTCGACAGTGTCACAATAGGTTGCTTCTTTGAAATCCAAGTGAATGCCGTGTTGCCCATGAAAAACACATAACCAGCCGTGCTCTTTCGATCATCTACGTCTCCACACCAATCACTGTCAGAATATCCAATCAACTTGTATTTTGCCGAGCTCGAGTAGTGTAACCCGTGTGAAACTGTACCTTGAACATACCTCAGAATTCTCTTTACCGCCTTCCAATGTGTGTATCTTGGCTCCTCCATGAACCGACTTACTATGCCGACACTCAACGAGATATCCGGCCTCGTGCACGTGAGATAGCTTAGGCTTTCCACCAAACTTCTGTACTTGCTTGCATCAACACGGTCTCCTCCATCAAACTTAGAAAGTTTTGAACCGGGTTCCATTGGTGTTGAAACCGGGTTGCAATCTTCCATCTTGTACTTTTTCAAAATCTTTTTTGCATAAGCCTCCTGTGACACGAAAATTCCCTTCTCATTTTGTTTTACTTCCAAACCGAGAAAGAACTTCATAAAACCGAGATCTGTCATTTCGAACTCTCTTGTCATTGTGCTCTTGAACTCTTGTATCATCTTGGCATTGTTTCCCATAAAAATGAGGTCGTCAACATAAAGAGCCACAATTAACAAGTCTCCTCCATTTTTCTTGACATAAACAACATGTTCATATGGACATTGTTCAAGTCCATTCTCCTTGAAATATTTGTCAATACAAGCATTCCATGCTCGTGGTGCTTGCTTCAACCCGTAAAGTGCTTTCTTCAATCTCAGCACCTTCTTCTCTTCTCCTGCCTTCATGTAGCCCGACGGTTGTTCCACATAAACTTCTTCTTCAAGAACACCATTCAGGAATGCCGACTTTACATCCATTTGATGTATTGGCCATCTGTATTGAGCAGCCTGTGAGATGAGTAGCCGAATTGTCTCCATCCTTGTAACAGGGGCAAACACCTCGTCATAGTCAATTCCAGCCTTATGCTTATAACCTTTTGCAACTAGCCGAGCTTTATATCGTTCTATCTCCCCTTGAGCATTCATCTTCTTCTTGAACACCCACTTCACTCCAATGGGCCGACTTCCTTTTGGTAGCTCGGCTAACTCCCATGTGTTATTTCGGTCAATGGCTTCTATCTCCTCATCCATGGCGTCTTGCCATTTCTTATCTCGGATGGCTTCTTCAAAGCTTATATTTTCAGAATCTGCAAGAAGACAAACAAAATGTACCTCACTTGTTGACTCATATATGTCTTGTATGCTCCGCATCCTGGGTTGTCGTACCTCGTCTTCATCATCAGAAGCTTCAGGACTTGCCGGGTTGATAATTTGTGTTGTGATTCCGTCTTCAAAGTTTATCTCAGATGAATTGCTCCAGTCCCACTCATTTGCTTCATTGAGCTTTACATCTCTGCTCACTATGACTTTCTTGTTGACGGGGTCAAACAACTTATACCCCTTTGTTTTTTCATCATATCCAATAAAAACATATTTCTTGCTTTTATCCTCGAGCTTGGTTCTGAGCTGGTCCGGTATGTGTGCATAGGCCACACTACCAAAAACTCTGAGATGAGCCACTGAAGGCTTTTGACCGCTCCATGCTTCCTGTGGTGTTTTGTCATCCAAGCTTGAATGTGGACATCGGTTCCGCACATACACAACACACTGCACAGCTTCCGCCCAAAACTCCTTCGGCATCCTTTTGTTCTTCAGCATTGACCGAACCATGTCAAGAATAGTCCGGTTCTTCCTTTCAGCCACGCCATTCTGTTGTGGTGAGTATGGTGCTGTTAGAAACCTCCTTATCCCCTGTTCCTCACAGAACGACATAAACGCTGTTGAGGTATATTCCCCACCTCTGTCAGACCGCACCGATTTGATATAGCTTCCTGTTGCTTTCTCAATCATCACCTTGAACTTTTTGAACACATCAAACACCTCAGACTTCTCCTTCAGAAAGTAAACCCAAGTTTTCCGTGAGAAATCATCAATAAAGGAAATAAAATACTTCTTACCGCTGAAGGAACCCGGATTGATGGGTCCACACAAGTCGGTATGTATTAGTTCCAGAGGTTGATTAGCCCGGAATCTTGCCATCTTCTGAAACGTGGTCCTGGCATGCTTGCCAAGTACACAACTCTCACAAAACTTTCCTTCAAAGTTTATGTCAGGTAACCCGTCCACCATCTTTTTCTCTGCCAACTTGGTTAGACCACCATAATGTAGGTGACCAAACCGGAGATGCCAAAGTGACGCCTTATCTTCTACCTCGGCTTGTAAACATTCAACCTGTACACATTTCAAATTCAGTTTATACATACGATTCTTACCCATTTGAACTCGGACTATCATTCGACCTTGCTCATCTTTCAAATACAATACCCGGTCTTTCATAATAACCGAGTAACCTTTCTCCATCAGTTGACCCATGCTTAAAATATTGCTTTTTAGGTCGGGTACATAGTACACATCTCGAATTGAGCCAATTAACCCGTCATTTTGTAGGAAACAGATCGTACCTCGGCCTTTTACCTCAACCTTTGAGGCATCCCCGAACGAAACATGTCTGGTTTCCACTTTTATCATCTCCTTGAAGAAGTGTTTATGTCCGCACATGTGGTTGCTCGCACCCGTGTCAAGATACCACTCCATGTCATCGTCAGGACTTCCTTCACTGTGTGTCATTAACAAGACACCATCCTTCATCTCGCCTTCTGTGGCTAGGTTGGACGTCTCCTCCACCTTTTTCTCCTCTCTGCATTCTCTTGCGAAATGTCCGACTTTGCCACAGTTGTAACACTTGTCCGAGTTACAATCTTTCGCATAGTGACCAAACTTTCCACATTTGTGACACTCGATGTTTGAATAATGTGACCGACCTCCTCGTCGACCTCGTCCTCGTCCTCTCCAGTTTTGTTGATTTGACTGTCCTACCTCATCACCATACACTTCTTGACTTCGGCCTCGACCTCTACCACCACGGCTAGTACCTCGTCCACTGCGGCCACGTCCTCTACCTCAGAAACTTTGAGAATAGAGCATCTTCTCATCTTTAATTGTTGCTTTGGTCTGAAGTACCTGCTCAAGAGTTTCCTCCTTCTTCTTCTTTCTTTGTTCATGCGCTTCAAGGGAACCCGCCAACTCGTCAATGGTGAGTGTAGACAGATCCTTGGACTCCTCTATCGCACAAACCACGTTTTCGAACTGGTCTGTCAAAGATCTCAAGATTTTCTCTACCACTCTGGTGTCAGGTATATCTTCTCCATTCCGTTTCAACTGGTTCACAATTCCTTGAACCCGGGCAACGAACCCGGATACTCCTTCTGTGTCCTTCATCTTCATTCCCTCCAACTCGGCACGAAGGGTTTGAAGCCGGACTTGTTTAACCCGGTTAGCTCCTCTATAGACATTTGCCAAGATGTCCCAGGCTGCCTTTGAGGTCTCACAATTTGCTATCTTCTCGAACCCGGATTCGTCTACAGCTCGGAAGAGCATGAATAACGCCAGCTTGTCTTTTGCACGTGTCTCTTTCAACGCTTTAGTTTGAGCCGCCGAATAGCCTCCAGTATCCTGTGGTTCTACAAAACCTGCTTGAACATTCTCCCAAGCGTCCTGGGATCCGAGAAGAGCCTTCATCTGGATGCTCCAATTCTCGTAGTTCTCCTTCGTCAACTTAGGTAGTGCCATATCACTCCCCCTTTCCATAGCTCTGATACCAATTTGTTAGGAGAAGAGTAAAACAAAGGATTTTTACTAAGGCAGAAGTCGTAACTTTTACATTCAAACAATAGATTTTTAAATTACAAAACTTGTAACTCTACAATAAAGACACTTAACATCACAATAAAAACTGATGGCTTCAGAGTGAAGTTCTCACAATATTAATGAAAAGGTAACCTGCGGTTAAGAAAGTAAAACAAAATTGGAATTGGAATATAAGATTCGTGTAATTGTTGGCATATACCTTGAGAGGTGAGCATAAAATAAGGAAATGTATACAACTAGGCCATTATAAGCTAGAAATAACATACATTCTGTTGGGCCACAATTCTTTCAGATAACTGGTGTGTATGTATCCTGGGTCACGCCATCCCACTGTTCTTGCTGGTGCACCTGTTCATAAATTGTTAATGTTAGTGTGCCATGAATTTAGGTTTAGAAATAAGAATATACATTTTAAGACAGGTACACTAGAAAGTAGAAAGTATGCCTTATTTAAGTTCTTCTAAAAACAAAATTATATAAACAATTTCTACACTCCCCCCATTTTTTTTTTAAGTTTTTATCATGAATATTCATATATCTAGAAATTATGCCCAAAATTCTTAAATGTGATGTGCCAACATTGTTGATTCCAAATCCTAGGGTCAAATACTTCGTAATGCAGAAGTTCCAATTACAAGATAAATCTCAACTGTAAAAAATTCAAAGGTAAGACGTTAGCTTACCACACAAGCTATCACGAGTGAAAGTCAGTGTGCCAGCAGGTGAATGTATATGATCCTCTCCTTTTGGACCCCATTGAACAAAAGGTTCAGCATCACTGATCCCATATCCACTTGTCCATGTTACAGTCATCTGTTTTGAGTTCAAAATGGTACTGTTTCAATTTGATAAAATGAAAGAAGAATTTAAAGAAAATAAGTAAATGGAACACAAATAAATTAATAAATAACGTAAAAAAGATAATAGAAACATGCTGAATGCTTTCTTTCTTCGTACACCATTTGCTCATGTAGGAAACTTCCTTATCCTTGTTATGTCGTGTGTGTAAGTTTTATGCTGTCTGGGACAGAAGAAATTGAACTTACCTCGTTCCATAACTTTCCCAGTGCCAGGCGAGGGTAAACTGGTGCATTTGGATTTGCAAAAGCTATTTTATCTGACACTGCCACCAGCTTTGGCTATCATGCGGTATATAGATACAAAGAAGAGATTGCATTTAGCTATATCATGATAGAGGTTAAAATAAAAAGTTTCAGAGGGGCATAAAAGCATTACTGAATTTATAGAATTGGAAAATCTGATCCAAATTACTGGTCAGAGGATTATTACATAAATATACTAAAATCCAAAAGAAACGTATGCCAGCGATAATACTAGCATTGAAGGGTGGCAATCTGGTGAATCAGTGAGTTCAAATGTCTATGAGCATGGCATGTCTGTGACAGTGTGTGTACAATGATAACATCGTTCTTATCCAGTTCAAAGTAAGAAGTAATGTATAACAAAATTCATCTGGTGATAGTTTCCATAATAAGAATCCTTTTCTTCTAGGTAAGGGAGGGGTGGTCTAGCAGTAGTAATTCAATCCATACTGTTGAGATATATAGTCCCACATTGGTTGTATGTGCAACTAATGTGGAGTTTATAAGGCCTTGGACACTCTCATCCTTTAAGCTTAAGTTTTTGGGTTGAATTGGTTTTTTAACATGGTATTAGAGCCTCGCCGCCCCCCACTTTCTCTTGTGGCGTTTCTTAGCACAGGTAGGCTGGGCCTGTTGCATTGTCCACTCTTCAAGCCCAATGGACTCTTGTGTGAGGGGACGTGTTGAGATATATAGTCCCACATTGGTTGTATGTGCAACTAATGTGGAGTTTATAAGGCCTTGGGCACTCCCACCCTTTGAGCTAGCTTTTGGGGTGGTGACCTCAAGGTTCTTAACACATACTATCTATACAGTAAATTACTGGATCAGTAATCCGAACATATATATGGATCAGTAATCTGATCAAAATAAGCTTGGTGCAATATTGCCTTATGAATAACAAACAGAAAAAGGGAAAAGAAAGGGATAGTTCTCAATCAGCCCACAAAGTAGCCAGAAAAAAGATATGTTAACTTGTATCCATTGTTTAAAGAAAGAAAAGAAAAAAAAGAAAAGAGGCAAGTATTATATCATGGACCAAGAACACTTCAAAATCATTAGCTCATAAAATTTGGTTTGTGATAGAATCATAGAATATTGTTGAGATATATAGTCCCACATTGATTGGATGGGCAACTAATATGACCTTTATAAGGCCTTGGGCACTCCCACCCTTTGAGCTAGCTTTTGGGGTGGTGTATCCCAAGGTTCTTTACATGGTATCAGAGCCTCACCGTCTCCCGCTTTATATAGCCCATAGAGTTACCTGCCCTCACACTTCTCACCAAAATGGTGTAGTTGAGAGAAAACATCGTCATGTTGTAGAAACTGGCTTAGCTCTTCTAGCCCATTCATCACTCCCAATGAAATATTGGGACTATGCCTTTACAACTGCATGTTATCTCATAAACAGACTCCCTTCATCTGCTATTAATTTTGATATCCCATACACCAGATTGCTCAAACAGCAACCAGATTACAAGTTTCTTAAAAAATTTGGGTGTGCATGTTTCCCTTTCCTTAGACCTTACAACAAACACAAGTTGGAATTTCGATCAAAAGAGTGCATCTTTGTTGGTTACTCACCAATTCACAAGGGATATATCTGTTTAAGCCCAGAAGACAGAATCTTTATATCCAAGGATGTATTATTTCATGAGTTTCGTTTTCCCTATAAGGAATGGCACAACACTACCCCACCTTCACAGTCACCTCCTTCTACTTCTTTTCCATTAAATATTCTACCTCATCCTATTCATCCTACACCAACCGACACCTATTCTCCTCACACTAGTACATCAGCTTCTGTCAGTTCAGCATCTGCCCACAATAGTGTCCAGTCCAATTCCCCAACTTCAAGTCCTTCCAGTTCACCTGTCTTATCTCCTCATGAGTCATTCCACACTGAACTTTCTCATCACACTGAGTCCAGTATTTCTCCTACTCCTAGTAGCTCCTCTTCAAATAACTCCAACTCACTCTCGAGTCCAGAATCATCACATTCTGAATATGTACCTTCTGGTTCACTAAGCTCACCCTCTTCTGCACATTCTACCAATACCAGATCAAAAACACTGGCCAGAAATACAGCTTTGCTTACATATGCTGAACCCACATCTGTTAAACAGGCCCTAGCTAGCTCATGCTGGCACCAAGCCATGCAATTGGAATATTCTGCTTTACAACATATAACACTTGGTCCCTTGTCCCTTTACCTCATGATAGAAAGGCTATTGGGTGTAAATGGGTGTTCAAGATTAAAGAAAATCCTGATGGCAGTGTGAACAGATACAAGGCAAGGCTAGTGGCAAAGGGGTTCCATCAAAGACCAGGGTTTGATTACAATGAGACATTTTCTCCTGTTGTCAAACCAGTTACTGTTAGAGCTGTCCTTTCTATTGCTCTCACCTATGGCTGGCCTCTAAGACAATTGGATGTAAACAATGCTTTTCTCAATGGAGTCCTTGAAGAAGAAGTGTATATGGTTCAGCCTCCTGGTTTTGAAACTGAAGATAAATCACTGGTTTGTAGACTTCACAAGTCTTTGTATGGCCTTAAACAGGCCCCTAGAGCTTGGTTTGATAAACTCAAAGGCTCGGTTATGTCTCTTGGATTTTGTGCAAGTAAGTGTGATCCTTCATTATTCATTTACAAGACTGGTACAATGAGAGTATACATGCTTGTCTATGTGGATGACATAATTGTCACAGGGAACAATTCTGCCTTCATGCAGCAGATTATTTCTCAGCTTAACTCCACATTTGCCTTAAAGGATCTAGGAGAATTAGACTATTTCCTTGGCATTGAAGTCAAGAGGGATTCTTCTGGTTCTCTCTCTCTCAATCAGTCTAAATATATAAGGGATCTGCTCTCCCGAGTTAATATGTCTGATGCTAAGCCCATCTCAACTCCCATGCCTTCTAGCTGCAAATTATCCAAAATTGGCAGCAATCATTTTGAAGATCCACACCTCTACAGATCTGTTGTAGGTGCCTTGCAGTATGCTACAGTTACCAGGCCAAATATATCCTTTGCTGTTAATAAAGTCTGTCAATTTATGAGCCAACCGTGTTTGGAGCATTGGAAAGTTGTTAAACGGATCTTGAGATATCTCCAGGGAACCCTCACTCATGGTCTTCACTTTCAAACAATCAAGTCAGCTTCTGGTTCCTTTGGACTTACAGCATTTTGTGATGCTGATTGGGGTGGGGATCCTGATGATAGAAGGTCCACTTCAGGGGCTTGCATCTTCCTTGGTCCCAATCTGATTTCATGGTGGTCAAAGAAGCAATCCATTGTAGCCAGATCATCTGCAGAAGCAGAGTACAGAAGCATGGCCCTTGTTTGTGCAGAAATTTTGTGAATTAAGTCTCTTTTTCATGAGCTACATCTGCCCCTTTCTGTTCCTTAGGTTCTTTGTGATAATTTGAGTGTTGTTGCTATAGCTCATAATCCCATCTTACATGCCAAAACAAAGCATCTAGAACTTGACCTACACTTTCTTCGTGAAAAAGTTGTGGCCAAAGATATCTTGGTCAATCATATTCCTGCTACTGATCAGATAGCTGACTCTTTCACCAAGCCATTGCCTTTGATGTCCTTCTGTAACTTCAGGAACAAGCTTAGAGTCTTGAACTCAGCATTGACTCGTCAATCCTCCTAAGCTTGAGGGGGAATATTAGTGATACTGATTAGCTGTAGTGTAGGATACACTGTACATGTCACACACCATATTATTTCTCTGTAAGTTTGTTGAGTTTGTTAGACTTGCTGAGTCATCAGTGTAATGCCTTAGTCCTATATATAGAGCACAGTGTGATGTACAAATCAATCAACTATTCATTTTCTCAATATTAATTACAAATGTTCATCTCTCTGAACTTTCCCTACTTCTCTCCTCTCTCTACTTTCTCTCTCGTCACTCCTATGATGGAACTCTGATATGGTATCAGAGCCTCACCGTCTCCCGCTTTAAAGTGAAATTAAAAACAAAAATAAAAAAGCACAAAAGGTAAACCAAAAATGGGCCTGTGCAATTTCCACCCTTCTAGCCTAAAGGGCTCTTGTGTGAGGGGGCGTGTTGAGATATATAGTCCCACATTGATTGGATGGGCAACTAATATGACCTTTATAAGGCCTTGGGCACTCCCACCCTTTGAGCTAGCTTTTGGGGTGGTGTATCCCAAGGTTCTTTACAAATATTAACATCCACTAGCTAAAGCAAGTTCAAACTAAAGATGGGCTTACGTTTGACAAGCCACCAGAAAACAGTGCAAATGAGAAATCTGATCTCTGATTAATCAGCTGAAGCTTCAATAACCCTTTTCCAGTTACATTGTAGTTGGGATTTGAATAACTTGCATATTGATACTGCACAATAGAGGAAACATCACTTCAATTTTTTCTTTCATAATTTCTCTGGCTTCAAGAAAATGAACTGAAAGAAATGATTTTGGTAAAGTCATTATCATTACAAGAATATAGTACAGGTTAGTGGTTACATCCACACATGTACCTTAATAGGCGCAGAACACAATACTGGTGGATAAACCCTAGGATTTTCTTTAGGACACGTAGAAGCACTGAAATGTACAAAACAGAAACAACTTTAGTCGGTGAAAACTAAACAATCAAGTTTGATTGTACAAGACAAGAAATTAATTATGACAGTTAAATAGAACTAATAAAGAACCCCAAATTGTGGAGACAATACTTAGGATATGACCTTATAATGAATTTTACCTAAAGTTGGCAGGAGAGAATACTCCAATCCAATCATCAATTGATGGAATTGGAGAACTGTACTCCAGGGTTACCCATTCTGCAGTTTGCCCCTATAAAAGGATCAAGTAAAACTTGCATCAGCAACAAGAAAATATGCAAGACGGCAAGTAGAAAAATAATATAGAAGCAAAAAAAAAAAAAACTAGAGAATTTACAAATTACACCAGTGATGAACTTACATTGGACAACATTGTTAAAACTTACTTGTAGTCCAAGAACTGAAGGAGATGCTTCGATGTAAGCAAGGTCAAGAAGGGATACCGTTGCTTTATGAACAGCAACTTTTGACAGAGGCTGATCTCCATGTGAACACACCTTCTGGAGCACTAAACAAACCAGTAGAAATGCCAAGAAGATAAACTTGGATTCTCCCATTTCAGTTTGCTGTTTCAGCACGATCTCTGATTAATTACAGTAGCCCACCACACCATATGTATGTCGTTATAACCAAAGTTATACAGCAGTGAAGATAGACTATACTCATATAGTAAATGCTAACTCCAGTTCCAGAAAACTTGCCTAAACTATATCAAATTTCTTGTATATTATATACTACTTAGCTTTCCACCAACCCACCCAAAAAGTAAAAATTACAAAAACAGAAAAAAAAGGTGGCAAAATAGAATATGCAAAGCAGGTGCAGGATAATAACAACTACATGTGGTTAAGTTCACCTGTTAATAATCTGAATTTGTTTGTTGAAAGCTAGAAAGAGGTTGTGATTTGTTGAGGGAGGGAGATATTTCATAGGATATTAGTTTAGTTCACAGGATAATAGTTTACAAGAGGAATCTTGGGAACAAAAATAAAGATGCCATTCTAACCCTTTTTTTTTTTTTTAGTAAAAGCCACTCTCCGTAGCTGAGTTGTGTCAGCTACAGTACATTGTTCATTTCTCCGTTGCCTAGAAGTGTTAATGTTGACTACGTAGTTTTATATAAATGATCAAAATTAATTTATTTATATCTAATTTCATTTATTCATATATGATTACATTTGTAAATATTTCTCTCAAACTATATCATAAACAAACTCTCTTGTAAACTTTTATAATAAGCCTTTGTTTTCTTCCTTTTAATAATAGAGAAATATTTTTCTTATGTCGTTGGAGATAACTATACCATGTTATACACTCATCAAAATTTGTGCCAGCTTGTTATCAAAAAAAAAAAATTTGTGCCAGCTTTTTTCTTTTCTTTTTTCTTTTGTTTTAAAGTGTGAACCCCACATATTTATCTTACACATGAAAAAACTATCTCAACCAACATGAGATTAGTGTCATGCGTGACGTGAATGAATAGCAACGCGGTGCTGCTCTACTTCTAAACCTTAAAGTTAACCGGCAAGATCAACGTATGTCAACACAACACTAAGGGGCCGTTTGGTTCGGGTTTTCTCAAGATAATCCCAGGCAATACAAATTGGAAATTTACGAAGCCAACATTTGGTTCAACTTTTTTTAAAATTTCCCCAGCAAAGTGAGTTGCCTAGCTTTCACAATTCTTTGTAAAAAAAAACGAGAAACACAGACGAAGATTTCCACTTTAAATATAGTATTGTGTGATAACCAGGCAAATAGGATACAGAGAACTTCATATATGACTGAACTACCCTTCTGATAAATCAGAACAAGACTGTTGAAGGTTGCATATAATGACTTTATAATTATTAAGGGGTTAGTTTTGTAATTTAAATCATTTATCCATCAATATTTTATCCTCAACCAAACATAGACTTCAATAACTTTAATCAATTTGCTTGGTAATATTTTTCCCAACCAAACAACTTTTTTTTAACTTTCCTACCCAACTCACTTTCCAACCATTTCCCTCATTTCCCTAGTAATCACATTTCCCTAGTATTCAAAAAATTTCACCTGAACCAAACAACCCCTAAGTAAAATAAAATTTTAATCGTTTCATATTCACGATTGTATATATAACTTTGTCTAAATTTAACAACAAAATATTTAAGTATCTAAGCTTAGAAAATAGCCATTCAATATATCCATTAAATAATATATAAAACATGAAATACGCATGCAATATTATACAAAAACATAGTAGAAATTTATATGGAAAAAATACGTATCATTTTAAATGATGTAAAATTATGTCATTTTAAGTGAGAGAAAAAGATAAATAAAAAAAGAGAGAAAGTGGACAAAAAAATATAAAAGTGTAGATCCCACCTCTTTGTGAAAGTGAAATGATATAAATTGTGTCATTTAAAAGGACAAACACTTTTCCCAGTTTATATTCATCTTTAAGAGCTTTTGGAATGCTGCACAACAACGTGACTCTATAACGAGTTATAGATAATTGAAAATAAAAGAACCGTGCAAATAAAGGCTGAAGACTGAAATGAGATGGAAAAAGAACCAACAAATGGTAAACAGTTGATAAATAAAGGCTGTAAATAACGATGATTCTAACAAATACTCTCAGTTGTCGCATCTGTTGCATTATATATTCAAAAATTTCAAAGACACTTGCCCAAAAAAAGGAAGTGACTCATAACTCCACTTGGCAAAGATATTCTCCAGCTGATACTTCAATCACAGCATCTCTCACCACTTCTATTGACAGCAACTTGATTGCTTTAAGTGAAACATATAGTTATTGACCTTAGTACAAAGTCACTAGAACCTTATCACTGGAACATCAACATAATTGGTGTTTATCTTCTGCCAAACTCTGATTCAAGGGAGAGGACATACAAAAAACAGTGACCATTTATTGATGCACGTTAACAGTTTCTCATATCCTAGAGAACCTCGGTGACATTGAATGGCATAGCACACCCGAACTAAGCCTTAGATATTATAAGTATAGATGTATGTATATCCATTCTGCCCGTGAAGCCCATGAATTCAAACCAGCATCAACTCTGAAAATGTGAGAGCAAAAACAACACCTTAAATTAGGAGAGTCATGGAAAACCAGAGTTAACACTGATGGTTTCAGACTGAAGTTCTCACAGCATTGATGAAAAGGTAATTCATGATGATGAAAGTAAAACAAAATCAGAATATCAGATTTGTGTGAATTTGTTAGCATATACCTAAAAAGGGAAATACAGAATTAGAAAATACATGCATGATAGGCCATGAGCTAGAAATGACATACATTCTGTTGGGCCACAGTTCATTCTGTTTGAGAAAATTTATGATCCCAATGGTAGACTAAGCACTTGTTGAAGGATACGAAGCACAGACTCTTAAGGAAGGGGCCATGTCTATGTTGGACACCTGTTTGCCGCGACTTTGGACATGCGTCAAACAAAATCCAACACTTAATAATGCATGTGGAGTGGACACAACTAATTTTGTTGAGTTACTGTTTCTGTGTCCATATCATGTCTCATATTTGTGTCAGTTTTCTTGTTTTTTACATGAAAGGCATTAGATGAACTTGCACTTTGAAGGGATTAAGTTTGATGTCCAGTGATTGGCTCCCTTTGGCCAACGGGAGTTCTGAGAGATAGTAATGCAACCAACACTTCAAATTTTATACTTGAAAAGAAAAATATCGTAGAAAGGGGTATGCCTCATTTCCTTCTGTTCTATTGGCATGGGTGTATGAGACTTGTAAGAGGTAATAAAACCAATTCCTATGCATGCAGCCTGCAACTAACAAGTTAAGCTTTCAGAATGCATTGATTCTCACCAGGGCAACAATGCATCTTTGACCAAGTTGCCAAGATTTTGATCTTTGTCACTATTTATATTACAGCATTAGGTAAGGTTGGTCTGTGCTTTGTATGCACTTCAAGCCAAACTTACAGGGCTTTTATGTGAGAGGACATCTTGGAGATAAAAGCTGGCCTGCACCTAACAACTAAAGATTTTGGAATGAATTAATTCTTGACAAGAACAATTTAGAAACAAGGTAATACAATTTAAGACTGGTATGGTACAAAGTATGCATTTTTAAAAATAAATAAATAAATTATATAAACTATTTTTCTCTACTTTTCCATTTTTTTTTTTTTAAAGTTTTTATCATGACCATCCCTATATCTAAAAGTAAATAATCTCTTTTATGTGTTGTGCTAAAATTGTTGATTTCAAATCCTAAGGTTGAATACTTAAATGCGGAAGTTCCAATTACAAGAGATCTCAACTGTGTAAATTCAAAGGTAAGACTTTGCTTTACCACCCAAGCTATCACAAGTGAAAGTCAGTGTCCAAGTGGGTGAATATATATATGACCCCATCCTTTGGACCCAATTGAACAAAAGGTTCAACATCATTGGTCCCATATCCACTTGTCCATGTTACATTCATCTGATTTTTAGTTCAAAATGAGACTTTTAAAACAAACAAAGCATTTAAGAAAAAAGAAAAGAAAAGTAAATGGAACAGCAGCGTTATGATGATTTCTTTCTTCCCATACATTTGCTTATGTAGGAACTTCCTTATCATTGTTATGTCATGTATCTGAGTTTTATGCACTAGAACAGAAGAAATTGAACTTACCTCATTCCATAACTTTTCCAGTGCCAGGTGAGAGTAAACTTGTGCATTTGGATTTTCAAAAGCTATTTTATTAAACATTGTCACTCGCTTTGGTATCATGCAATAAATGGAAACAAGTAAGTAATTGCATTGTGTTAGGAACTGGAGTCAAGAATTAGGAATTGAGAGTGAACAAATTGAATCTTTATTGCTTGTAACTCTACTATGTCTGATGGTATTTAATATGCCTTAGGGTTACCGGTCACTTGAACCTTCATAAATGGTTAGGAAGAAAGCAGTCAACCTATAACTATGTTTTTCATCTTTGGAGAATATTGAAATTATGTATGTATAAGCAGTTCATAGATCCAGTGTGCTTAGACTTCCTATGTACAAGAAGACAGCTGAGGACAACAACCAACAACAAAAAAAGGAAGAAAAAAATGATTTACATTAGCCCAAAATGCAATAATTATCTGGATAAACTTATTAAAAGAGTGTCAATTAATTGCTTTGCATAACATCAGAAAGAAGAGAATATGACCTTGTTGAGCAGGACCCACCAAGCCCAAATTGAATGTTGTTATCCAAGAAAATAAAAAATTGAAGTGCTTCAAAGTTTGTGAAATTGAGACTCACTTCTTGAAAGAACATGTAATGTTGAATCCTTCCTCAACCGTTGTTTTGAGTTGTTTCTTCCAGACGTGATGGTTTAATCCTTGAGATAAGAAGTAGCCAGTGTTTAAAGTTCATGCATTTAAGCCAACCCAATTTTTGAAAGCAATAAGTGATTCCATTTTTCTGAAACTTCTTTTTCTTAACTTTGCCACTTTGAGCTTTTTATGGGTCTCCATGAATGCTTGTTTGTATCTCCACTTATCAACAAAAATTTTCATCTCATTAGATTTCTCCACAACTTGCATAACAGCATCAAAGAAACCTCCCTTGACCATAGCATACAGGAATGCATCAACCAGATTGTGGTCAAATTTGATCCCCTTCTGCCCATCTGCTGATAGCTTTCGCTTAACCTCATTCCACAACATCAGTACAACAAAATATTTCTCTGCCAACACATACCCATTAATCAGGGACAAGTATGTCTGGTCATTTGGCTCAAATTGCAGGAATATCATCCTTCTGAAAGTCCTTCTTGCATCTTCTAGCCTCCCAGCTTTACAGAAAGCATGGATGATAGAATTCCAATCATGAGTACCTACTTCAATCCGAGGATCCTCAACTACCTCATCCAAGAAAGCTGCCATCAACTCAGGTCGATGATTCTCCATCAAACCCGTCATTATAGTTAAGTAACTCCCTTTCAAGTCAGGAATCCTTGCCTCTCTCATGTCCCTAAACAGCGAAAATGCTGACTGAAAATCTTGGCTAGACATGGATGCTTCTACCAGAGCATCATAGGTTTCCGCATCCAACTGAAGACCTGAACTACTGATCTCCATCACCAATTGAGTAGCCTCAGCAGTTCGATTTTCTTTGCAGTAAGCCTTCAAGATTGGTACATAGACCCCAAGACCCACAGAGCCTCCCAGAGCATTTATTTCATCAAGAATGCTATGAGCTTTGTCTGATAGCCCAATACTAACACATGCATTAACAATACCATAACCTATAGAGTTATCAACTATGATATTTGAAGGCTCTAGCTTCTGAGCTTCAATAATCAAATTAGCTAATCCTTTTATATTTCCCTTCTGAAGACATTCCTTAACTACTGCACTGAAAGTTTCTCCACAAAAATTCCAATCTTTGCCATCCCCATCATTCAAACTACTGAGAATAGTTGACTCCACGGAAGCTAAATTGCCTGACTTAACATACCCATTAATCAAATTAGTATAGAAACCCTTCTTATTTGAGCAACCAAACCCAGCCATTAAAACTTCTAACTCATTTATCTTTTCTTGTAACCCCTTCAATGCATACAAATAACCAAGAAATCCAAAACTCAATTCATCTGGTCTAACACCCAGATTTGACATGGCTCCAACAACTCTCTCAGCATCACTCAATGATTCAAGCTCACAACAGCAACCTTCCAGTGCTGCATTACAAGCAGAAACATCAGGTTTCATGAATTCCAGCTTCTCATCCAAAGCAACCCTACAGCACTCTTCAAAAACCCTCAAGAAAGCAGCAAGGTTACCATTCTTCCTGCAAATCTCAACAAGAACATTGCCCCAAACAGAAAAAGGAACAAAAAACCTGTTCTTGAACATGCACCTGACAAGGGCAAAAGCAGGGGCAGCAGTGTTGGCACACCTCATGGAATCAAGCATGACATGAACAGTATCAAAATCAAGAACCATAGGGTTCCTCTCCATGAGGTAGACCACAGAGGCAAAAGCTCTCTTGAGGTTGTGAATGTCACCATGAGAGGACAAGTGGGTGATGAGGGAATTTGTGAGGGGCTTAGTGGGGAAGGCTTGGTGAGTGGTGAGGGCCTTGAAGGACTTCCAAGCCTCATCAGTGTCACTTGTGATTAGGGATTTGTGAAGGGTGGTTTGCAAGGTGGCTACTTGGTCATTGGTGAGGGATTGTGGTGGGCAAGTTGGAAGCTTGTGGGGTTCTTCTTCACAAATGGGTTGGTTCTTGTTCTTATTCTTGTTCCTGCTGAGGGCAAACACTGAAGGTTGAAGAAAGGAGTAAAGGCTCGGGATTTCAGGTGTGGATGACAATGGTCTTTGGGGAATAAAGCACAAAACTTTTTTGGCCATTCTTGATAAAGCATCTACCTTGATCCAATGGGTTTTCTCAGTTTTCGTTTTCCATTTGTTTTTTTTCTCCCTGTTTGCAATTGATCAGCAGGTTAGAGATTGTCGAGAGTTCATGTCCTTCTTGTGTCGTTTTAATATTTGTGATTTCAAAATTATATAATTTTCTTTCATTTTAATGTAACATGTGTATTGCATAGGGTTTTTGACATACGGTCGATGTACCCACAAAAATACGTGTAGTGTTTATATTGAAAATAAAATATACAAAAAAAAAAATCTTTGTCGTATCATATATGGTGTTGTGTTAATACAAATTTGATTCATATTTTTTTATTTTTTTAAATTTGACCTATTTTTGTTGTCAATTACCATTTTGACCTATGGTTTACATGTTATTCGTGTTGTATTATATCAATCTATAAAAAATTAATATCGCATTCATATTAAAGATTCTCACATGAATAAAAATTTATGTCGTGTTTATGTTATGCATTTATATCATATCAAATTCGTATTATGCGGATCTATTTTGATATCTTTTTGCATAACTGAGGAGAGAGAAAAAAATTGTACATAAAAAAGAAGGTAATCAAATATAAAAATATAATTATTTTATTTAAAATAGCATAAAATTATGTCTTTTAAAATTATAAATATTTTTCCTTTAAATGATTTAGATTTTCACTAACATGTACGTTACTTTTTTTTGTTTTTATTAAACAAATATAATTTAAATATCCAATATCGTCTCATCTTAATTAGACCAATAAATTTAAAATTATGTAAATGATAGTTATAAATTTTGTTTTTAAATAAAAAATTATATTAAGGAAGGATAGAGAGGTTTACCAAAAAAAAAAGGAAGGATAGGAGACCTCATTAAAAATTCATGATTAGATTATATATTACCTGGAGGAGACATGTGAATTGAGCTCAATTCACATCAAAATGGATAAAAAGTTTGATAAGTGTATTAACCTTCATTGGCATCCTTTGACTTTCTTTTCCGAAGAAATGTCATTGAACATATTGTTATATATTTAGTAATAAAAATATTAATGGAGAAATCACAAATGATATTATAATTCTAAGGAAAGAAAAAAGGGGTGATATTTTAGTTATGTTAATTACTGACATGATATTTTTTCCTTAGATCTTATTATTCACGTGAGTTTTTTTTTTTTTTTTAAACATAGTATTTTTAAAGTTAACTATACACATTTTTTGGTGCTTTGTTTTACTAAGTTTGACCTTATGTTTGGATTTTCTTATTAATGAAATGGAATGGAACAAGAGAAAAAAAATTGAATGGTGCAGGGGAGGAATGACAAAATGTTGTTCTCTTATTTGAAAGATTAATGAGGGAATTGAACCAAACTGAATTACCTTATTTGAGATTTTTTTTTTGATACATTGAGAATTAATTATAAATTAACGGAATAAAATATAAAATACTTATATTTGACTTGTAAAAGTTTGCTTTTCTATTTAGGAAACAAAACTTGGTTTTTGAAAGGAAGAGAATGAGACTATATAAAAAGGCCTCTTTGATTTCTGTTTTATAGTTTTTATTTTTATTTTTTAAAAAAAATTTATTTAATAGTGAATGTTTTGCGACAACAATTCTAAAAGCAATATTTTCTTTGTAATTTTTAGAATAGAAATTAGATAAATTATAAAGGAAAAAAATTTCAAACCATCCTTCCTAAGTAACAACTAGAGGTGTTCATTAACGGATCTAAACCAATTCAAATCGCGGTGACCGAACCGAAAAATCAATAACTGAATAAATCGAAAACTGAAAAACCGAAAAAAAAATCGGTAAATTTTAATTGGATTGAATCGATTGATGAAAACTGATCCAATCCAAACTATTCCAATATATTAATTTCCCTCTACCTACTTGGGTATTTCTCCAATTATAGCCAAAAAATTTCTAAACCCAAGACCCATTAACCCATCAACTAAATCCAAGAAAAAATATAGTCACATCTCATCAACAAAATTTTATCTTTGTAGAGCTTCATATTTCATTGTCTAAAAAAAAACTATATTATAGTTTACTAATGCTTTTGTATTTCAAAAAAAATAAAATACAAAGTCAATATATACAAAAGATGTTATTTGCACAATAATCATGAAATAAATTTAGGATTTAAAAAAAATAAAAAATCGATCCAATCCAAACCGAAAAAATTGGATTAGATCGGATCGGATCGGATTTGAAAAAAAACTCAAACCGAATGGATGATTATACGATCAAACCGAAGGAATTGGATCAGATGATTTTTGCTTCCAAAACCGATCCAATCCAGACCGCGAACACCCCTAATAGCGACATAGAAATTATATATTACATACTTATGTTTATCTTGCATACTAATTTCTAAATGATAGATGTTATACATCTTGTATAATGGACAAAATTGTCGTGGGATATTTACCAAACTGACACCCCTTTAATAAAAATTTACCGGATTGTCACGTCAAGAATTTTTTTTGCTAAAATGCCATGTCACAATCCCGCTAGTCTAACAAGCGGGAATGAATTGGACACGGGGCAACGTCTGAATGGTGAACCATTCTAGCTAAGCAGCCCAGCTCGAATGACAGAATGCAGACACGTGGCAAAAGTACAGTCATTCTATGCAAAAGTACAAAACACCCGTACTTTTATCATGTGTTAGCATTTTGTCATTCGCGTTGGGCTGTCCAGCTAGAATGGTTGACCATTCAGACGTTGCCACGTGTCCAGTTCATTTCCGTTTGTCGGACCAGCGGAATTATGACGTGGCTTTTTTTCAAAAAAAATTTCTGACATAGCAATTCGGTAAATTTTTACATAAAAAGTGACAATATGGTCATTGTCCCAGAAAGTCTGTGCCAGCAGCCGCGGTAAGACAGAGGATGCAAGCGTTATCCGGAATGATTGGGCGTAAAGCGTCTGTAGGTGGCTTTTTAAGTTCGCCGTCAAATCCCAGGGCTCAACCCTGGACTATAATGGGTTCAATATTGTTCAAATCATATTAGTTAGATAATTAATAAATCAATGAATATATATATAAAAAATATCTTAAGTACGCCATAAATAAGATGGTCGTATTGGGCCTTCTTTGTTTTGGCATTGACTTCAAGGCAATGTCAACTTATACGAAGGTTCTTAGAAGTTTTGTTTTTATGTAGAATATAAGGTAATATGAATGAACATTATAATTGTTGTAGGTAAATAAGTGTATGCAATTGCTTACGATAGCATTTATGCAGTTTAAGGGCTCGTTTAAATAAAATTAATTTGGGTGATGCAATTTGCCCAGTTTGCAACCAAGAAGTTGAAAGCACTTTATATTTGTTAAGAGAATGCTCGTTAATCAAAAATGTCTGGTTAAAGTTGTCCCCTCAATTGGCTGTTCTTTTTTCTTTGATCTTAACTTGCAGGATTGGGTAATGTCAAATTTAAAGAACTTCTCTACATGTTATTTTAACTTATAATGGACGTTGTTATTTGGTGTAATGTGTTGGAAAGCTTGGTCATGGAGAAATGAGATTCTTCACATTGCAGGAGGAATAGAAAACAGGTATAAAATAGAGATTATAATTTCATATGCTAAGGAGGTGCTTTTAGTTTGTGAATCGGATAACAAAGGGATTTGTGATAGATCTATTCCACTAAACATGATTAGGTGGGAGCCTCCTGAGTCCTGAGTATGGGTGGATAAAAATAAATATCGATGGGGCTTCCAGAGGTAACTCGGGTAGAACTGCTTGTGGTGGTCTGATTCGTGGTTCAGACGGTAAGTGGTTGGAAGCTTTCTCTTACAGGGTGGGTTACTGCAATGTAATTACTGTTGAATTGTGGGGTATCCTAAAAGGGATGGAGAGAGCTTGGGTAGGTGGATGGAGGAAGATTATTATTGAAAGTGATTCAATTTATGCTATCACTCTGCTCACCAAATCAGGTGATGCATCCTATGAGTCTCATTTAGTGACTCGTATACGGGAATGACTTTTAAAAAATTGGTCGGTTCGATTGTTACATTCTTATAGAGAAGGTAATGTTTGTGTGGAATAGTTAGCTAATCTTCTGCTGGAGAATTCGGATTAAGAAGATTTTATTTTATTTCAATTTCCCCCTCGTAAGATTAGATGGTTGTATTTTTTTGATTTTAACTCTGTTCACAGGGTTAGACATTCCCTTATGTAATTTTTACTTTTGTGTTTTGTTTTGGGGCATAGCCCCTCACAAAAAGGGGCTCGTTTTGTGAATAAAATATAGATGATATGATATGATAGATTATCATATTTGACTCTTATGCTCGATAAGTTAAAAGGACATGATAAACTTATCATGTAAACTCATTTTATCATACTCACAATCTGAGAGGCAATCATAATGAATGCTTGGGGTTATGTTTGAATATGGTAGGATATGAACATAGCTATCACTATTTAGCCCCCGCAATCGAGCACCATTAACAATGATGCCATCGCCACTACCATTGTCATGAACCACTATCACCATCGTCCCACACCCACTATCAGTATCATTGTTACCACCATCATCACAACCACCTAACAATCAATTCAAAACATTTTTAAAAATTTAATTGGTCAAGGTATATATTTTTTAGTTTGGAAAAATTTAATAAGTTCTTTTATGTATTTTAATATATTTTATTTAAAATTATGATTTTTATTTTTTTAATAATTTAAATAGAAACTAATGTATAAAATAAGTTAAAAGAAGAAATAGTTTAAAAATTAATTATAAAAATAAACTATATAAAATTTTGTTACAAAGAATATTTTTCTTCATTTATATAATTTTGTACATTATTTTTTTCACGTCAAACTTAGGATAAGGTGGCGTTATATTATTAGATTGTTTATGACTTTATGGAATGTACATGAGACACGGAACATGGTATAAACTCAAAAAAACCCATGTTATTTCCTATTCTTATAATATTCTATTCCCCTAAAATCTAAATGTTAAAAGAAAAATAACTTCAAATGATAAAATCAATATCATTCTCGTGCCAAAAAATTGCTTATTATTTTATTTCCTCTTAAAAGGATAAAATCATCATTCCTCTTATAACATTGTATTAATTACAAGTATAATAAAATTATGGTCAAAATTCACAATAAAAAGAACAAGCCTGAAAAAACCTCTTATTCATTAAGCCCCATAAACCATTATTTTCCATGTACACTGGTATTATAAGTGGAAATAGAGCTTTCCACTTTTCAAAATGACTAGTGATAAGAATTGTTACAATTTAGTAAATAGCTAAATGCTTCTTTAGCCACCGCAATTCCATTGATAATACTGGCAACTACAATTGATATCAGAGAAAATATTAATCAAAGCTCTCATGAATGTACTTAAAAATCACAAAAGGAGTGTGATATGAGCTTGATTCATATATAAAAGAATTATGTCATCGGATTCGATCACATTAAATTACTTGGCTATTCCTATTTTCCCACGTTTGAAAATCATATTAGCCACATTAAATTATTTTCGGTTAAATTACTTAAATTTATTTGAATTTACAATCAAATGAAAGATAATTATATTTTGATATTAAACTAATTTTTTTAATTTTTAATTTATTTTCCCACGTTTTTTTAAAGCATGGTATTTTTTTAATTTAAAGTTAACTATATATTTGTTTTTTGGATACTGTGTTTTACTCAACTTGTGTTTGGATTTTTTTCATCAATAAATTGGAATGAAACAAGTTGAAAAAAAAGGGCTTGAACTCTTACCAAAAAAAGAAAAGAAAAGGGCTTGAACAAACTCAATTCCATTATTTTAGAGTTAATAGTAGGCAAAAAAAAGTTTATGATGTTACTTTAGATAACTTTATCTAATGTTCATTGAAACGATATCGTTTTGGATTGAAAAATTAAAAAATTAGAATTATAAAGACTATTATAACGCTGAAATAAATTAAAATTACAAAAATACCATGATTTTTGTCCCAAAACAATGTCGTTTTGATGAACATTAGATAAAGTTATCTAAAGTAATTTTAGGAAAAACAAACCCTTAGTAATAAGGGAAAAATGTTTGTACACACAATTTATATTCTTTTATTATCACAAAGAGGTGGGACCCACACCTTTATATTTTTTTGTCCACTCTCTCCTCCTTTATCTATCACTTTCTTTCACTTAAAATGATACAAATTTACATCCTTTAAAATAATACACATTTTTCCCTAATAATAAATCAACAAAATAAAATATAAAATACTTACATTTGACTTAAAAAGTTTACTTGTACGACGTGTGAAGTAAGGTGTACAAATTTACCTGTCAAAGTCACTTGAGTTTTTAAGATTCCATAACAACCTCCGAAGTCATCATAGGTTTGGAACTTCACCGATCCTTCATTGTCTCTTCTAACTCCTTTAGTTCACTTCATCTGGGAATGAAACCATTGCCCCAAAAATCATCATCTTATTCTAGAAAGACCATAACATTGGAAGAATGGAATGGTTCATCATCCGCAAAGCTCTCAAAAACTTTCACCATCAAGGCTTCATCTTCCTCTGTCTCTATTCAAAGGTTCTTCCTTCCCTTTTTCCCATCATCATCACCCAATTTTCTCTTTCTCTCTATTCACACTTCTCTTGTTTTTATTTCTCCTTTTACACAGATCTGGTGCCCGCTTCACACATGTTTGGAGACGATTACTTCAGGCATTTGTCCCTGAGGCAAGTTTCTATTTTTAACTCGAAATTGTGTAAACCACTACTATATCAGTATGTGCTTGTTCTTTTGGTTCATCATTGTAAAAAAGGGTTTATGTTTTTTCTTGTTATTTGATTACATACAGGGTTTTCCTAGCAGTGTGACTGCAGATTATGTTCCTTTTCAAATATGGGATTCGTTGCAGGTAACTGTACTATGAAGAAAAATGGTGATTAAGTTATTATTATATCAAAACAATGTTATTGTTCTCGAGTTAATTATGGATTCAATATGGCAGGGCCTTTCAACGTATATAAGGACCATGCTTTCTACCCAGGTAAGGCATTGTTTCACTGTAATTTTGTAGTATTTTTTGTCATGCACAGATCAGAATAGTACATGATGAGTGGTCAACAAAATCCCTTTCAGGCTCTACTGAGTGCTATTGGGGTTGGCGAGAAATCAGCTACAGTCCTTGGTGCTACTTTTCAGGTACCTACTAGTTATATTCTGTATTTACTTGATTAATGACTGAACCCTGGTTTGTAAGATCGGGCTTGGGAGACGAAGCCTCAAGCCTTTTGTGTGCGGCGCGTTCGTGCTTTGTTTATTTATTTATTTACTTTGGTGCATAGCCTTTTGTGTTTCTTAGGCTGCAATGTATTGACAATATGATATTGAACATTGAACTATTTCCAGTGGTTTTTAAGGGATCTAACTGGCATGCTTGGAGGAATCTTATTCACATTCTACCAGGTCTGCATCTCTCATGCAAAAATATTTCTTCTTCCATATTAATTTTGAACTGAAATATGCATTACTAACTTTATCTGGATCATCCTACACTTGGTTGTATACATATGCCGATTCACTCCTCTCAAAATGATTCTATAATCATGTTCTTTTAACTGTATTTCAATTTTTCCATTTTTCCCATATGCTGCAGGGATCAAATCTTGATAGCAATGCAAAAATGTGGCGTTTGGTTGCAGATTTTATGAATGATCTTGGTAGATTACTTTCATCTTAATCTTTAAATAAAAAATTACACAACCATTTTCTTTATGCAGTCTCTCTCTGAAGTATAGACACTGGCCTATAATAATTCTACACAGTCGAGTCCTAGTTTAATAGTATGTAAATTGAAGGATTGAGATTGGGAATAACTAAAGGGGTGGAAAAGGAAGGGAGCTTGTTTTAGGACTTTTATGGATAGAATCATCTACAAATTCTTCAAAAGAGTATTTTTTTTTCTACCTTAAATCATTTGGGTTCAATATTTACTGGTATATTTTAATTGCTTCCACATAGACCAACATTGAGGCTAAGATGTGCTTCATTCTCTACTTACAACAGAATAACATTGTGCTTAAGCTATTGGGTGAGGCTATATTAATGGATTTATATATCTCTAACATATCCTTTCACACGAGAGCCTATTGGGCTTGAACGGTGGATGATGCATCAGGTCCAGCCTACCTGTGCTAAGAAACTTCACAAGACTTAATTAATTATTAATTAAATGGGGGGGGGGGGGGAAATCAAACCCGTGACACCGAGGCTCTGACACCATAGAAAGAACCAATTCAGCCCAATAGCTTAAGCTTTTGGTGAGGCTATATTAATGGTTTTATATATCTCTAACAATTACAACTAATACCGGATATGTAATTCTATTCCATATTTCCTGCCCTGCCACATTGGAGGAGATTTGTCAATTATATAGTACTAATCAATATACTAATGTTATAATTGGGCTATATTAATGGTAGACGTCATTGCTGCATTGTTGATTATTTAAATGGAAATTTTTGTATTAGCAGGATATAACAGTTGTCATAATGGAGTTAGTATCTTCTTCCCCTAGGAGAGTTAAGGAAGAGAGAGAGACTTCCTCTAGTTTCTGCCAACTGTTACAGTTTAATTTCACAAATTGAAAAAGAAAGAAAAGTCTTTGAAGAAAGCAATATGATCATATATTTGTTTTTTCTTTTTAAAGCTTTATTGAGAACTGCTCATTTTTGGGTGGAATAATGTTTCATGGAAACATTCTTCTGATTATGCATTTGCAATGTCTTCCAAAGCCATTGACTTTGTTGAGTATGATTTATTTGCTGTTCTCAACTGATTTGAATACTGATGCAGATTTGCATATATGAAAGCTTTGATTTTGCATATTGTATGCGGAGCTCATGATATGCACATCTTGTTGGTATATTGATATATTGAGACTATATGCAGAGAAGTTCTATTTGGAATGCTTTACTTGGGAACTAATGTCTAAATCTCTAGTTGTTTGTTTCGTTAAGCTATAACGGAAGCTCATTAGTATCTTTCACTGATGCTGCTCTGTGTTAAATCTGATCTTTCTTATTGCCTTCTTCATATCCGATATTGATTTGATTAGGTTTTTGCATTGATTACAGGAATGCTAATGGACCTCATTTCCCCATTGTTTCCATCAGCTTTTGTGTATATTGTTTGCCTAGGAAGCATATCAAGATCATTCAGTAAGTTCTAACATTTCTGGAAGTACAAAAATACATTAATAACATGATTTGAAATTAATTACTAGCTGTATATTTTTTCGCTTTTTGTTTTGCATGTAAGTAATTTTGTAAGGAGTATAAGTTAATGTCACATTAGATGATCTGACATTTCCTAACAGATTAAGCGGTTTGGCAGAAGTATATGTTTTGATTTATCCAAGATTAGGACATTTTTTATTTATTTTATATCCTGATTGATATTTTATTTGTATCCTAATTTTTTATTTTAATATATTGTCTCTCAAAATATGATTTTGAACTAGCTGGTGTTGCAAGTGGAGCGACTAGAGCAGCTTTGACTCAGCATTTTGCTCTTCAGGATAATGCTGCAGATATATCTGCTAAGGTATAACTTGCATTCATTCTAACTGTTTAGATTATTTGCTGAGAATTAAGTTTTTTGTTCAGTAGGGTGTGTTTTCTTTTTTAAAAAAATTGACTTATAAACATGTATCTATAGGAAGGAAGTCAAGAAACTGTGGCCACAATGATTGGCATGGCTTTGGGAATGCTTGTTGCTCGCATTACCATTGGACACCCACTAGTCATCTGGCTTTCTTTTTTATCTCTGACCCTGTTTCATGTTTATGGTAAATTTATAAATTGCAATTTGTTTTATGCATATCCTTTACGTTATAGAATTGTGAAGAAAAATATGATATTAGGTATAAACCTGTCTCTTGCGTATTGCTTTTGTTGTACAAGCTATAACTAAAAGAAAGAGGGAATCCTTGGGCATATGTACCTTATCAATTAGTAAAAGGAGGTCATAGATTGATGGTATTAGCATGCTGAAAGTGATATAGTTGGTCCATTTCGTCACCAGTGTGTCTGGGACAAATAGATAATCCATTTTTTCCTGGTCACTTCATAGGTAATCTTTGCTTGTTTATACCAACAAATGTTTTAATCTTGTGGAATATTTGTTGGTGGTTTGTGATAGAATGAAGAAGGATTGAATTTCTATTGTCTCATTACATGCTTAAACTTTATAGTTATCACAATTGAAAGCATTGTCTGCTCTCCTTAATTTGATCCCATTTCCTTTGTGAAGTTGAGAGCTCATAATTTTAATCTGAAGTGGATGGATGCCTTTTCCTACGCATATCTTTTTTATTTTCTAAATACACATGTTAAATCTGACCACCAGCATCATATATGAAAACCTGATAATGTAAATGATGTCTCTTTTCCATGCAGCAAACTACCAAGCTGTTCGATGCTTGGCATTGACCTCACTAAACCCTGAAAGGAGCTCTATTCTTTTGCAGCATTTCATGAAGACTGGCCAAGGTATTGTCTGTTATTCTTCTTTGGTTTCTTGTATCCACAATATATCTTTGATGTTAGATATTCCAGTGTGCCATTTTTAATTAGCATAACATTTACCGTATCTTAGAACAAGGTTTTATAACCTCGAGATGATTATACTCTAATTTCAATTGTTTGGAGGTTGTATTTTTAACCCCACCTCCCCAAAACAAGGTTGGCTTGGTAGAGTCAGCATCCTGTCAAGGAAAACGTAATTTCCAACACCTCACGATAGGTACCAGAGAATCAGAGTGAATAAAAAGAAAGTCTGAATGTATATTGGTAATAATTTCTGGGAAATCCAGGTTACAGTATGGTAACTAAAGAAAGAAAATATTACTGGCACACTGGCTCTCCTAATACACCAGAGTTGTCCCAAATTCACTCACCAAATGCCTACCTCCCTGCGTGACCCATTCCCTTTTAATTCTTGACCTCATAACAGAATTCCTATCCCATAACAAAATTCCTTCACGCATTCCCCAATCCTGAGCATAAGTGTCAGCCACCAAGTATAATAGATTGTCTACATCATTGCTTATCCTTCCTAGTGTTGACTCTAGTCACCACATACCTATCAATACCTCCACCTTAAGATTCATCTTGTTCTCAAAGTGAAGGCGACCGGAGATACGGTCTTTCCCCTGGGATCCCATTGTGTGAAATTTAAGGGCCAACTGATGTGTAAAGCATTATAGCTTCCACCGGGATCCCATTTGCTGCCTTCATCTCTCCTACAACAACAAGCGACCACAAAGATGGAATCAAGCCTAAAAACCCCTTGAAGTTTAATAAAATCCAATTAATGATGACAATTCCGCAATTGTCTCACATCAAGTGACTGGGCATGAAAATAATATCTCTTTAACATTAGCCTCAAAAGTACTAATCTTTGAATACAACCTGCAAGCATCATGATAAAGCTGTTCTCCAATGATTCTGTACTTTTGTAGGACTATTGAACTAGTCAATCCCATATATGAATCCATCATATCTTGGATAATGCAATCCCATATATTAATCTTTTTTTCATTATCACTATATATATTAAGGGTTTTATAAGAGTTATGTTGTAGGAAAAATGATTGTGTAATGTTATAGAGATTCGTTTTGTGTGTCGTAATTTTCTTTTTTTCTTTTTTCTTCAAAAATTGTGGGCTCCACAAAATGTTGTGTGTGTAGGAAAGTTTGTTGTATCATGTTAAATGACAAATATAAACCCCATATATTAATGCTTGCGTCTAAACTTTTTGCCAGTTCTCTCCCCTGAACAGGTCTCTTCAAAAGAGCATGTTTTACCCATACAGCTCACTTCATGGAGCTCAAAGAATGCTATTTCTCTGGATACAAAAGTACGTTTAGGCATGAGGATTTCTTCATTTGATAACATGGAAATGTGAGTGGCTTAAATTTGGTCTGTCCCTATTCTTTTAGGAAATAAATCTGTCCTCGGTGCATCAACTATACTTTTGCAACCTTTTCTGATTCACTGCATTATTAGTCTTTTCCTGGATCCCCGGACCAAATGTTATTCGAGGCAATGATCCACTATATTGTGTTATAGCTTGTAATAGCCCAAATCATAATTATACTGTTGTGCTGTGTCATCATTAGCGAACAATGCGCCAAATAGTAACTTGTTCATGATTGAAAACATTAATTAGCTCTTTCCCTGCTATATCATTGGTATTGGCTCAAAGCTTACGCTGTCCATGATTATGGTTTGATTACTGAGCAAATTCTTTTTATATGTGACACTGACAGCCAGGAGCATTTGCTTTCTGCAGTATCTTACTACACAAAAGGTTTACTTCTCCTCGTATTATTTTAACTGCCAACTTTCCCCTCTTCAGCTGAAGGATCAAACCTTACTTCATTCTTTGTTGTTTTTGTGTATAGCCAAGTACTTACTAGTGGAAAGGAAGGGAATCATTAAAGTTATTGTGCATAAAGATTCAAATGCTGCGGATATCCTAAAGTCATTTATTCATGCTCTCGTCCTGGCAAATAATGTTAATAAAAGCAAATCTTTGCACTCAGAAGGCCAAATGTGGATGGATAATCAGTATGAAGTATTTATCCAGAAGGTACTTCTTTAAGCATCTAGTTAAATTCTATTTAGCTTTTTATTTATGTTCTTTGATTTCGTAAAGTTGTGATATACTAATCTTTTCCCTGTTGATGAATATATAAGAATATTTATGATATGGGAATCTGAGTAAATTGATAGAATGCCACCTTCTCTTGCTTGAATTTTATATCCAGTAAGTGGGAGATTAAGTTCACTCTTTTTGTTTGTGCAGCTCAAGTCATTAGGCTGGAAAACAGAACGGCTTCTATCACCTATAATATGGAGGGCAAACTGGATCTATGAACCGTTGGAAGAAAAAGTTGATTAGGGTCATCTCCAGATTTTATACATATAACATTTTTCTAGAGAAGTTGACTAGTGGCAACTCCGGTTGGATTGAGGTTATTTGATGTGGAGTTGAATTTTGATGCTTTTTCCAAAATTGGAGTGGTTATATGGTTGACAATGTTAGCATATGATTTTTTACAAGTTATTTATGATTTCACTGACATTCTGTCAAGATAAAGAAAACTTGACCAGGTTATTCTTGCAATTGCACCCTTATTTCTCTCCTCTACCAGTTTGGAAAGAAAGGAAGGGGAGAGGGTGGTGGTTGGTTGAGTTAGAAGTGCAGTAAAAGCATCGTGGCTTGTGTACATATGCTCTAAGTGAAAAGCTCAGTTAGTGGTTTAAGCCACCGTGTATGACCTTGCTGGAATATCAATTTTTTTTTTTTAAATTATTAAAATTACAGGTTATATTGTTTCAATTTTTCTTATGACTAGTAATCATTTTGGCCGGCTTATTTTCAGCTTCTCTTCTTGAAGAACCGGGCCAAATTATTTTAACCATGGCAAAGTCCAAACAGGCTAATCTCCGGTTGTAGCTTAGAAACAATTGTGTTTTGTATGAAATCAACTTTTAGGGCATTTGGTAGTTGGGATCATTCCATGGTAATTTAATCAAGAAGGATACTAATTGCCATACCAATCATGGTTGCCAATGTTTCTTGTCTTGTTTTTTTAGTTATCAACATGTATCTGTACTATTAATTGCCATACCAATCATGGTTGCCAATGTTTCTTGTCTTGTTTTTTTAGTTATCAACATGTATCTGTACTATTAATTGCCATACCAATCATGGTTGCCAATGTTTCTTGTCTTGTTTTTTTAGTTATCAACATGTATCTGTACTATAGAAGGATGGAACATTGGCAATCATGATTGGTTTTACATTTGGTATGCTTGCTATTTGAATTACCATGGACTGATCCCAAAGTTCAGTCTCCTTTCAGTTTACTTAGTTATGTTCTTGGTGGATACATAGGCACTTCTCTAATTCTTTAGATACCCAATTCAATATACAAACATTCATTTAATAAATCAACAAGGCCTTGGATTGATAAATCCTCATTGAGGCATATGACATATTTTAACTTTGTAAGGAGACTACTCCTTTTTCAAAACTTATAAGTTGAAAAAAAAAAAAACAAAATCTAAGAACTCCGGCTCAAGTGACAACTTGTTTTTCAAATCAAATTCCATCCAAGCCGTTTGGCCTATCTTCATACTTCCATCCTAACCAGAACAAATCAAAAAATTGCCTAATAATCTGATATAAAGTACCAGTGGTTTTACAAAGAGCACCTTCAAGAATCCAAACAACACCAATTGGCAATTTGTCGTGCCCAGCAGTATGAGTACGAGTAGTGGTTTGTCAGCCAAAAAAACAACACAAGATTGAAACTGAATCAGATTGCCAACTCTTACGATAAAGTACGGAAATTTTATGAATATAACAGGCTCTACGGCTGCAACAAACTTTTTCTTAAAAAATAAATAAAAAATAGTGTAGACAAAATGAGTTAGAGAAAAAAGATTTACACGAGTTACAAAGTAATATATGAGGGCTACAGAGCAGCACCAAGGAAAACCATAATCATAATCCAAATCTATCTAAAACATGAATACACATCTATTACTTCATTAATATGTTTCATTTTTGATTGTTTTTCAAATGATGACCACTCCCAATCTCTGCATACAAATATTTTAAATTTTAAACTAGCCCCATCTACCTGAAAAAGAGCTAAATATATTGCTGAATGAAGAAGCTCCTGATGGCATATAGTTAAGGCATATATTGTTTTAAGTTAAAATCAAGAAGCTCCTGATGTCATCCATTTAAAGAAATCAAAAGTGGGTCAAAACTGAATTTACAATTCTTACAGTGCATTGCAGCCTTAACATACTACACATCAATATCAGAACTACCTTGTTTTTACATGTCTTTTCTTGTCCTTCCAGAACTCATCTTTTTTTGTCTTCGCTTTCACAATGCCCATCTTACTATGGATTATACCAGCCAAGGCTCTCCTATCCTTCTTGTTTTTCTTCTTAGCTTTGACATCAAGAATATCCCGAAGCTTCTGGTAAGAATAGGAATCCATCACCTGCCCACTCTTGATCATCTTCTTGTGATAAAAAAATGCTCGCTTAAAATCTCTAACACGAATAAAGGCATATATCATAGTTGAATAAGTTACAGAATCTGGTTTTAATTTAAGAACTGCCATCTCTTTCAACAGCTGTGGCAGCTTTGAGTGTTGCCCTCCTCGTGCATATGCATTCATCAACATATTGTATGTAATCACTGTTGGGTGCAATCCAACCTTCCCAAATTCAGATATTACATCTCTTGCTTCCATGAAGTGACCTTGTTTAGCAAAACCATCAACAAGAGTGTTGAATGTCACCAGTGTTCCTTCAACTTTCTCGCTCCTCATTGACTTCCATATTTTCATCAATGTTTGGGTGTCACCAGCACGCCTAAATGCATCCAGTAAAGCAGTGTAGGTTTCTATAGAAGGTTTAATACCTTCCCTTTGCATGTTTTCAAATGCCGCATAAGCTTTCTCATGCAAGCCACTAACTGAATACGCATGGATCATAGCTGTATAAGAATGTGAAGTAGGCTTTATGCCAACTTTCTTCATCTTCAAGAATGCATCTGCAGCCATGTCACTCATATCTTTCTGCTTCCCATATGCACTGATTAGACAGGTATATGAATGAGCATTTGGCTTCAAGCCAACATCCTGCATTTCTGCCAGCAGCTTCTCTACAATTTTATGTTGCATTCTTCTGCTGTATGCATGCATTAGAATGTTGAAGGTAGCTGCGGTGGGCTTAATCCCTTTAGCTTTCATCTCAACAAAAAGGCCTTCAGCTTCTTCTACATGGTTGGATTTACAATATGCATCCATCAGAGTGTTGTACACAATTGCATTTGAAGAGACCCCTTTCTTCTCCATTTCAGATTGGATGATGAGAGCTTCCCTCATCAGACCCTCAGAACAAAATGACTTTATTAACGCACCTAGGACTTCTTCACTCCATCTGACCCCTTTTCTGTTCATTTTCTCAAAAAATTGCCATGCATCTTTCGCACTACGGCCAATTTTTCTCATAACGGTAACCGTAATCGAGCATGTCACATGATCTGGACGAATATTATCTGTTTCCATTGACTCATACACCTTCCAAGCATCTTCATACCTAAGACAATCAGACAACCTTTAACAATGAACTCTTCCAATATGTGTATTTAAAAGAGGGAGAGAGAGGGGGGGGGGGGGGGGGGGGGATGCTGCCATATACAATGTAAGAACATTTGTCAGAGTAGGGAGAGATGAAAGAACTTTTTCTTTGATGGAGTCCAGAGAAAGGAATTAAATATCTTAATTATGATTATGTTCCTAACTTTTCATAGTTTTAAGTTTGGAAGCAGCACAGGGAACCTAAATAGGTGGGGTTATTTGAAATATCTTAATTCTTTGACAACTACCTACTGAAGTTTTATAAATTTTTTAGTTGTCCATAGGCTACTTAATAACAAACTAACTAAAAGAAAGGACTTCCATCTGCCATAATGGAAAACTAAATTGGTGTGAAGAGACTTGGGTATGGTTTGCTTCAACACCTGGAATAACCAATACCTAGCAAAATCAATCACACCATAACTATTAGCTTCCAATTTTTTTTTTTTTGAAGTTATATTCTATTAAGAAAAGTTATATTTCCACAATTTGGTACCTATAATAAAAAACAGAAACAGACATTTCATAAACAATATACTTCCAGTTCCACTTTTGAAATATAATATACAGAAACAACGGTTTTCCAACACAAAATTAATAATATAGAGCTATGAAACAAAAGTAGAGCCCATTAAGAGAACTAGCAAAGGATGTGAACATCCACCTGACACATCATGCCAAAACTGATGCACGAGTATCAGTACAGTGAATATTCATCTCATAACAATGTCTTGTTTGATCTTTGCTTAACTTTCCAAATGTCATCATTAATCAGAATTCCAGGTAAAGGATGTTGCAGCATGTCATTTCCAGTGTTAAGATTTATAAATGAGAACGAACATGCTTTATACTACTGCTTAGATAACAAGCTTGTAGCACAATGTTCATTTCTTTATTTTTGGAGAGAGGAGAATGATGATTAGAAGAACTACAATGGTGAAACAACTCAACTAGTATACAAGTTAAAATGTGTAATCATCCATCTAAGCAGAAAGAACAAGCTATATGACTTGCATCCTTTGTTGCAACTTATGTCAATCTTCCTAGAACCCACAAAAGCAGCAAGAGAGAAACAAGCAAAGCACATGATTATACAAGAATCTTGTACCTGGCACAAGACAGAAGGCCTGAAATTGCGGCATTATAAACATGAACATCTCTGAACTCCTTGCTAGATGGTAAGTTTCTGAACAAAAGCATCAACTTTTCACCCATCCCTGCTCTTCCCAACAATGGAAACAACAAAGTACAAGCCCGAGGTGTAACAAGTGATGGTTCCTGAAGCCTCATCCACTGAAAGAAGTACAAACAAGACACCAGAAGGTGCTCCTCCCCAAGTAATTCCAAGACCTGCCAACACTCTTTATCACTAACCCTTCCTTCATATTCAGCCAAAGCCTCCTCCAGAGTCAGATTTTGCGGCAAGTTCCTTGCAAGCTGAACAATTTCACCCACTACCCCTTCAGGTAATTCCTTCTTCTGAAACCCCATTTCTTCCTTCTCCTCAACAAACAAGTTGGTTTCCTCCGAACCCATTTCAGCTTCTTCAACAAAGTCGCTGGCTTCCGGAGCAAGATGCCATGAAATGCGACGGTTCTTCTGAATTGTCAATTTTCCTTCTGTTCCAGGGTCTTGGGAGGGAACCCAAGTGCGTGTTTTGAAGAATTTGTAGATTGGATCATCTGGGTCATGTGATTGTTCTTGCTCTTCTTCTTCTTCTTCCTCTTCTTCTATTGCTTCTATGCCTTGTTCTTGTTCTTGTTCTTGTTGTTGGAGATGTTGAAGGAAAATGGGGGTTGTTGAAGAGTGGGTGGCATTAGATGGTGATGCACATAGACAAACGGATAGAGAGAGTGATGAGGTTGGGGTTTTGGAGTGTAAGAGAAAGCAGGGTTTTGAAAGACCAAGAGGGTGAGTGTGGTGTGAAATGGAAGGGTGAAGGAAGAAGATGTTGGAAGAAGAAAGAGGGAGTTTGTGGTGTATGAGGCTCAGAGCCATGCTTTTCTATCTGCAAATGCAAAGGTTACCTTGTTAGTTCAGTCTGGTTCATGTCTTGTGTAACTAATTACTTCTATAAATTTGTGAAATTTGGGGGAAAATGATAATTGTTCTTGTCATGTGTGAATGAAATATGTGTTTTGTACAATGTTCAATGAAATATCTTTTATTTTTTTAGTGTGTAATTAGACCATGGGTGTGTTTGAATTTTGTTCTCAAAAACAAATTTTGAATTTTTTTCTAAAAAAAATAATAATAAAAACTTATTTAATAATATCTATTTTGTAAAAATAATTCTAAAATTATAATTATTTTTTAATTTTTAAAATCAAATTTAAATATTATATTTGAGTTTTTTCTTTATTTTATGTTTTGACTTTTAACTTTGAAAATAAAAAAAATACATAAAATATCTATTTCATTAAATATTCTACAGTTTTAAAAATAGAAAAACCTGAATACAATTAAACAAGTTATGTTCTCAAATAAAAACTAAAAAAATAGTTATAATTTTTAAAATTATTTTTATAAAACAGATCTTATTAAACAAGTTTTTTTGTTTTGAAAATCAGAAAATTATTTTCGAAAACACAATTCAATCTGGCTTTAATTTTAAGAGTTTATTGAATTCATAAATAGATAGTTTATTTTTTTTATCAATTATAAAATAAAAATTAATTTGATTTCAAAATTGTTTTGGTTATAAATCTGTTCAAATTAAGAGATATTTGAATGTATTTAATTTGATTTAACTTTAATTGTTTAAATTAATAATTTTTCCCTTTATTGGTTTTTTTATTTTGTATTTATTTTATACTTTGTGAAAAACACAATCTGGCAAAGCAAGCTAATATTTAGCGATATTGTCACCTGACACAAATGAAAATTTAGGGAAAATATTACAAAATACAATCTTAATTTATTTTATTAATTTGCTTGAAATTATATACTTAGGTATAAGTCCTATGTATTTGTATTTTGTAAATGATAATGTGGGCAACTCTTTTAAACTTAGGGAAAACAAACAAACAAAGGCATAAGATAGCCAGTGTCACAATTAAAAGTCTTTTACGATTTTTAGCATGTCTAATAATTCATTAAAAACAATTACCATACTTGCTTCAAGAGAAAATGTGGTCGAAGCCATTATATGCCTGCATATTATTTGGATGAGAATGCAAGGAAAAATGTTAGATGGAAGTGATAAAATCTTAAACCAACTTTCTAAACAAGGGAATACTGGAAGCTTCAAAAACATTGTATAATTTATAGAGTAAACACCTTTTTTTATCCCCGGCAATATCTACGAAATCTTTTTTAGTCCCCGGCAATAAAAAAGGACCAAATTGGTCCCTAAAATAATGAAAAAATGGTCTTGTTAGTCCTTATGTCAACTCCTCGGTCACTAATGTGGCCCTTTTTACATACTGTTAGGGACCAATTTAGTCTTTTTTTATTGTCAGGGACTAAAAAGGATTTCGTAGATATTGTCAGGAACCAAAAAGGGTGTTTACTCTAATTTATATAAAATACTCATGTTACAAATATTTGACACACTAAACACACATGATCAATAAAAATATTTCAACTGGGTTCCTAATTTACTTTCTTGCTCGACAATATTTCATTCTGAGACTAACACCGTTCAACTTAATTAGAGAATACTTTTCCCTTTGTACTGGACAATCTATTTCATACTGAAGTTGGAACTAATAGTGTGTGTACATATTTTGCATCTCTAACAATGATACTATACGTTTATCCTTTGAGCACTGAACCATTCATTTCAACACCTTTCAATCTTTATCAACATTTTCCCTTAAGCTATATGATCACTTTCGATGCCCAGATGATTCCATGAGAACTGCAACAGCCGCAATAAACATAAGCGACATGCCCCCCAGCAATATATATGTTCTTCTTGATGATTTGCGATACTCCCCAAACAGTATGATGCCCCAAAGGGTACTCACAAGTGGAAGTGCCTGTATATTAAACAACACATCTTCAGTCACCAAGAATTGATGATTCGAGGAACAAGCACAAGTCAAATGTTTAGACAAAGGTCATGTCACACATGTTATATGTTGGTATATAGCTCATTCTTAGGATGGAGACAATAACTCTTATTAGCGGAATATATAGAAAGTCAAATAAGGTCCTACTAGTATTGCTGTGGGCTTCAGATTTATTCTATTTTATCTTTTTTAAATAGTTTGGGTTTGACTCATTAATGTTGCTTAGGATTTCTAAGCTTATTTATATTTGCCTTGTAAATTGAGTGATTTATAACAAGAGTAGTGATTGTTCTGTGCCAACATTATATAGCGTAAGAACATTTTCTTACAATTGGTGTATCTGAATTTCTTGGCAAAGTAAATTTGAAAACATAAATTGAAAGTAAAAACTCACTTGAACAGCATTTGCTGCAGCATATCCTGCAGCTTGACCTCCCATAAATTGGAGGCCATTTCCAAAGCCACAAAGGAGACCAGCCAAAAAAGCCCAACCTCTTCCATCCCAATCTCTCAAATAAGCCTTCAGTGATGACTTGGGTAAGTTCAAGATAGGGTGGTAAAGGAAGGTGATGTTTAGAATTATGGCAACAACAAAGCAAGAGACTGAAAAGTAAAAGAAGGCAGTATAAACACTCAAATGGGGAACCCCTTTCTTTAAAGTGTGCCACTGGTCATTTGTTGCCAAATTGAATGCTGGTGAGAATAGAGAGAAGCAAACTCCAGCAAAGAAAGTTATAGCTAATCCAATGAAAGTGCTCTTGCCAAACACCTACAAAAGGTTTAACAGAAGACGAAGCATAAAGTGAAAAGGTTTGTGAAAATTGTAGTGTATAATTCCATGAAGCATAACCACCTACCTTAATTGATCTTCTTTTCTCAAGTTCTATAAGAAAAACTGCAGTTCCTGCTTTGGCTTCGTATGCAGAAGCACTTCCATTCTCTAGATCCCTTGAATCAACTATATATGTAACAAAGAAGAGGAAAAAGACCAGCATTTATCAAATAAAACAATCCCATGAAATTGGAAACAAGACCAATTATTGTTACCTTCATCTGTTTCTTTCAAAGTGGATAAACTAGTACCCCTGGCAAAAGAGCAAAATTTGGTTGTAAAATCAGAATGATTTGAAGAGAAGACACAGTAAAATCATAATCCAAAACGAAATCAACATTAATCAAGAAACCAGGATAACCATTCCAACCGGAGTGTAAAGAACCAATTCAATCCAAAAGCTTAAGCTGTTGGGTGAGGCTACATTGATGTTTTATATATCTCAACACACACGAGAGCCCACTGGACTTGAAGGGTGGACAATGCACAGGTCCACCTACTTGTGCGAAGAAAGAAATTACACTAAAAAGAAAGTCAACACACACGAGAGCCCACTGGGCTTGAAGGGTGGACAATGCACAGGTCCACCTACTTGTGCGAAGAAAGAAATTACACTAAAAAGAAAGTGGGGGGCGATGAGGATCGAACTCGGTACACTAAGGCTATGATACCATATAAAGAACCAATTCAACCCAAAAGTTTAAGCTGTTGGGTGAGATTACATTGATGGTTTTATATATCTCAACACGGACTAAAAAACCAACTCAAATGCTTCTGCTCCTAAACTTGGGGAAAACAGTTTTCTTTCTTTTTCCCCCCTTAGAAATAGTGCAGAAACAATTGCAGCAACAGAAATTCATCAGTACCCAATAAGCAGATTCAGTTATCTTTGCAAATTATGCTTTAAAAAAGGAAGAAAAGAAAAGATCACCTTCTTACATTGGATTAAAAAAATAATAATTCTCTTATTTTGATTTCTTTTACTCCTATAATTGCCTTCATTAATTTATCATTTAAACATGATAGTCATGACAATTCTCTCAGCACAGGTTAACTTCATTTCCAAACAGAAGCAGCAAACATTTTCTTTTTTATTATTTTTTGTAGAAGGTCAACGGTCATATCTCAAAGTAGTTATAAACAAACAACACGTACTGAGCTGCATCTTTGTGATGACTTGAAAAATCGTTGAGCTTGGCCTTATTATCAGCAGTATTAGATGAATGAACAGCAGAGCCTAGACAAACTGCAATAAAAAAACAACCAACTCCTGGGAAAAGAATCTTAGCTTTATTGATTCTGTCATCCAAAAAGTAATTCAATGTTGTTCCTGTTACAATCATAACAGAAACAGTGCAATGAAATTCAGTATTAGAGGACAAAAGCAAGCTGTAAACTATTTCAGATATTGAAACCTCTTTTTGAGTGCATAGCCCCAGAATCAAGGAGGAGTGTAATATACAAAACAATAAATAAAAGGGTTTGATGTTTGTTCTTCTAGGCCCGTTTGAATCGGCTTTCAAAAAAAAGTGCTTTTTATACTTTGTTTATTTTTAACAAAAAAAAGTAAAGCTATTTAGATTTTTTTTTAAATAATTGGTTTTTGAAAAAATTATTTAACTTTTCACTTTTGACTTCTGCTTTTTTTTAGAAGTTAAAACTTTTATGAATTATTTGGCAAGACTATGTATCAATTATAAAATAAGATCAAGAGTAAATATAATATGTAAATATAACTTGATTAGTGTTGTATATTATTTTATGATTTTTTTTCAGTTATATACTTAGATTGTGTATAATCAGGTTGGCATAGGAACCCTTTATATTTTGATGCTGTGAATTATTGTTTTATCTGTTGTCTGCCATTTACCTAAATGTACAAGATAAAATGTAACATCTCGAAGGAAGGGAAAATGAAATTTTAACTGAAGATTAAGATGTGATATTAATTCAATTAGTAATGGAATCAATCCTATTCTAGTTTAGAGTTCGGCCACATGTAAGTCTCTCACAGAGTCACAGTTTAAGGCCTCAAAAGTTAAGGCATAGTTAATTTTAATTATATATATATATATATATGATAAATTAAAAATTCAGTCACTGGATCGTCCAGTGCACTAAGTTCTCCCGCGAGAACTTAGTGCAATAAATATTACAATGGTGTTCTCCCGGGAGAACATAGTATAAATTTTACTATAACTGTGTTCTCGCGGGAGAACATAGTGCACTGGACCGATTTTTACATCCAGTCACTGTACACTCACTAAATTCATATATATATAGTATATATATAGTGCATAATTCTTGTGTTATATATCTATTTTCTTGTGTTAAATTGTTTTTGTATGAGAATGGAAATGTTATAGTTTGAAAAAAGGCTCAACATTACTTTGTTGAGATATATAATCTCACATTGGTCGTATGAGTAATTAATGTGGAATTTATAAAGCCTTGGACACTCCCACCTTTTGATAGGGGTGTTCGTGGTCTGGATTGGATCGGTTTTGGAAGCAAAACTCATCCGATCCAATCCTTTCGGTTTGATCATGTAATCATCCATTCGGTTTATATTTTTTTTCAAATCCGATCCGATTCAATCCAATTTTTTCGGTTTGGATTGGATCGGTTTTCGGTTTTTTGAATATCCTAAAATTAGTTTCATAATTATTGTACAAATAACATCTTTTGTATACATTAGTTTTGTAAAAAAAAATTTGAAATACAAAAATATCAGTAAACAATACTATAGTTGATGAGACGTTACTAAGTTTTTTCTTGGATTTAGTTGATGAGTTAATGGGTCTTGAGTTTAGAAATTGTTGGGTTATGATTGTAGAAAGGACAAGTAGGTAGAGGATAATTAATATATTGGATCGGTTTTCATCAACCCATCCGAAAACCGATCCAATCCAATTAAAATTTGCGGTTTTTTCGGTCTTTGATTTTTCGGTTTATTTGGTTTGATTTTCGCGGTTTGAATCAGTTTGTATCGGTTGATAAACACCCCTAGCTTTTGAACTATGTTTTTGGGGTGTGTATATCGTAAGATTCTTTACAGAGTATGAATGAAAAATACCTATAACAACAGTTATGCTTGATGCGATCACTTCCACAACTGATAATCCAACAAAAGCCCAAGCATATTGTGTGGACAGATTTCCAACACTAAGGACTACCCCACCAGCCATGGCAAACAGAACAGAAGGCAAGTTATCCTGTATCAAAAAACCACAGCACATTCATAAACAAGTGTAAACAATAATACCCAATAAATTATCAAGTTCAACTCTGAGAATGCTGCATTCAACCGGTTACTTTTATGGAGATGTTTCATTTTTTTTATTTTTTTTATTTTGGTAGGTAGATGTTTCATTTTTAAGTATGTTGAATACATGAGCACAAGATATTAAAATATAAAACAAAATATGTTTGTAACATCCCATGTTCTGAATAAAATTGAAAAACTATAAAAAAAAATTAATGAATTCATAAAACTAAAGCAAACCTTCGGAGTGTCACCACCCCACAACTTAATTATAGTAAGCAGAGATATATGGAATTCAGGGAAATTGCATGCTTGCACATGCGGCTTGGATGCCTAGTTTTCAAATCCCGTACCCATGTACAAAACATATGCATCTAATTCAGGTAGATATTAAAGACGTGACTGAATAAAGATGACTTTGTACCCAATACTTTAAAGTCTTCAACTTCTATACATAGTACATACAAATTAGGGAAAATTGTTTATCCTTTAAAATGACACAACTTATATCTTTTCACTCTCATAAAGAAGTGGGACCCACACCTTTATTTTTTTTGTCAACTCTCTCTCCTCCTTTATCTATCTCTTTCTCTCTCTTAAAATGACACAACTTTACGACCTTTAAAATGACACACACTTTTCCCTACAAATTATTCATGCTTGTAAATATTACTTTCTAAGATCTCTCATAACTAAAAATATCATCCAAAACGAGAGTTCTATGGAGGACTCACATGCAGCGGCGGATCCAGGAAATTAATGAAGGGTGGACATTCAGTAAGTTTAAATACATATAGATTTGGGTTTGGTCTGAAACACGACTTGCGAGCAGCTGCCAGCTGGCTGGGTCTGGTTGAGATCTAGATCTGGACGGATTGCGACTCAACTAGACCCATGATGGACGAAGAAGCAAATGTTCCAACTTCCAAAGAACGGAGATTGAGGTTTGAGAGGAGATGAAACAGTATGTAGATGCAAATGATGGGTTTGGAATAGAACTCTCTCCTATTAGGTTTGGTTAATAAAGATGGAGGAGAAAAAAAACTCACGGGAAAATAAAATAGAAGGAGCGAAATTAAAGGGGTAAGATATCGTAACAACCAACTAGGATTACTACCAATCAATTTCACCGTTAGATCGATTATACAAAGGTGAAAATGAATATAAAGTATTAAATATGGGGAATCATAACCATACAAAGATAAAAATAAATATAACCGTTGGATCAACATAACCGATCTAACGGTGAAATTGATTGGTAGTAACCCTAATTGGTCGTTACAATATCCTACCCCAAAATTAAATTGGAAAAACTTGAATTTTAAGAGAAGGATATTTTTGTATTTTTGCATCATATTTTAAGAGTGTGCACTTGCCCCCCTTCTCCTTAACCTAGATCCGCCTCTGCTCACATGCCTCGTTAAAGTTAAAGGGCATCAAGGCTGCCCTTGTTAAAATAAAGAACAAACCCCGGTGCATAAGGTTTCCCAATTTGCAAGGGTAGGAATGAAGGTCGATTATACGAGCAACTTTATCAGGCGGGTTTAGGAAAAGTCCGTGGTGGGAGATCACCACAAATGGGCTATTCTAGACCAAGCATTGACAAGTGGATTCGACACCATGTCTCAAACCTAAACCTTAAGGCTTTGGGTAGAGACACAGTGTTGGACCCACTATATTCCAGTACGATGAGTCTCACATTGGTTGGTAATTGACTAAGTGGAAGGATTCGTGAACCAAATACCTTAAGGTTTTGGGTTGGGACATAATGTCGGACCCACTTTATGTGGTTGGAGTAGCTTAGCCCATTGGTGATGGTCCCTCACCACGGGCTTCCCCTGGATCCGCCTGACAGTAGTATCAAAGTCAGATTGGACTCAAGCTAGCCAGATATTTGGCTAGAAGGCAGGTTGAGTGCTTTGGGCCTTGGTATTCGGTTGAGGGGGATCACATTGGTTGGTAATGGGCTAAGTTAAGAGTATATAAGTGGGAGGACCTATGAACCCAATGTCTTAAGGTTTTGGGTTGAGATATGATGTCGGACTCACTTTATATGGTTGGTCTAGCTTAGCCTATTGGTGGTGATCCCCGCCACGGACTTCTCTGAAACCCGCCTGATAGTGGTATCAGAGCTGAGTTGGGCTCAGGCTAGCCAGGTGTTTGGCTAGAAGGCGGATTGAGTACTTGGACTTGGGGTACTCGGTTGAGGGAAAGCATACCAAATGATGAGTTTCACACTTGAGGGGTAGATATATTCAAGTGTGATGAGTCTTACATTGGTTGATAATGAACTAAGTGAAATGTATATAAGTGGGGGGGACCCATGAATCCAATACCCTTTAGGTTTTGGGTTGTGACATGGTGTCGGACCCACTTGGTATGGTTGGTCTAACTTAGTCCTTTGGTGGTGGTCCCCCGTCATAAATTCTCCCTGGCTCGCCTGACAAGCTTACCTTGTATTTTTTGACGAAGAGATTGTTTCTAGACTCGAACCGTAACCTTTCGATACAAGGAGCAACTTTACCTCTACTCAAAGCTCACCTTTACTCCCCTCGTTAAAGTAACTTCAAAAAAAACATATTGCATGAATCATGAGTTCATGGTACCAACCTGAGAAAGCTGAGATAAGAAATTAGGCTCATGAGGCTTGTTGTTGCCTATCTCACCTAAAGTGAGAGCAATGATAACAGCAGCCAATAGATTGGTGAGGGTGTAGTCAAGGTAAGTGTGCTGAGGAAGACGTCCTCTTCTTTCCAACATAGTCATTACAGCAGGCCATGTCCCTAAGAAGAAAAGGGACAATAGCATGCACCCTATGGCACCTTCTTTGCTCTCCACCAGATACATTTTCAACTCACTACACAAAAATGATCGATTATTGCTATGTATATATACGAAGAAATCAAGGAAGAACCCTGAAAGCATTGTCGTATGCTTTAGGAATATATGTATATGAGAATCAAAAGTACCACGTGAATACGGAGTCAACCCATCAGAATTTAATAATATACTTTATCCGATGGTGCCGATACCTTCACTATACAAAATTCTGCTATGTGACGAAATCAATAATTATATCTGTGAGGATCAAAATATTGAAGACGTGAAAAGCATGCGAAGGGATCATGACAGTTGTTTAAATTTAGAGTTATTTATAAAAAAAGGAAAAACTTCAAAAACTCCCCTACAAGTTTTCTCAAAATCACTTAATCCCCTCCCCGAAATTTTTAATCATTTACTCCCTTACTTAAATTTTTTTTATCACTTACCCCCCTTATTTGATTTTTGATCCAAAATTTTGTTAACAGAGTTAAATTTTTTTAAAAATATCAAAATTACCCTTAATAGAAAAAAGAAAAACATAATTTCTTCACCAACACAATTTTAGACGAATTCACAGAGTGTTTTCTTTAAGGTAGCCTTGTTAGAATTAGTAATGATTAAAATTATTTCCTACAAATTCCATTGCTATAAAACACTGTACTCACAATTGTTAGTGTCGTTGTTTAGGGTTTTCTTCTATTATATGATCAACAAATATGACCTTAGGCAAATTTCCAATCTGAATCTAGGTTTATGTTCGAATTCTAGGAATCCACAAACAATACAACTTCCAAAATCGTATTTCACGTATAATAAAACCAGTATGCCAATTTTTATTGAGTATCATGTTGGTTTCTTTGCAATCAACTCATTGATATTTTTAAATCACTTAACCCCTCCCCGAAATTTTTAATCATTTTATTTGAACAACGACACCAATAATTATGAATACGGTGTTTAATAGTAATGAAATTTGTAGGAAATAATTTTAATCATTACTAATTCTAACAAGGCTACCTTAAAGAAAACATTATGTGAGTTCGTCTAAAATTGTGTTGGTGAAAAAATTATGTTTTTCTTTTTTCTATTAAGGATAATTTTGGTATTTTCTTAAAAAATTTAACTCTGTTAACAAAATTTTGGATGAAAAATCAAATTAGGGGGGTAAGTAATAAAAAAAATTTAAGTAAGGGGTAAATGATTAAAAATTTCGGGGAGGGAGTTAAGTGATTTTGAGGAAACTTGTAGGGGTTTTTTTGAAGTTTTCCCTAAAAAAAGTAAGCAATCTATATAAAGAATCAATTTACTCTGAGTTACATTAATAATTTTATATATCTTTATCCGAGAATTCACTAGTCTAAAAATAAGACAATGTACATACTTATCTACTTGTTTTAAGAAATTTCACAAAAATTAATTAATTATTAACTAAATGAAGGCGATGAAGATTAAACTCGTGACATCACTTTGATATCATGTACGGAATTAATTTAATTAAAAACTTAAAGAATATAATCTAGTTTGATATTCTAAGGGATAGTCTTTAAATAATAAATGCCGTAAGGTTACTCTTGTTGTAATAAATACATTAAAATCGTCACTATAAAGGGGCCATGATCCATGAGGTGGCTCACGTCATTTTCAGTTTGTTTGTTTTTTTTTATACCATTTTCAGTTTATTATGAATTATTGTCATGATTGTTATCGAGTTTTCAATCCCACCAATATAACAAAAGTTTATTTTCATAATGCTCATAATATGGTCCTTAGATGTTAATTTAAATTTTTTAATTAATTTAATTTTTTATAATTAAATTAGAAAAATGATCCGTTTACAAATTTTTTTTTACAAATTAGTGTATGACTGGTCAGACAAAATGTAGTTTGTAAGAGTTTGTAAACAAAAAATTTGTAAATATAAACTTCCCTATTAAATTAAATTAGCATACTTTTTTTATATTTCTCCACTTTACCAATTATCACAATCCTTGAGTTCCTTGTTTCTTAGAACATGTTTGGTGCATAGTATAGCATAAGGCCTGATAGTATAAAACTTGATAGTATAGGACCTAATTAAATTTTAATACTATCCCGTGTTTGGCATGGTATTGTATAAGATAATACCGTTCAGTGTTTGGTAATGCACTGTATAACACTAAATAGGATAAAAATAAATATTTTAAAAAAAAATACTCTTGAATAAAGAATTTATATAATTCTTCAAAAGAGGCATATGATATTAATTTTTACAAAAATCTATTGATCAGTATGTCCAAAAAAATATATTAGTTTTTATAAAAATAAAAATTTCCAATATTTTAAAATTAATATATTAAATATTAATTTTTATTTTAATATATTAATATTAAAATGATATATTAATTCTTGAGAATTGTACTCGTAAGTAATATTAATACATCAATTCCTTATCAGGCCTAATTCCACCTCCTTAGGCCTAATTAAGTTATACATCATTTTGATATATTAAAGAATTCTAGTATATAAATTTATACTATACAATAATAACACACAATAATTAAAAATATCATAATATATAATATAAAATTATATTATAAAGTTTTATATATCATATCAAACTGGCCATTCAAACTATACGCAATAACGTATAACCAACGACCCTGCTTTTTTGTTTGAGTGAAACCTCTTACATTCCTTAATATTGATTGAGCCTTGCTACCTGTTATATATAATCTGTTTTCTTAATCCATGACGCAATAACTTTTTCTTTTGTTGAGCTATTTTTCTATCATGATTAGTATTGATACATCGTTTTCAGCTGCTGACATTGCGTAACTAGATCATCCTATATTTAAATTTTAATACTTGATTCGTTTTTAGATGAATGAGACTTTGATTCGTGGTTTTTCCCTGGATACTGTTGATTCGCAACCGTTATTTACATTGCACCAATATTAACACGAGATATGTCATACGAACCAACAACCTTGCTTTTTTTGTTGGATCTTTGATATTCCTATATTAAAAAAAGGTTTATTCTGTGTTATTCAAAAGAATACAAGTTGTGTTCTTTTAGTGATTTACACAGAGTACGTTTAGTGATTTACACAGAGTCCGACCAATCGTACTATGTGTAATTCTTACTTTTTTTTCACTTTACACGTCAACGATGTGACTGAGAAGAGGAGAAAAAAACAACTTTTCAGTTTTACACAAAGTACTACCGGTTGTACTTTGTATAAAACACCTAAAATGACACAAGCTTGTGTCGTTTAAAAGGATACTTCTTTTTCTCTTAAAAAAAATAGGGCAATGCTTTTCTCATGCTACATGAGATAGTATTATCTCATGTGAAGACATAATTGGGTGGGTCCCACGGTTAAAAGAAAAAAAAATGCTGGCTCGGATTGCGATGTGTCTGTAACATGAGATAAAAAATTTTATATAACTTGAGAAAAACATTTATCAAAAAAATAACATGATGGTGTGAGGAATTATAACAATACAAAAGTGAATTAATGATAATAAAGGAAGAGAAAAAAAAAATCTTAAAATATATAGTTATAAAATCATATCCATTTATTTATCTTTATATGATTATAAATATTCTCACATAATCATATAATATATTTTTTTCACATGATAGAAATCCATTTCCTTTCTTCTTTGACTGAAACTTCTTAGATTTCTTAACATTGATTGAGCCTTGCTACCTGTTATGCATAATCTGTTTTTTTAATCCATGACGCAATAACTTTTTCTTTTGTTGAGCTATTTTTCTATCATGATTAGTATTGATACATCGTTTTCAGCTGCTGACATTGCGTAACTAGGTCATCCTATATTTAAATTTTAATCCTTGATTCGTTGTTTTCCCTAGACACGTTGATTCATTATTATTATTTATATTGCATCGATATCGACAACAGATACGACATATGAACTTTGTTAATTTTAAAAATATTAAATTTTGACACGTTAAAATATATTTTGATATTAAATAATTTTTTATTTATATAATGTATATTATATTTAATAATCAATAATTTAACAAAAAAATGAAAATAAACTTATAATACTTTTCAATTTTGCAAAGAAACATAAGATGTAAATATTTATTATTATATTTACAAATTAAAAATCTCTTATACACTCCTAAGATTTATTTGGTATCTATTTTTAATATTTATTATATCAGTTGGATAAAACATCGATCATTTTTTTTTATAATATGTAATGAAATTTCAAATATTATAAATGTCGGAGCATGTCACAGTGTCGTGTCAGGAAGACACTTCAATTTTTTTAAAATATCGGTGAACTATTATCAAATGCTTATTGTGAAAATAAAAATAAAGATAAGTAAATGTGTGCTGGCAACAATAAGTGCATACTTGCATAAATTTACATTTATACACTCATTTGTATGTCTTTATCTAAGTTATTGAATGACGTTGACATAATTCATTTAATTTGTGCAATATTTTTGTTAAATTAATGAAAAAATTGTTGGGTTTCATTCTCCCGATTTTACTCCAGATCTGCAAATTCTGCCACTTGGCTCATTTTACTTGTACAAGTGTCTCCAACGGAGCCAAATGCATTTGAATGAAAAGTGAAGGTGGCTAAAATGTCTCGGCATCACATGCTTGGAACACAACATATCTGGTTTTTCCACATGAGGAAGGTGCCCTGGGGGCTTTTTTACCCGTAATTAATTATCAATTTGACCTTTATTTTAAACTAATTCAAAAATTTAACTCTCTTAAAAAACATAACACCAGTCTGCCCTTATTTGACCGTTGATCACCAAGCCTACCCAGGGTACACCCCTTCCTACCCGGGTATTTTTTGAAAATTTTTGTCTACCCGGGTATAGAGGAATGTACCCGGGTATTTTTCTTCACACCTGAGAAATTGTTTGAATTATTTACCCGGGTAAAGAGAGGTGTACCCGGGTACATCCTTTTTTTATTTTTTTAAACCGGCAAGAGGAACGAGTTATGAACTAATGTCGTCGAGCTGGAGACAGCAGGGTGCAAAGATTGTCGAACTGAAAGCGAAGGTGAATTGAGTAAATTGAAAGAATTTTGTTATCCTTACTGTGTTCACATATTTATAGATTGAAAGAATCATGCTATTTTGAGATCAAAGCTTGAACTTCCCCTGCAGGTTGTTATAAAATTCATTCCCTTTTTCAGTGTGTATTTCTTTGTTGGATCCCAAAAGATCTACTATAGCATCTACCTTTTTTCATTCATTCCGAAGTCAACACATGTATGAGCCACCTGTTGCTGTAAACCCATCACCACTGCATCATAATTGTTTTCTTTTTCTGATTTTTTTTTTCCTAATACATGTGAATATATTCTGGAGTCTGTAAATAAGAATGTGAATGTGGATGATGATATTGTTTTTGAAACTCTTCCTTTAAAAGGAAATTAAAAGGAAAACGAAAAGAAATTAACTAGGAGAAGAATAACATCAAAAGCATGCAAATGAGGCTGAACTCTGTTAAAGAGACTACTTTTCCTAAATCAATAACTTCACACTAAAAAATCTACAAGGAGAGTAGAAAATCGTAAAAAGTTATTTCAAGGCTCACTAAAGAAACCAAAGGTCGCATTGTTCAAGCTTTGATCTCAAAATAGCATGATTCTTTCAATCTATAAACATGTGAACACAGTAAGGATAGCAAAATTCTTTCAATTCACCTTCACTTTCAGTTCGACGATCTTTGCACCCTGCTGTCTCCAGCTCGACGACATTAGTTCATAACTTGTTCCTCTTGCCGGTTAAAAAAAAAAACAAAGGCTGTACCCGGGTACACCCTTCCCTATCCGGGTAAATAATTCAAGCAATTTCTCAGGTGCGAAGAAAAATATCCGGGTACACCCCTCCATACTCGGATAGACAAAAATTTTCAAAAAATACCTGGGTAGGGAGGGGTGTACCCGGGTAGGCTTGGTGGTCAACGGTCAAACAGGGGCAGATTGGTGTTATGTTTTTGGAGGAGGTTAAATTTTCGAATTAGTTTAAAATAAAGGTCAAATTAGTAATTAATTATTAATAAAGGGTTATAAGGGTCAAAAAGCCCACAATTGGGTATTTGGCGTACAATTGCATCAGGTAATTCACAGTGTAATTGCTGCAAGATAGAAGTTCAAAAGTAGTTAACTTCGGTTATAGTATTATTAGCATGGAATATTATTCCCTAGCAGTCAAACAAAGTAAGAGAGCATTATGCTTCAAGATCATCACACGCTATAGAAATAGTACTTCTTTGTAACTAACCACTGCAAACTTATTGCCCATGAGGCGGTTCATTGTTTAGATAATTGAATCAAAAAATGTGTGTTATTTTAAAAGATATAAAGTTGTGTTATTTTGCTTACCAAAAAAAAAAAAAAAAGTGTGAATCCCACCTATTTATGAGAGGGAAATGACACAAATTGTGTCATTTAAAAAAACAAATATTTTCCCCATAAATGAATATACAAATGATACAAATGAATTTATCCACCATGAGAACATTGCATAGATAGAGATTTTTTAGATAATTGCCAGTGATATGATATGAGATGTCAACAGCAACAGCAGAGCCAAGGCTTGGTCCATCCCTATGTTGCACTGATATTGACACGAGACACGATATGACATGACACTCCGACACGTTAATTTTAAAAAATACCATATTTTGACACGTTGGGACACGTTTTGATATTAAATAATATTTTTAATATATATAATATAATTTATATTTAATACATGTAACGGCCTATAATAAGTCATATAATCAATCAAATATTCAAATTTTATAACATAAATATAAACAAAAATAATTTTTCGTACCTTGTTAAATTTTCATGTTAAATTTCATAATAGAAAAAAATTGATTTATAAATTATTTTTTTGATGTTTTGTTAATACAAAAAATTAAGACCTAAAATTAAAAAAAATGTGTCGAATGCATGTCAGAGCGTTGACCGCGTGTCGAAAAAAGTTGACCGCGTGTGAGAAAAACTTATCGAAGAGTTAACTGCATGTCTCCAAATGTTGATCACGTGTCAGAGCATATCAGTGTCCCACACGCAAGTTTTGTGCTTCGTTGATCCAACCAATATCATTGGCCTTCTTATGTAGGACTTCCAAAACTTTTTATGGATAAATCCAACTAAGCCTCAACACAGTATTCAACAATTAGAAGGAAAACAAAAGAGATATGGATAGAAATTAATTGACAATAAGAAAAGTGTCATAATATGATAAGGATTTAAAATTTATAATATAATATGCATTAAATAAAATTTTAATAATGTTTTAATTAATTACTTTTAAATTTATGAAACTTCATGAACCTAATGTACGTGATAAGAACTTTGACTCCAAAGCTTCTAAAGACAAGATAGATAAAAGAGTGCGAAATGTAGAAGAAAAACTAAAATTTGCTTCTGGTATAGTTATTACTTATTGTTGTGGTAATGGAAATTGGAAATTGCTTCTTGCATATTTATTGCGGTGATGAGTATATTAACCTTTATCATTCTGTCACTCCTCACAGCGGTATAGGAACGTCAACAGGGCAAGGGTGGTCCTATTGACTCGCCAAAATTGATGCGTCTTATTAACCCGCCGATTCATCATAACTTAGTCCTACATAAATATGAGTTATATATAGTCAGGTGGAGGTGTTAAAAGATTAAAAAGATATAGTTAATAATCAGGGCACACTAACGCCCCGTTTAATTAATATTTATGTGATAGAACGCCCCGTTTACAACCGGTTAATTAATATTTATATGATAGTAAGCGCAACATGTTCAACTTAACTAATGCGGAAGTTAATTGAATAAATTTTCTCTTTTTTTCTTATGTATTGCAAACCTTTTCACGTCCATGGCCAAAATAAAACGGACATCATTTCCTCTGTATTTTGGATCACGGGAGATAATTTCCACCAAGATAATTTCAACCGATTGACAGTTTAATATAATCCAGGCATACAACATATTACCCGGTCATCCATGGCATAGGCTATTCTATACATAACAAGTTTCAAAATAATATCCATACAGTTTACTTACATGACTACATCAACCAACCAAAAGAGATGTAATCAATGTTATCAAAAAAAAAAAAAAAAAGAGATGTAATCAAATAAGTAACTTATACATATACAGATATAATTAACAAAATAGATAAACTATCAACATGACATAGACATCTCCTATGCTCTCAAAATAATGACATGGCATATAAATACATATCCAAAATAAAATCATGCCAAATACGTATTAGCATAACAAACTAATCCTGACTATCAGGTCAGGTAATATCTCTCGTCTGATTTCTTGCCACACTATGTCTCAGCACCATCAGCTCCTGTACCTGAAATGGTAAGCCTCATAACGCGGGGTGAGATAATATAATTACCTCAGTAAGCTAGGGACCCTTGGAGGGCTCCTTCACCCCTAAGCTCACTTTTGGTATAAACACAATATAAAAATCCATGCATGCATCAGAATATGTATGACAATGCAGTGTGCAATAATGTAATCCTACTGGCCAGAGAATATAGCAAGTATGCATTACGCAAGGAAACATCGTCTTGCAACATACTGTATGAGGAAACAGAGTCGCATACTATGCATAAAAAAACACTGTCTTATGCCTCACACAAGAAAACACCATCTTGTGTGGCACACAAACATACATACATATACATGCAATACATAACAATTTATTTTTAACAAACCATATCAAACTACCACCCTCCCTCGGAGTTTGGTGGAACAAACGGAGGATTAACCCCAAGGACCGAAAGCTTATCTGGAATAGCTCTTTTTCTAGCCTCTTCTATGTCAAAAGGTCCACAAGCCAATAAAATGCTCAACAAATGACCAATACACCTATCCATGGTGAATTTATCACAATTAAACATATATCCATTTCGTATAAGTTTCACATCAAACCATTGTTTGATACTTACCTCAATCTCAAGTAGTCAAGAGCTTTGCTCAATGTCCATGTTCTTACTCCACAAGTCCACTTGATCTCACACTATAACCAAGGAACATATTTCCATTAGTATCCATCATCAATGCATACATACGGTACTGTTCATCTCTATAGTACTATTCATGTATACGTCACTATTCACGTATACGACACTATTCAAAAATTCGGTATCTTTATTTTTCCGAATACATTTTCACCGTTAAAATCTCCATCTAAACATTTTTCTCAACATGAGCTAAGCCTCAATCAAGCTCTAACGTGCTCAATCAAGCTAAACTTTCAATGGAAACCTAAATTCAATCTTCCTCAAAACTCAAAGAAAACTAGGATTTCTTAATATAAACTTACCTAGAATGAAGATGGAAGCTTACTTCAAGCTCCCTTGGCCTCAAGCTCCATCAAAACCCTCATTTTCCAAGAAATTTGAAATCTTCGGGGAAGAAGATCTCTCTACAGTGAACCTCACATGAAAATATGGATACCAATGTGTTCCTCTTGAAATTTCTCACAAGTTTGGCTTTGGAACGGAATGATTTGGAGGTCTCTAAGTTATGAATTTCGGAAGATTTTAAATCAAAATCCCTTTTTTTTCTCCCCTTCTCTGTTAACGTCGTTGCTGGAGAACGAAGAAGAAAAATGAATAGTGACTCACTTGAGTCACTTAAGTAAGTTCACTATACCAGCGAGTATAAGCTTATCTATCTACTTACCTCTATTCACTATCAAACTTTACTCAATGAACTAGAATATTTTTCTAGTCATGTTTCTATTTTTACTTTCACTTTTTGGATAACTTTGTTTACTCACATTTTTACCCCTTAACTGTCATTTTAACTCATTTTTCCTCAAAGGTGACTTTATTTATTTATTTTCTACTTTTCTTATAATTATTCTTCAATATTAAATCCATAACTACATGTGAGGGTTATTATAGGCACAATCTTTATTATTTTACCAATTTAATTCTTTATATATTATGTATATTGTACTAACTTTTCATATTTATTTTCCAGTTTCATTTTTCACTTTGTTACAAAAATTTTAAACAATAATTTAACTTTTCTCCTTCTTCTTTTTTCCTTTTGTCTCTCCTCATCTTTCATTTTTCAAATGTTGCATAAAAATACCCATTCACTAACATTGATAATTTCTTAATTTTATATTGTTTAGACTTTGACCCAATTTATTTTCGGCTTCTTCTCTTCTCTAAATTTATCTTTTTAATCAAAACATTTAAACTATAAAATAATTTGATTAGCATGTGTTGTCAATATAAATTTTTTTAATACTAATTGTTCGGTCCTATTGAACCGTATAAGGATACCTCAAGGGTATGCGGTCAGAGATATCTTTGAGATAGATATCTTGATTGGCTTATAGCCAATACTCCAATCACTGCTCACAAGCAATAGGCTTATAGCCAAAACGTGGGTGTGTGCACAATGTTGGTAGTAATAGTAAATAGGTCAAAGTGTGTACCTGTGATCTTTAGCCTCTTATTTATAAGGATTACTTTAATAGGCTTGGGCCTTTGAGATCTCCCAGTCGATATGAAATCTGCCTTGATTGATGGGGATAGGGATCTTATCCCTTGATCCTCTCTAGATTATATAGTTGTGATATCCCTATCCACTCTTGCTAGTAATAGGGTATTAGGATATGAATCCAGTCCATAACAGTTGCCCCCCAGCTCGGCAGTTCGGAAGCTTGGACTGCTGTGGTGTCTAAGTCCGATTGATTGCTCGACCCTACCAAGGTACTATGATCCTGCCTTGGGTCTGGTGAGACTACATCTTCTTGGTTTATCTTTTTATATTGGCTTCTTTTCTCTTGAAGTCTTTGAGTGGTGAGGCAGTGTTTGCCTTTTTTTGACTTTGAGCTCGGCTTCTCTTGTCGAGGCTCTTTAGTTTTGACTAGGCTTATTGTCAGTCTTTGATATAGGCGTCCACCTAAGTTTTAGGACGGCGCTTTATGCCTCCTTAATAATTAACCCGACTTTGCACTCCCTGGCTTTAAGTGTCATGGTTCTAGATTTGGCTCAGTTTCGCATACCGAGATCTCTATTAGGATGGATTTATCCTTTTGCAAAGGTGTATTGTACTTTAGGAGCAGGAATTTTCTTACTGCGACTTCCTCCTTTTGGATTTGGCTTGCTACCTATATCTTAATTTTGGGAAGGTCTTTCGTGCCTTCTTGAACGATTAGTCCGGCTTCGAATACCATGACTTCTCTTGTTTTTGAGGGACTTGGCTTCTTTTGCCATAGTCTTGGATTCTTGAAGGAGGAGTTCGCCTCCTCAATTTTAAGACCGAACACGTATACCGTGGCTTTTATTTTGAGCCCCGCTTCATTCGCGATGACTTTTTAATTTGAGGCTAGGCTGTTAAGCATATATGGCCAAAATCTTAATGACTTGGCTTTGCTGTTGTAGTCATAAGTTACTAGGATAATTTTCTGCCTTCTTCATTTGAGCCCAGCTTCACATATCGTGGCTTTCTTTAAATTGACTTAGCTTTTGCCTTGTCTACACTTTTGAAGGTGGTATCTTTGCCTTTCTGATTTTAGCCCGACTTAACGTACCGTGGCTTTACTGTTGGACTAGACTTTTAGCCATATTTTGTTTGAGCCCGGCTTTGTATACCGTAGCTTTCTATTTTGAGCAACGCTTCATTAGCGATGGATTTTGAATTTGAGGCTGGCCTATTGGGCCGCAAACTTTTCATTTGGCTTTGTTGCCAAAATCTTGAATATAAGTCTGACATCATATGTCGCCTCGATTTTTCTTTTGTCTTAAATTGGGGTGTGATCCTTTTCTAGGATCACGATCTCTCTAAATTTGTCTTCTCGGATTCGGGTGTGATCCTTTTTGCTAGAATCACATCTCTCCAATTCCATCTTCTTCTTTTTCGGATCGGGGTGTGATCCTTTTGCTAGGATCACATCTCTCCAATTCTGTCTTCATATTTATCGCGGATTAGGGTGAGATCCTTTTGCTATGATCACATCTCTCTAATTCCATCTTTTTTTTAACCCGACTTTTTATGCCGTGATTTTTAATTTGAGCCTCGCTTCTTTCGCGAAGACTTTTTAATTTGAACCTTGTTTTTTACTCCGTGGGTTTTTAATTTGAGGTCGGCCTCTTAAACTTGAAGCCCTTGGCTGGGCCGAGCTAATAAACATGAAGTCTTTCACTGGGCTGAGCTCAAGGTTGAGGCTAAGCTGATAAAATTGAAGCCCTTAGTTGGGTTGAGATGAAGTTCAAGGCTAATGTCGAGCTTTTAAACTTGAAGTCTTTTGCTGGACTGAGCTCAAGGTCGAGGCAGAGCTAACAAATTTGAAGCCCTTAACTGGGCTGAATTGAAGCTCAAGGCTGATGCCGAGCTTTTAAACTTGAAGCCCTTCGTTGGGCTAAGCTCAATGTCGAGGCTGAGCTGATAAATTTGAAGCCCTTAATTGGGCTGAGTTGAAGCTCAAGGCTGATGTCGAACTTTTAAACTTGAAGCCCTTTCGCTGGGTTGAGCTCAAGGTCGAGCTAACAAATTTGAAGCCCTTAACTGAACTGAGTTGAAGCTCAAGGCTGATGTCGAGCTTTAATCTTGAAGCCCTTCACTGGGCTGAGTTGGAGCTCAAGGCCGAGGCCGAGCTATTAAACTTGAAGCCCTTAGTTGGGCTGAGATGAAGCTCAAGGCTGATGCCGAGCTTTTAAACTTGAAGCCCTTCGTTGGGCGGAGCTCAAGGCCGAGGCAGAGCTAACAAATTTGAAGCCCTTAACTGGGCTGAGTTGAAGCTCAAGACTGATGCCGAGCTTTTAAACTTGAAGTCCTTTGTTGGGCTGATCTCAATGCCAAGGCTGAGCTAATAAATTTGAAGCCCTTAGTTGTGCTGAGTTGAAGCTAGGCTGATGCCGAGCTTTTAATCTTGATGCCTTTGGTTGGGCTGAGTTGGAGCTCAATACCGAGGCCGAGCTAATAAATTTGAAGCCCTTAACTGGGCTGAGTTGAAGCTCAAGGCCGATGACGAGCTTTTAAAATTGAAGCCCTTTGTTGGGTTGAGCTCAATGCCGAGGCTGAGCTATCAAATTTGAAGCCCTTAATTGGGCTGAGTTGAAGCTCAAGGCTGAGGCCGAGCTTTAATCTTGAAGCCCTTCATTGGGCGGAGTTTGAGCTCAATGCCGATGCTGACCTAATAAATTTGAAGCCCTTAATTGGGCTGAGTTGAAGCTCAAAGTTGATGCCGAGCTTTTAAACTTGAAGCCCTTTGTTGGGCTGAGCTCAAGGCTGAGGCTGAGCTAATAAATTTGAAACCCTCAGTTGGGCTGAGTTTAAGCTCAAGGCTGATGCTGAGCTTTTAAAATTGAAGCCCTTAGTTAGGCTGAGTTGAAGCTCAAGGTTGATGCCGAGCTTTTAATCTTGAAGCCCTTGGTTGGGCTGAGTTGGAGCTCAAGGCCGAGGCCGAGCTTTTAAATTTTAAGCTCTCTTTTTGATTGAAGCTTTTTCCTTATGATTTAATGACCTCCTCCAAATCTGCACCTGCTCCATCAAGAATTGCGGCGACAAGAATATTTGTCAAATCGTCATTTGCTTGGATCTAGAGCTCCATTCTAAAGTCTCTCGGAGGATCAAAAGCCCTTTTTGTGGTAGGGTTTGTCTCCTCATATATATGTGGTTTTAGAAATTTCAGGGCGCGCGAGGTAGCCTTCAATATGTGGCTTCGTGCTATGCCGCGCGTGTTCACCATGGATGGGAGTCGAAATTTTCCGATCCCCACAGACGGCGCCAATGTTCGGTTCTATTGAACCGTATAAGGATACCTCAAGGGTATGCGGTCAGAGATATCTTTGAGATAGATATCTTGATTGGCTTATAGCCAATACTCCAATCTCTGCGCATAAGCAATAAACTTATAGCCAAGACGTGGGTGTGTGCACAGTGTTGGCAGTAATAGTAAATAGATCAAAGTGTGTACCTGGGGTCTTTAGCCTCTTATTTATAAGAATTACCTTAATAAGTTTGGGCCTTTGAGATCTCCCAATCGATATGAAATCTGCCTTAATTGACGGGGATATGGATCTTATCCCTAATTCTCTCTAGATTATATAGTTGCAATATCCCTATCCAATCTTGCTAGTAATAGGATTGTTAGGATATGGATACAGTCCATAACACTAATAATGATGTGTCAAAATATTAATAGATGTCAATGTAAAATTGTGTGAATCGACTATATTGCATTGGATTATATGATTTGATTTAATTTTTTTTTTATAAACTATGATTTGAACTTATAAACGTATGAGTCACAGCGTCACAGGGCAACAATGAGAGCGCATCGAGTTTTAAGATATGACAATAAATGAAGCCAACGCTGTTAAGATGAAAACAAAAATATTTAATTTTCGAATGCATACACTTAAGAAGAATAGACATTAAATTTCTTGTCTTAAACTTTTTACTTGTACAACAGATTATCCAAAGAAGATATATATTATTGAAAAATATTTAAATATATAAAGATGTATATGATAAAGAAATTAAAAATTATAAAAAGTTAGTTCACCAAAAAAGAGAGTATAAAAAGTTATTGATTTTAAGAAGAGTAAATGTAAAGAACCAATTTAATAAATTCAAAAGTTTATGTTGTTAGGTTAAATTCATGTTAATGATTTTAATTTTATTTCTATAACATATCTCTTATACAAGAACTTATTGAACTTGAAGGGTGGATAGTGTATAGGTCCACATATTTGTGTTAAGAAGCTCTTCAATATTTAATTATTTATGAACAGAATGGAAGATTGTGAAAATCAAACTCATGATCATTTAATTATAATTGATTAATATATTTTTTAGAAAAAAATGTGTGTCATTTCAAGTGAGAGAAAGAGATAGATCATGACAGAGAGAGATTGAACAAAAAAATAATAAAGGTGTGGATCCCGTCTTTTTGTGAAAGTGAAAAGACACAAATTGTGTCATTTAAAAAGATAAACACTTTTTTTTTTCTTTTTTTTTCATAACTTTGTATTTATTGTTGTGTGTGTAATCTAGTGAAATGTGCACTTGACATTATAATCTATGGCTGACGGGCATTGAGAGTGAAGTTTGCGAAAACTTTATGCAAATGTTTGCTATATAAATATCTACATTACGTAGTAGCAAGATGACCAAGAACCTTGTTCTTTTGTATGATTCAAACTTCTTAGATTTCTTGAAATATTTGGTTCTGCCTATTCTTCACTGCTAGAAATATCTATAGTTTTGGCGAAATTTTTTCGTTACAAATGATGCAAATTCCATCAGAAATGCATTTTTTGACAGAATTTTTCTGTCTGAAAATCCTTCGTCAAAGGGCAACGAATTTCTTTTTTCCGTTTAAAATTTCCACAAAATGTTTTTCGTCGCAAGCCGTATTTTTCCGTCAACAAATAAAGCCATAATATAATATTTATTTCATAAATTTCGTTGAAAATTTTGACTTTCGTCACAATTTGCAACGAAATTTAATTAGACTTCTGTCGAAAATACCAACGAAAATATTTTCGTTGGAAATTCTCGCACACAAAAGAAGAGAAATTTCGTATTGGTCCAGCATTTCTAATTTGTTCATCTTCTTCTTCACAAAACAGACCGACAAAATCAAAAAGAACAAAAGAACAAAAACAACAGAAGTGCATCATCATCAATCCAAATCATTTTCATACCAACAAGAGGATTGACCAGACCCAATTTCTACAACTGCAACTTGAAAAAAAACTATGGTCTTATATTCTTGTTTCTCATTTTCTCCATAAAAAACAAACTACGATTTTATCACCATAACAAAAAAAAACATGAAAAAAAAACTACAGAGATTTTCTTATCAAAGCATTGCTCTTTCATCTTCTCGTTTCTCCTTTTCTTCTTTTTGCTGGCGGAGCACAACCTTCCTTCGGTAGCTTCTTGCCAACCTCCGACTTCTTCTCCACCGGTGTTGGTTTCTTTGCAACCATGGATTTCTTCCCCTTTGCATTTGCTTCTCTGCTGCATTTTGCTTCCCCATTAGCTATTTGGAACTATGAAAAACATTGGGAATTAATGAAATGGAATGATATATAAAGGTTTTATTTCAAAATTTTCAACGGAAAAAATTCCATTGCAAATTTCAACAAAAAACAATTCTGTTGCAAATTTTATTTTATTCATCAAGCGAACACGAATTGTGTTTTTATTCGAAACTTGCAACGGAATTTTTTCCGTTGAAATTTGCAATGAAATTTAATTTCGTTGCAAATTTTAATTTATTCAAGCGTTCCAATTGGCTAATGAGGTTTCACGAGGATGGTGTGTTTTTTTTATTCAAAAATTTCAATGGATAAATACCGTTGCAAATTTTAAATTATTCAAGTGTTCCCATTGGCTAATGAGGTTTCACGAGGATTGTGGTTTTTCATTCAAATTTTTTGACGAAAAAAATTCCGTTTCAAATTTTAAATTATTCAACGAATTTTATGTTGATTGTATTTTTATTATAAATTTGTAACGAAAATTTTTTCCGTTGAAATTTGAAACAAAATTTAATTCCGTTGAAATTTTCGACGGAAAAAATTCCGTTAAATTTTCGACACTAATAAGTCATTTAGGAATAAAAAAATTAATAATTTTGACATTATAATTTTCATAATAAGAAAATTAATAACTTCGTAAATTGTAAATAAGTAATTTTATTAATTTACTAATATTTAAAATACTTATATAAATAAAAGATGGGAGATTTTTTGACTTTGGTGTAAGACTAAGAAGTCTTATTCTACATCTCATCCATTGATTTCCGTTCATTTAAATGTTATAGTTTATCGAGTTATATCAATTAATTAATTATTAATTTCAAATAAATTACTGCTATTAGATAGACAAAAATCAACGGATGAGATAGAAAGTAAGATTTTTTAATGTTGTATTAGAGTCAAAAGATTCAAACTTTTAAAATTGTATTGAGTGCATAAAGGAGAAGTAAATATTAAGGGGGCGTTTGGTTGAAGAGAAATTTTTTGAATACTAAAGAAATGTAATTACTAGGGAAATGGTTGGAAAGTGAGTTTGGTAGGAAAATGTAAAAAAAAGATGTTTGGTTGACCGAAATATTACCAGGGAAATTTATTTAAATTTGCAAAATCTATGTTCGGGAGAAATTTCGCACCTGTTTTTTTCACTTTCACAGTTATCTCAAAATACCACATCTCAAGTGGCATTTTGTAACAGTGAATTTCATCCAAAAATCAACACAAAAGTCATTTTCCCATCTATTTTATTTGCCTAATATTTTTTTTAAAAACCTGAACCAAACATGGTATTTTCCAATATCCACTTACACTTTCATATCAATCCCAACATAAATCTTCTACCAAACACTACTTAAGACATTAGGTGCTAACAATATAAATGTCTTTGAACTCATTCGTATTAATATTTGTGGGTCATTTCCTATATCTTTCATTGAATAGTCAACAACAATATTTCATTTTGTTCATAGATGACTACTCCCGTTATAGCTACTTCTATCTAATTCATGAAAGTCTTGGACGTTGGATGTGTTCAAAACATTCAAAATTGAAGTTGAAAATCAACTCACCAAAAAGATCAAAGCTATTAGACTTGACTATGTTCAGGCAGGGCCTTTTGCTATGGTATCGTTTCACAGTACACCATACGGGATAACCATATAGTATATAGATATAATAGGACACTTAAAAAAAAAAATGGCATGTGTATATGTGTGTGTATAAAAGAAAGATTAAGCAAGCGACCCTTTTATGACTCAAATGGTCAATACTCTTTCTGGCTCGACTCAAACGTGCAGGGGCTGTTGCCTGTTTGCCTTTCAGAATCGGAAAGGGTTCGCCAATGTGATTCAAAGAATCAAAAGGCACTATTACTATTAAACTAGTCTAATATAGCTAGTATTAATAGTACAACACAGAATGCCCCTTGCATCGGAATTTTGTGAGTCTAACAGGATTCCTTAGCAATAGCTTGCCTTGAGTTTGAACAAGGTAATCAAAAGAATGGTTATGACTTTCTTCTTCTTTTCTTTTTTTTCAAAATTTCAAAATAATTGTTTTGGAATTGCAGGAAATAAAATTGTGTGATGTGATAGGAAAAGATAACTTGATTAATAATCATTCTTCATGGTAATCTTGGTGGAAAGCAACTTAGTTTTGAGTCTTTAGACTAATGTTTTAAAAACCCAATCAGTAATTAAACTGGCAATATTTTTAAGTTATGATTTATTTAGATTAATTAGTTAAACTTGCAATTGAATCATGATTAAATTGCACTAGTCTTGAAAGATTTGTGAAGAACATTAGCATTTTGAGCAAAAGCAGAAACAAAACTTGCCAATGCTAAAGTAACACGTCAAGTAAGTCTTTGACATGATATCAAAGTCATCAGCATGACTTTGTCCCACATTCTTCAAGAATACAATAATTGCAATTCTAAAGCTGTGAATGAAGATTCAAAACAAAGTGAAAAATAAATACACTGTAACAGGAGATAGTAGCGTATATATATATATATATATATATATATATATATATATATATGTATGTATTAATACATAATATATATTATATTAAGAGACAGTAATTAAGGATAATAAAGAGAACATCTACTACAAAAAAAAAAAAGAGAGATAGAGAGAGAGAGAGAAGATATTCGTCTAATCAAAACAAAAATAATCAAGTAATTGATATTCCAAGTCAAAAAGTTGGAATCTTTGTCCAGATTCCAGTTCAGTTGATTGTATTGCCTCAATGGATCGTACTCACAATTCAAAGGGTTCCTCGTTTTCTTAGAGGTAGGTAACTGAGAACCCAATTCCATTCACAGTTTTTTTCTTACTGATATCAAGTCAAGTACTTCCAAATTCTTCAAACTTGCAGAGATAAAATCATGACCCCATCAACAGTTTTGTGAGATTCTGAAACCTTTTCCCGGGAAATTTTGGTCCATGAATAATTTGTTTGGCCCACTATTGCTAACGTTACAATCAACTGGGTGGATTTTTAATCTTTTTATACACTGTTTGAGCCTTTAACTTGCAAGCTACTATAAAGACTTTTTTTTGCTGACTTTTTGTTTATGTTGCTTCTGATCTATGGATTCCAAGGTAAGAGGATTCTTTTCAGTTCTCTGTCAGTGCGTGTCTGTGTATATGCATTCTTGAGTTTGTGAAGATTATGCTTCTTCCTTTTTTTCTCATCAAGATTAAAAACTTAATTTTTACTTTGTTATATACTTGCCTTTAGCTGGCAACCCCTTTCAACATATCAGTGGAGAGATAACCGGATTTCAGTGAATTTTAATCGATGGAAACCAAGAATATGAGTTTCTATTTTCAGTTCTTCTCTATGTGCTTGTGTATATGTGCAGTTTTGTCTCGGGTGGAGATAATGCTTATCTTTTTCATCCATCTTATTCAATTTGAGTTTTTCACTATTAAAAATAAGAGTAAATATTCTTTTTGGTAGTCAGCAAGATTCACGATGTCCACTTTAGTCTCTAGCAAATAAAGAGGCCCATCATGGTCTCTAAGAAATTCAAAATGAACCTATTTAGTTGAAATCGTAGTCCCTCACAAATTCAAAAAAGACCCATATTAATCCTCAAAATGATTGAAATGGGTCCATCTTGAATTTCTTAGGGACCACGATGGGCCTTTTTATTTTTGCTAGGGACTAAAGCAGGGATCGTAAAATTTGCTGAGGACCAAAAAGAGTTTTTACTCTAAAAATAATTTTTATGCCGTTTATTATATACATAATTTTGCCTTTGACTTTGATTGTGATTTCTAATGTTTCAGGAGATCCATCCCCCCTTTAAGTTTTATTTCAGCTTATAAGGTTGCATGATTTTCTGTCCTCTTTTCTGTGGGTGAATTTTTTTGGGACCTTATTGCTTGTAACATTCCAGTAATGGCTTGTCATTTTGGTATTGTTCTGAAGTTCGACTAATTGATGCTGCTTTCAGGATTTCTCTGGTATTTCCTCCTTGATTACTTCACTTTCTGAAAGCATTTTATGTACTGAGTTGAAAATGTATATGGTGGAGAGCAAGGGAGGAGCCATAGGGTGCATGCTCTTGTCTCTTTTCTTCTTGGGGACATGGCCTGCTTTTTTAACTCTGTTAGAAAGGCGAGGTCGTCTTCCTCAGCATACCTACCTTGATTACTCAATCACCAATCTCTTGGCTGCTCTAATCATTGCTTTTACATTTGGTGAGATAGGCAAGAGCACACCTGGTGAGCCAAATTTCTTAGCTCAACTTGCTCAGGTACTGTTACTCATTGTATTCTGAAGTTGTTATCATCATAGAAAAATAAAAGATACTTTATCAAGGCATGTGAGAGTCACCTTAATCCTAAACAGAGGCCTTATCTAGGGGTGTTAACGGGCCGAGCCGAGCCAAGCTTTGGTCTTAAAAGGTTAAGTCTGTGTTTAAATGTGTCAGCAAGACCCAGCCTGTTACCTGACTTATTTACAAAAAATAAAAGCTTGCTTTAGCCTGTTTAGAAAAAATAAGAGAACAAAAATTTATCCAAACATAATATACAATCAACAGTACTAGTAATTCCATAAATATTCGTAAATTCAATATATATCCAAACAACATAATATAGAACAAAATCATTCAAAAAGTTTGTTTAACCAATAAAATGGGGTGAAATGGATCGAGGAGAGAGAAGACTATTACAAGTAGTATAAAAAATTAAAATAAAAAAATTAATATACTAGGCCAGCCTGGAAGGCTCTAAGGTCGAACTTTTGAATTGGAGCCTGCGGCCTTTTTATTAAACGAGCTTTTATACAAGTTCAAGCCTGGTTCCAACAACCAATTTTAGACATGTAAGCTCAGGCCTTCACGAGCCAAACCAAAGGCTCCTGGTTTGTTTACCACCCTAGTCTTATAAGTAGATGATATTTTGGAAATTTTGATTTTAGAAACAAAAACATGCACGAAAAATTGGACGTGTTGAAGAATTACATGCTATGTCACTATCATTAATATGCTATGAGATTTGTGCATGAATACCAGAAACCTAAGAATTATTTATAAGTGGAATATAATTTGTAGATAAAATGTCTTCGATGTTCGTGATAGGTGCAAAACGATTTTAATGGGTTATGAATAATATTTCTTAATGGTATTATATTGTAATGGTTCAATCAAATCAAAATGGCTGAGTCTCTTAATGATTAAGCTTTATGAAAATCTACAAACAAAAGGGGAATTGGCTCCCTCCTTCCCTGCTTGTTCCTGATTTTCATCAAGCCATCCTGCTAATTTGAACATGTACACGCTCATCCCTTACAAAATGTCAAGAGGGCAGGTATGTGTAGGTTTTAAAATATAGGGCACATGTGGAGCAATCAGCAAAATCTAGGGAATGTTGTAATGTTTAGCTTAATATTTTAATCATTCAAACTTTAGTAATAATTATGTACTGAGTTTAATTTTAGTTGTCTTTGAAACTATACAGTTAAAAGCATGCTTAGCTTTGAACTTTATCTGTAATTGCATATTATAGCCTGCAATTGCTTTAACAATCTACTTAAGTTATTACGTGCAGGATAATTGGCCCTCTGTTATGTTTGCTATGGCGGGTGGTGTGGTCCTTAGCCTTGGGAATCTGTCCTCACAATACGCATTTGCTTTTGTTGGGCTCTCAGTTACTGAAGTGATCACAGCAAGCATAACTGTTGTCATAGGTATCTCACTGACATACTCACTCTAAAATAATTAAATAACTAAAGCAAACAAGTATATATATATATATATATATATATATATATACATACTCAATGACATGGATGAACATGCCATGTAGGGATTTATGTAAGGATGAGAGTGTGCATAGGCTATGCACTGAAAATTTTTGACATCTTTAATGATTTTGGGCTTGCTCCAGTACTGATTTCTACTGCACTGTCTTTGTTTCCAATTGTAACAGGCACAACATTGAATTACTTCTTGGATGACAAAATCAATAAAGCTGAGATCCTTTTCCCAGGAGTTGGTTGCTTTTTGATTGCAGTTTGTCTAGGCTCTGCTGTTCATTCATCTAATAATGCTGATAATAAAGCCAAGCTCAACAATTTGCCAAGTGATTATAAAGATGGAGCCTCGTATGTATTGTTTGGTTATAGTTATATTGAGATATGACTTATTGGGTACAGGTGTTAAGTTTATGGTTAATGTCCCTTACTCATTTCCTAGTATCTTTTCAACTTGTTTTTGACCCTGTATTCTTCCTTGGGGGGGGGGGGGGGGGGGGGGTCCCTTGTTTAGGCTGTGTTTGGAAACAAATCAGGAAGTGCATGTGCTTTGGGAACTGTCAGCTATTATGTAAATCAGCTAAATTTATGAAGGCAATTGTCACACTAGCATAAGCAAAAAGTTAACAACCAGCTCAATTAATGTTATGAACAGTAACTCAATAAAAGAGGTCTTCCATATGTGTTGATTTTGATGAGTGTTGATTTGGTTGTTTATAGGTCTTCCATATGTATCTTGTTCACTGGAGTATTAGCATAGTCTGCATAGAGCTGTTTAAGTCCTGGCGTATCACTTATCATGCCATTGATTGTATTTGATTTTGCTGCGGTCTGTCTTCTTTCGCTATCTATATTTGGTTGCATTTTGCTAATTTTATCAGCAACTTTTTTTATTTTTCCAGGGACACTATGAAAGAAGGAAATAGAGGTAAGTAGCTCGGATAAGGTTCAAATTGTGGGATTGTTATATTTTCTAAGATACTAAATTTTTCTACCTTTTCAATATATATTAATGTAGTTAAATCAAAGGATCTTGAGAGCGGAAGTAATTCAGCAGACAAATCCAAAGCAGGAACTGCAGTTTTTCTTATAGAGCTTGAGAAAAGAAGAGCTATTAAGGCAGGTCACTATAATATTTCATATATTTAGTATGTTAAGGGATGATGACTTTGAAGAAGCATTCTATTAATCTACCTTGAAAAGCAGATACACTTGTCAGAAACCAAAGCCTTCTCACTAATCGTAAATGTTACTCTAAAATGAAATTCTGCTGCAGGTTTTTGGGAAGAGCACTTTCATTGGATTGACTATAACTTTCTTTGCTGGACTTTGCTTCTCTTTGTTCTCACCAGCATTCAATTTAGCAACAAATGACCAGTGGCATACTTTAAAAGAAGGGGTTCCCCATTTGACTGTTTATACTGCCTTCTTCTATTTTTCAATCTCTTGTTTTGTTATTGCCATAATTCTAAACATCACCTTCCTTTACCACCCTATCTTAAACTTACCCAACTCATCATTGAAGGCTTATTTGGGGGACTGGGATGGCAGAGGCTGGGCCTTGTTGGCTGGTCTCCTTTGTGGGTTTGGGAATGGTCTCCAATTCATGGGAGGTCAAGCTGCAGGATATGCAGCAGCAGATGCTGTCCAAGTGAGTTTTATTACATCTATAACATTAGATCATATTATATCAACAATTTATGGGCATAATATGACCATAAAGGGCAACATGGTGCTATAAAGTTCCCGCTTTGCTCAAGGTCCAAGAAAGGTTTTACTTTGTGTTAGAAAAATATAATATAAAACCATTAATGTAGTCTAATCTAAAAACTTAAATTTTTGGGTTGAAATAGTTCTTTATATGGTATAAGAGCTTTCGTGGTCATTTGGTCATGAGTTCGATCCTTACCACCCCTCATTCTATTAAAAAAATAATTAAATATTGTGGAGTTTCGTAGCACAAATAAGCGGGTCTTGATGCATTGTCCACCCTTTAAGCCCAATGGACTCTTATGTGAGGGGACATGCTAGAGAAATGGTACTTTACAATTTGCATTTGCAAGAGACTAATTACATGAATCGAACTTGTAACCTCCTAGTTACACAGCAACAACTGGTGTGCCTAGACTTAGACGATAATAATGTAAAACTTACTTTGTCATGGACACACGAGTTACCAATTTTCTCAATATCTGACTTTTGTGTGTTCAATGAATTCTTGAATTGTTCAAACAGGCACTTCCACTAGTGAGCACTTTTTGGGGCATCGTTCTGTTTGGGGAGTATAGGAAATCATCAGGAAGAACATATATACTGCTAGGAAGTATGTTGTTTATGTTTATTGTGGCTGTTGCTGTGCTCATGGCCTCATCAGGGCATAGGAAACAGTGATCATTCAGCTGAAGAGGAACTGCTCATAGTTATTGCAAGACATTGAAATGACTCATTGAACTGTAATAGGACAATTAAGCATGTGCCTAGGATTAACTGAAGTGCACACACGTAAATAAGAGATTGCCCAATGCGAAGGGAGAAGTATTCGCAATGTTCATTGGTGTCAACCAGAGACAAAAACAAAACTATCAAGAAAAGGGTTTAAGGTTGTAGGTGTAGAACAAGAAATAAAGCAGGAACGGAGTTGAAGTATCGTTATTGATTTTTTTTTTTTATCTCTATTTTTTTTTTTTTTTTTGAACAAGAATTAAGGCAGGAACAAAGCCACAATGGTTAGTGTTGTCGCCATGGAACTCGGAGTTCAGGTTTGGTGCAAGTAATCAGCCTCTTACAAATATAATACAAGGTTGTTTACTGTTGTCCTTTCCTAGATCATTGCACAACTTTATGCATGTTTGGACTTTCAAACTTGGGAAGGTTATACATAGAATATATTTTCGTTTACAACTTCTTATATTCATATCTTAACCGTTAATTTTCGTCAATCAACGGTTAAGATTTTTGCAAATCAAATTTATCAATTAATTATTAATTCGCAATAAATGACAACCGTTGAATAGATTGTAAGTATAACATTCCCCTTCAAACTTAATATGTGTAATAAGAAATATTTATCCGGTGTTTGTTCTAGCTTTTTATTTACGGAGTGTGAGTTGGCCTATACTCTTCTAAGACTTCAGTGGATCTGGATCCTCTCGTGAAAATTCACATGACCATGTCATGTGAGGAATCATAACCATACAAAGGTGGATCAATGGTAATAAAGAAGGAGAGAAAAAAAATGTTAAAATAGATAGTTATAAAATCATAACCGTTGATTTACCTTTGTATGATTATGATCTTCTCACATGATCATATCATGTTTTTTTTTTTACTATGAGAGTATCCATTTTCGGATTATATTTGGTTCATCGGGTTGATTGCACAACCAATCTACTAACTGATCTGGATATCCATGATCCACTGCTTGAGTGAACCGGACGGACCAAACAGTCCGGTTTGGATTTAATAAAATACTAAAAATTCACTTTTAATATTTTAAATACAGTCCAACTGGCGTGGAATTAGTATCGGGTTTTTTAATTGATTGGCTTTTGAAATTTTTATAAAATATTTGAAGTTGTAGACTCTCTAAGAATCAAATCCATGACCTGCTAGGGCTTGCCAGCAATGGTTATCACTATGTTAGGGATTTTTTTTATGTTAGGGATTTTTTTTAATATACATCCTATACATAATCTTTTGGGTGCACTTTTTTTAAAAAAGAAAAAAAAAATCTATTTACATTCTTCTCTTCTTTTCAAATTTTCTTCGGTCTTTTTTTCTTTCCATTTTAGGATAAGGATTATGAAGTCTGGATCACATAAAATGAGCTTCTATATTACAAGAAATTTGACGTTAAAATATACTTATTATTATATATTTTTATATAAATTTGATTTAATTGATTGAACTAATAATTCATTAACTCAGTACCTTAGTCGAGTCAATGACTGGTCAAGATTTAATAACATTGATTTATGATGACCTGTGAATTATGACAAAAATAGATGGAGGTAAAATGTTAAAAATAAATAAATAAAACAAATGGAGGGCCAAGAAAGCAAAAAGATTAAGAAGTACCTCAGTTTATTTTATGTAATTTATGTCAAGGTTTTATAAGAGTTATGTTGTAGGAAAAATGATTGTATAATATTATAAAGATTCATTTTGCGTGTCTTAATTTTTTATTTATTTTTTTGTTTTAAAAAGTGTGGACCCCACAAAATATTATGAGTGTAAAAAAATTTGTTGTGTTATGTTAAAGGATAAAACGAAAATCTTTTGTGTAATGAAAGGTGCATTAATCTTGAGTTTGGATTTGATTCTCTCTCTTTCCTCCTATAGGTGATATGGAATTTCACTTTAAATTCTCATTAAGATTGACATTGTTCCCTAACCTTGAATGGGAGGTAACTCCATTAATTTAAGCATTTATATATACCAAAAGAAAAAAAAAGTTGCATTGATCTTCTCTAATAAAAAAAAAATTAGGAAGAAAGAAATGAAAGAAGAAAGCGGTCCACCCCTATGGTAGTGAATTATTAATTATGCTTCAAAACCATTGATTTTTCGTAATTAAATTCCTCCTTTCACTTATAAATCACCGTGTATTGACTTTCACGCATTTATTTGCACAGTTGTGACCTGTAATAATGACTTCTTCTGTTGTGCTTTTTTATACATGTGTCTGTTTTGTGCAAGTACAAACCCTATGAAAGTAACCCTTCCTTGGTACTAGTGTCTTTAATTTAGGGGAGCCCAAGAAACTTTCTTAGGCGTGACATCAAATGACTTTGTCCCTACGAGGTTCCCATTAACCGACTACTTTTAGTGCTTGTTTGGTGTGATGTATAAGGTCTGATAGTATAAGTTTATATCATACATTATGATATTTTTAGTTGTTTGGTGTAACTTTCGTATAGTATAAGCTTATACAGCAGGATCCCTTTATACATCAAAATGATGTATAACTTAATCCGGCCTAAGAGTGGTGGATTAGGCCTGATAAGAGGTTGATGTATTAATATTGCTTACAAGTACAATTCCCAAGAACTAATATATCATTTTAATATTTATATATTAAAATAATTTTTTTTAATATATTAATTTTTAAAATCTTGGAAGATATTATCTTTATACAATATCATACCAAATGCTGGATAGTATCAAAATTTAATCAGGTCTTATACAATCAGGTCTTATACTATCAGGCCTTATACTTTCCAGCCTTATCCTATACTATACACCAAACATGCCTTAGTTGCTGTTTGTGCAATTGGAATTGCCTTAGCTGGTACTGATTAAAAAGATTTTATTTCTAAGTTCTTGGTTTAATTATCATTGTAAGTAATTCCACTTTATAGGTGATTCATATGTACGATTGAAAGTCATCATTGCTCAAGCTTCTTTTGTTATGAATACTCCTTACTTTATAATGGTTACTATTGCTATTCATATTTATTATTGAAATTAAAAAAAAAAACTTTATAAATTTTGTAATAAAATATAAAATTTCACTTATAAATAATAATTTAAACTATATATTTAAAATTTTAACGGCAACTAGTCTCTGATTTGTGTGCTCCGCAATCTGCAATTTCGCTTTCCGGATTTCTGAGTGTAGCTAGAAAATACTCTTCATAAATCAACCTACCTTTTTCATTTGAGGGAAATATGTTTTCAAGATAATTTAATTTTATATAATATAAAAAACGAGTGAAACCTATGAAAAAGAAGAGAGAAAAACACAAAAAATGAGATAACGTCCATTTTTTATATGTGCATGAATCAAAATTATTTTATGCAACATAAAAAAATATATATTCATGATAAATATTTATGAAAAATCTTTTCTACTTACATTTACATGCATTCATTTTTTGGTGACATGATATCTGAAAACAGTTTATTCAGATGAGTTCGGTGGATTAAACTCACCTCCCTTACCTTTGGTGGGAAGAGTTCTATCAATGGTGATATGTGTGCAATCAATTACGGGTATAAAAAAAAGGGGACATGCATTCAACCACGGCAATAAAAGGCAGGCATTCAACATTTTTTTTTGTTGATACAATGCATTCAACATTTCAATCATAGCACAATGGAAAATAACTTTTTATACTTTTGTTACAATTTTATTTTATAGGTAACTATTTTTCTACGAAGAGTAACACATGCAATAATAAATCTCTTCAAAACATAAACTCGTTATTGTATTGAAATCAAAAGAGTATAACGTTGTTCCAAAAAAAGAAAAGTTAAACATTTAAAGCGGTGTAGATATGTTGATATGCAACAATATTATAAAATGACCTTCTTATACTAGTCATGAGTAATTTGGAATAAAATAAAGGAATTTTATCATTATCGTACAATGAAAAAAAATATATGTAAACATTTTGGATTAAATCTTTAACATTCTTCTTTGAGCATTTGAGGTACAAGAGCTTTTAAGTGACGGAGTCTTTAAACAATGAGACAAAATATTGATGCTTAATCTCCAACAACCATTTGCGATTGTCTTGAACTCGATTATAAAAGGAGGTTATATTTATAAAAAAAAATTATTTATAATATTTTATAACTAAATTTTTATTATTAATTTTTATTAATTTAAAAGTTATAATTTATTAAAAATTAATAAGTATGATCCAATAAATTATAATTATTAAATTAACAGAAATTAACAATTAAAATTTGGTTTTATAATATTATAAAGGAAGATATTAATCTTATGTTGGTGAAATAAAATTGTGGGGCCCATAATATTTAGAAAAAAAAAAAATGAACACAAGATTTTATGAACGTGCAACATAAAACAAGTATCTTATGCGACATAAGAGAAGAATTTCCCTATTATAAATGAAAGAATGTTGTAAGTATAATATTGTTTTGATTATAATTATAGATCACTCGTCACCAATTGTTGCCTTTCACGGTTAGGAAATCAATCACATAAAGAACTATTTGAACAGTAAGTTAAAAAAAAAGAGTAGACGGGACAGCTATCAATTCAAAGACTGAGACTTATGAAACTACATTATTTATTAATATTTTGTATGACAATAATTTTTTATTTCCCACTAATATATCCTGCAATTTTGTAATAGTTACAAGGAATTCATTTCTCATTTCAAAAATACATCGTCAAATAAATATACTGTACTCTGATTATTATTATTTTGGTGGATACTGTACTCTAATATTTAATGCAGCAAAACTAACGTTATTTTCACATTAAATAGAAAGCAACGTTTCCCTCTTGAACCATTAATAGTCTTGTAGGAAAACAAAAACAGAAGAGTAATGCTTCTGGTGACGCTGCCCATATATGGTAACCATACTTCCAGGTGATATAAATAAAAATAATTAACTCTTACACATCGTTTGGTATAGGAAAATTTATTTTATGATTAGGAATCATGATTATTAAGAATATGTTGAAAAAATGAATTGTTTGAAAATCTGACTAAAAAGCTATTTTGATAGGTTAAAATATTATGAAGAGTGTTGATTCAAATTTTCTGATTTTATATCTAATGATGCAATCATCACATTAGTGTTAAAATATTTTTTCACTTGTCAGAAATTCAAGAATATCATCCCTCTATAGTATTTTTGATGACATTTTCTTTTAAAAAGTATTTACAAATCAAAATCTTGAAAAAAAATAGATTCTGCAAAAAAAAATTACAATCCTTTAAAATTCTGAATGTCACTTTGCCGAAAATTAAAAAAACAAAATACGTGTAACAGACATCCCCTTACACATAATAACACTTGAGTATTGTAACTATTGTACCAAAGCATAATATTATTCTAAAGTATTTTACATATTAATATTATGAATGAATATTACTTTAATTTATAGGAACTACAAATAAAATTAAAAACAGTATTATTATTAAAAAAAATGCCTTAAAAGTTAAAACTGTACTTGTCAGAACAGCAGAAAGTTACGGGTTTACTCATTTATCGGTTACCATTTATCACTCTGCAATTAGTAAGAAGAAGGAAACTATTGTTGTTACTTGTTAACCCACACGCAAGTAAACGCGTGAGACAAGATCCTTAATCACATGAGCGCGAGTTTGAAACACGTTCCTGTTTCAGAACGCGTTATGCACACCACCAAGAACTGTGTGATGTGCATGAGACTGACACACCTAACCGCCCTCTCTCGTTTGTAAGCTGAGACTTGTCGAGAAAACCTCGACCCTAAAATATAAAAAAAAAAACTAACTAAAAAAAATTCTGTTTAATAAAATAAAGGGTTCATCTATGTTAGAGACATATGTGGTGAGATTTATTATTTAAAAAGAAAAAGAAAAAGAAAAGTCTATTGAAAATAAAATTAGTCTTATGTTGCCATAAAACAAAACATGGAGTTCAGTATTGAACGTGCTTGAAGTTTTTATCCTCGTGGAGGCTGTTTGTTGTCTTTGTTATAAAACCTCCAAAACTTTATTCCTAGGAACACACAAGATGTATTTTTCTCTGTCCCTCGGTTCAGGGCTTTTGCCCATGAGATTAAGGGTTGTTGCTGATGGGTTTGGGTTACCTTCATTTCTTCCTAAGGAGGCTAAGAAAATTCAAGACCCTTTTGCTCGAAAATTAGCCATGCGGATTGAGAGACTACCCGTACATGTAAACTATTACATTCTTTCTTTCTTTCTTTCTTTTTTTTTTTTTTTAAAGTCACCGTTTTTGCAGGATTTCATTTGCTTCCATTTCTAAATTTTTGGTTACTCGTTAATTACTGCATTGTATACTGTTTAGTAGTACTGCTCTTTGTTTTATGCTTTTATTTACATTTATGTGTGTGTTATCCCTGACATTGCTCAGAAAATCACTACAAGCCTGATGTAACTAATTTACTTGTACAAAATCCTTGGGCTCGCTTTTGCTGGGACTAAGTTTTTTTCTTTTCTTTTTTTTTTGGAATCTGAAATTTGCTGTAGTTTCAAATATTCTTTGTTCCTAAAAGTTCTTTTGGATTTGGAGTGCTGGAGATTGGTTGAATTTATTATTGGGACACATTCTTTGGTGATGTGGTCCTTTAGAGTTTTTTATTTTATTTTTTCCATTAATATTTATTGTGGGCCCTTAGACACAGTTCTCTCAAGTTCTTTACCAAACTTAAAAAAGTTTTTCTGCCTCTAGAACATGTTTTTTTCTTGCATAATTTCTTAGCGGTATTATTATACACAATTGACAAATATTTTTCATTAGAGAAAAGGGTCTTCATTTCCCTTGTTAAGGATCTCTAAACTGCATCTTTGTGCATTGCCATTTTATAATTTTAGTAAAATTGTGCAACTAGCCCTGACTTCCTAAGCCTGTGGATTGTTGATTTTCCTCTTACTCCCTAGCATTTATGAACACACACTTTCATTGTCTGTTCCACCGAAATACTGTTTATCTGCCAAATTTGCTTAGATTAGCAAAATGTCTGCCAAGTTATTTAAGCTTGTTCACTTGCAATAATTGTTTGAGTTGTGCTTGTTGTCATCCATCCATTATGGTCACTCAACAGTCCAGCATGCTAAGCATAGGTCAACTTCACAATCATTTTTTGTAGCTAAATATCTTATCTATGCCATATGACTCAATCAGGTTAGGTTCTCAGAAAATCCCATTATGAGTAGCTGTGTGAAGCCACTGATGCAGACCAAGGAAACTCCAGTTGTTCTTCTACATGGTTTTGACAGGTGCTCAAAATATGCAAGAGATAAATTTAGTTTATGCATTTTATGCTAAGTTGCCCCTGAATTTTATGCTGCCTTATTATTCAGCTCATGTTTAGAATGGAGATATGCATATCCATTGCTTGAGGAATCTGGTTTTGAGACATGGGCTGTTGACATTCTTGGTTGGGGTTTCTCTGATTTAGGTTTGTTTTACTACTTTGCCTATTGAATGTTATTCCTTTCCCATTTTGCGAGATTTTTTTCATGCTTTCTTCTCTTATTCTTCTTTTATCCATCAGAAAAACTTCCACCTTGTGATGTGGTGTCAAAGCGTGATCACTTCTATCAGGTACTTGTGTAGTAGTTAATGTATCTCTTATACCTTCACTTAGTAAATTGTATGCCTTAGTTATCAACATGTGTGATTTGGAGTAACATATCAGTTAAAATGTAGGCTTTGATTTATTCATCAACTAACTTCTGAAGAAATGGATGTTTTTACCTATTGTCAATTAATTTCTATCCACATCTCTTTTGTTTTCCTCCTAATTGTTGCACACTATGTTGAGGCTGAGTTGGATTTATCCATAACAGTTTTGGAAGTCCTACATAAGAAGGCCAATGATGTTGGTTGGACCAAGCCTTGGCTCTGCTGTTGCTATTGACTTTGCTGTCAATTATCCTGAAGCTGTATGTGCCATCCAATAATTTAACTTCTGAAAATCAACCACGATCCAATTGGCAAGAAAATTCTTTAATAATTTTTTTTTCATTAAATGACTCTGGTGTACTCGGTCATTTATTTACAGTTCATCTTTTCAGGTGGAAAAGCTTGTTTTGATTGATGCTAGTGTATATGCAGAGGGAACCGGAAATCTGGCCACCTTACCTAGAGCTGTAGCTTATGCTGGGGTGAGGATTCTCCAACTTACTTAAACCTTAAGTACATATCCCTGGCAATTATCTATAAAATTACACCATTTCCCATCTCTATCTATGCAATGTTCTCTTGCTGGATTAATTCACTTGTATATTCAATCATCTAGAAAATTATTTCGAAATATTCATTACCCCCTAAAGAGTAGTCAATGGAATTTTTCTGCATGTTATTTCTGGGTCTTCATTTGATGTTTTTGGTTAAAAAAACCATTCTCCATTAAACCCCGACTTGCAAGGGTTGGGTGAGGATAATCCTAGTACGTGGCCTTACCCTTACCCTTACCTTTACATGTTTATAAAGAGGCTATTTCATTAAACTTTTAAGCAAGTGCACAATTTCTTAATATGATATTTAGCTTTGGAAATGGCATCTTTTTATTTATTTATTTTTACATCTGTTGGTGTTATTATGTTGGAAACCCAAATTAATCATAACAATTAGCTGGTTGGAGATTTTTCCAAAAGAATCCAATCATGCCTCCATTCTCGTTAAAACCATGAAAGAACTCCCTGGATGTGAGCTCCGATACCAGTTGATAGAAACTGGTTGAACAAGAAGAAAGTACTGAAAAAAGAATGGGTCTTTATTGGATGAACCTCCTCTGTAGTTTGTACAGTAAGAAAGAACCTTGCTTGCCGAAAAGATAGCAAATTACAATGTTTCAGAATTTTAAAATTAAATCATGAGATACAGTTCATCTTGGATAACTTTATTCCCTAACATTTTCTGGTTCTAATGATAGTATTTATTCATTAAAGATTGTATAATTCATTGTTATCTCCAGTAATGTTTGTTTGCTGCTGGATTTTGTGCATGACTAGTTTAATCTTTTCACTAGAATTTTATGCTTCTGTTGTGGGAGATATAAGAATGAGATGATGAAGATGTTGAGGAATCAATTATACTAGTTGCAACTCACAACTGACAATTTCTTGAATCAGGTATATTTACTGAAGAGCTTTCCATTGCGCTTACTTGCCAACTATTTGAACTTCACTAACCTATCGTTCAGCACCAGCCTTGATTGGACTAATGTGAGTTGCCTGCTCCTAAAATTACCATTTTATCTATATAACATGGTATACATATTATATACTTGGCTCGATAATGGGCCATTTGCGACATGCACTCACGGATAACTCAGCATCACATGGCAAGCACCTTGTGCTAGGCCAGTTATAGGATAGCTGATAATCCGAACAACCTTATATTTGTTATAGCAACTGTCTCTGTCAGCTGAAGATTTCATGTATATTATGTGATTACTGTCTGCAAAAATATCCTTGATACCCAAGAAAGATAATTGTAAAAGTACCTTTATGTACAGAAGACCCCTTATAAAATGGGCCTCATATCCTTTGTCATTTTGAATGTTGCAAGAATGAAGAATGCTAATAAAGTCTTCATATTGTCTTTATAGGTGGGCCGCTTGCATTGTTTATTGCCTTGGTGGGATGATGCTACTGTAGATTTTATGACTAGCGGTGGTTACAATGTTGCTTCCCTGATAAACAAGGTATATGCAGCATTACTAGTTGCTGAAGAATGTTGTATGTGATATATGTTGTTTTTATGGCATTTGAACAGGAGAAGAAGTTTGATTTCCTTATTTGCCCCAGATTGTTTCTAGTCCATATTTTGAGTCAGATTTGTATGAACTATGGATATATAAGGGCACCTTGGACTCCATTTTTATTTCCAGAAGCTTGATTTCCTTCTGAAATAGATGTTTTGAATTTGTTTAACAGGTAAAGCAGAAAACACTGATAATATGGGGAGAAAATGACCGCATCATCAGCAATAAGTTTGCAGTGGTTAGTTACAAAGTAGTACTATTTCTGTAGCGTGTGATGATCTTGAAGCATAATGCTCTCTTACTTTGTTTCACTTTATTTGACTGCTAGGGAATAATATTCCATGCTAATAATACTATAACCGAAGTTAACTACTTTTGAACTTCTATCTTGCAGCAATTACACTGTGAATTACCTGATGCCATTGTACGCCAAATACCCAATTGTGGGCACCTTCCTCATGTGGAAAGACCAGATACTACTATCAAATTAATTGCTGAATTTTTGCAGAGAGAGGCCAAGAAATTAAATCAATGTGTTTCACAAGTATGAAGGTTGAACATCTTTTTTGCCCTTCTCTAACAAAGAAGGCAACTTAGCAATTTGACTTTTGGCAAACCAGCCGGTGATGGAGCTAAATAAGTTTTCGGAATGCTCCTTCCCTAACTATAGTTGTAGAGTAAGATAGAATCAATGTTGCTGCAGCAGTAGCCTAATGCTGTTTTCAATGCAGAAGCCTTTCTCATATTATGTACTGAACTGTTTACTTGAATATTAAAGAGAGTTTTAACTCTTGGCCAAAATACACATATATGTTTGTGACGGTGCTAACATGACTCTTGCCTGAATAATATAAAATTTTCTGCAAGTCGGGCTTGTGTCCCTCTTTTTCAATTATTCTCTAGTTGGGAGTAGCAGAGATGAGGATAAAATGGGAGTAGCAGATATGAGGATGTTGAGAAATGAAAATATTCGACGAAAGGTAGGAGCACTACCGGTGGCTGAAAAGATGAGAGAACATAGATTGAGGTGGTTTGGGTACGTAATGAGAAGGCCCCTGGATGCTCCCGTAAGAACCAAGAGCTCAACACAAAGAAAGGTAGAAAGGTAGAGGTAGACCGAAACTTGGAAAAAGGTAGTAAAACAAGACTTAATGGATTGGGATATAGATTGGCGGACGATGTGCCTTAGAACGAAATGGAGAAAATCTATATGTATGGTGGAGGGTTAGTTCTTTTTAGTTCCATGGAGGCCCATTGTTATTCCTATGTTCCAGATGGTCCCTTTTTAGTTCTTTTTTCTCTTCATCTCTTCCCTTTCTTCTTTTCCCCTTCTTTTATCACTTTTATATTTATGTTTATATATATATATATATATATATATATATATATATATATATATATATATTATTATTACTACTTTACTTATTTATTTATTTTTTATTTTTATTTTTATCTTTTTTCAACCTTTTCGTATCTTTTATTTGGATTCATCTACCACCGATCTCAATTAATTTGGAATAAAGGTGTTGTTGATGTTGATGTCTCTAGTTGGGATGACATGAAAATATGTGGTGTTTGGTGCACAAGTACTCACTTGAGATAATTAAGATGTTCATGTTTGGTATCCATAGATAATAAAATTGTTTTTTTTTTTATGCATTTCTTTTTTCTTATTTCTTTTTTAATACTAATAGGATTAATGAGTTGTTAAGTATTTATTGATTGCTGATTTACGAAGTTCATCAAATATAATTAAGGACTTAGAAATATTTTATAATAATTAATTGGGATAGGATATTCTTACTAACAATTTTTTCTTTTACCACTCTAATCACCATTAGATTAGAGGAATAGTTGAATGAAGAGAGAGAAAAGAAAATTAGCTTTTGAATCTAATAGTGTTTAAAATGGTAGTGGGGTGGTAGTAGAAAAAATTGATAGGAAGAATATCCTACCTCTAATTAATATAGGTAGTAAAAGGTGTTTGATAGGAGGGCGATCTCATACTTAGTGCCTGTTTGGATTTTTTTATTTTTAACCTAAAAACTATTTATTAGTATAAGCTAGGTCAAACAGGTTTTGAGAAAAGCTCTTATAACGAAAAACTCTTTTTTTTATAATGAAGAAAAAAACTGAAAGTTAAAAGCTCCTAGGAGGAGCCTTTTTTTAAGCTCTTATCTGTTATTCTTGAATTGCGTGCTTTTTGTTAAAAAAATGAAGAGTTATAATTTATAAAGATAGAGAGAGAGATAATTTTCTTGAAATATGTGCTTTTAAGTAATTTTTAAGTTAAAAATTTTATGTAATTACCGAACAGCTTTTAGCTTCTTCTTTTTAAGCTCTTATTTTTAGATTTAGCTTATAACTAGCTTAAAAAAGAGATTCAAACATGCTCTTAGTATAATACGATTATAGGAATCTCTTACACCTAATACTAAACCATTTAAACCCATCAGAATCTTGGATGTCATCATATAATATGAGGGAATAATGTTTGTTTTATTATAGGATATAATTTTATCTTTTACACGCATATATATATATATATATATGTGTGTGGAGTTTATATTTTGTTCTTTCTTTTTATATGGCCTTATATGACTCCCACATATTTTTATATATAAATAGGAGAAAAAATTATTTCACATGAGAAATATTAATTCTAATATATAAATCACCAATATTATGGATAAATGTATAACGCATATTTGGACATGAGAACTCTATAAATAGCAACTTCAAAATTTCAGTATCAGGTCTCGGTTGGAAAATCATTTAATGGATAAATATAAGTATCAGACTAAACTTATTGGAGGAGTCATGTACAGCTTCTTCATTTAATGGATAAATATAAGTATCAGACTAAACTTATTGGAGGAGTCATGCACAGCTTCTCCCCCCCCCCCCCCCCCCCCCCCCCCCCCTCTTTCATTAATAAAGAAAGTACAGTAAAACTAGACATTTTTCAAGCTCTTAGAAGTATTTGTCTTGTAATGAGTGTCAAAAACATTATGTTTTTAAGAGCAAAATTATATTAAATAAAGATAAATATGATAAAGAATATAATATAAATTAATAAATACAAAAGATTATAAATTTTTATACTTGATATGATTTTGATCTTTTTTCATCTTATTTTAGGTATAAAATAATAATTACAAATACTAGAGAATAAAAGCAGTTGAAAAGGATGAAGATTAAGAAAAATAAAAAATTAATCGAAATTAATTCTTGCTCGTTGGAGTGAGCAAGCCCAATGAGAACGTTTGTCTAATTCGCGTTCCCTTGCTCTACAGCTCGCTAGAGCGAGCAAGCCAAGCGAGGAGTTAAAATTTGCTCGCTGAGCAGCGAGCCTGATCCAAATTAAAAGTCTTGATTTATTTCTTTAAAAGAGACGCAATTAGGGCTTTTGAGGGGATTCACGCAGCCAGAGGCCTGGAGAGGAAGCAAAGGAGAGCTTTTGGAAAGGAAAAGGAAGAAAAGCAACTCAAAGCTTCACCGTGGATCATCTTTAACTAGGTTTTATCATAAATTATCTTTTTCTTTTATCTATTGTTCTTGTTTTCTTGAACATGATAGGCTAGTTCTTTTTATGTAGTTAGGGCAAGACAGAACCAATGAGTTCCTGAACGCTATTTAATCTTTCTTGTAATTATTTTTCATGTTTAAATTATGTAATTAATTTGTTTTAAATTTCTAGTCTCGTTTATGATCTGGTCAATCTTGAATGGGCATTAGAATCTTGCATGTCAATAGGAATATTGTTTTCTTGATTCCGTTTGATTAATTGCTAGAGTTTGTATGTTCTATGAATAGTCTTATAAATTCTATAGTATAATTCTTGACCTTAAAGTTGGAATAAAGTAAAAAATTGAAACCACCAAGGGATTGGAGATTCGGTTAAATTAGAAAGGATTGTCAATTATTGATCTTGAGTGTTAATTGCATGAAAGATTAGACTCGTTAGGAAAATATTGGGGAAGTCGAATCCCTAGCTACGTCGTCTTTAATTGAATTTAACTCGCTCTTGTTTGTGTTCTTGCGTCTTAGTTATTAATATTGAAAACCAAAAATATTTTCTTTAAAATTATGTTTTTATTAATTTAAAATTATATTCTCCAAAACTTACAAGATTAGTCCAACTTTAATTATATAAATAAGTGTGGGAATGACAATCTCACTCTTTACCACTTTATTACTTATACGACTGATGTATTTGTTGAAGTCGCAACATTTTGTCCGTGAAGAAAAGAGAAAAAAAAGCTTGGAATACTAGATAATGTGAAATTGGTATTGATTAATGTGTTATGATGTGATACAAACTACAAAGTATTCATTTCTATTTATATTAATATTTGAATCTAAATCATAATCAAATAAAGAAATAAATCAAAGAAATAAGGAAACTATTCTAAGGGATGAAATAAGATAGTAAGATACTATAAACTATTCTTAGGTACAATCAAGGTATTATAAGATAGGGATCATATGGCGGGATGGTTGTGTGTGGCTAAGACATGCCAATAGGAAAATGCGTGAGACGGTTTTTTGCAGTGGAATAACACTGATATAGTAGGGACAGTGGCCAAAGTACCATTGTTGGCAAACAAAAACACTAAAATGTCATGCCAACAGTAAATTTTGTCAAAATGTCACGTGACATATTTCGCTATACTGTGTAGCGAAATATGTGTGCAAATATTTCGCTACACGGTATAGCGAAATATGCTACGTCAGAACCAAAAATACCACGTGTCAAATAGGAAGAATTTCGCTACACATTGTAGCGAAATTCTTCCTGTTTGACATGTGGCATTTTTGGTTCTGTGCATTCTGACGCGGCATATTTCGCTACACCGTGTAGCGAAATATGCCACGTGATATTTTGGCAAAATTTACTGTTGACGTGACATTTTAGTGTTTTTTTTTTTTTCAACAGTGACACTGTGGCCAGTGTTCCGATATAGTAAGCTGTCATCATCTTGTGACTTAAACCGAGTAAACTAGTCTCTCTATTTTGACTCTTTCAAATTCTCATCAACTTTATTTTAAGGTTTTTGGATTAACATATAGATCAGGGGAAAAAAAGAAAAGGAATACAAACATGTCGACCAAAGCATGCACCGTCATTCATTTCATATGTTTAGGGAAAGCATGTTAAATTCAATTATTTACAATTGGTATTGACATTATGTCCAAAGAGAAATTGGTCCCCACCATGAATAATCACAACTCACAAGGGAAAGAGAATATTATTGAAATTCCAAATTATCTCATATTATTGTGTTCCAAGCATGTGATGCCGAGACATTTGTTGAGCCACCTTCACTTTTCATTCAAATGCACTTGGCTCTGTTGGAGACACTTGTACATGTAAATTGAGCCAAGTGGCAAAATTTGCACACCTGGAGCAAAATTGGGAGAATGAAACCCAACATATCTTTTATTAATTTTTTTTTAAAAATTAATAAAAAATAAATGAGGCAGATACTCTAATGTCAACGTCATTCAATAGTAAAAGATAAGGACATGTAAAGTGTGAATAAATGTCTATACAAAAAAAAAAGTGTGTATAAATGTAAATTTATGCAAGTATGCACTAATCGTTGCCAGTACATACTTATATTTATTTATATTTCCAAAATAAGTGATAATCGTATCGAGTCATCACTCATTAGTGTGATGAAAACATAGGAAAATCTAGTTACGTAATGTGAGCAGCTGAAAACGATGGATGAATGCAAATCATGCAAGAAAAATAATTCAACAAAAAAAAAAAAGTTATAGTGTCACGGATTAGAAACAGATTATATATAAGAGGTTGCAAGGCTCAATTAAATTAAAAAATAGTGCCTCTCATAATCATAGATAATAGATAATAATATACAAATGGAAACCGATAAGATTCTACCCCCATTACTAGTCATATCAAATATATTCGCCACTGAAAAAGGAACCATATTCCCAAGTGTGCATAGGACTTAGGAGGAACAAAACCAAAAGAAACAAAAAAAAAAAACATTTAAGGCCACAAAGTGGGGTTTGCTTCTGGATGATTCTCTGTGATGAAATTACGTGAATACCCATCATGTGTTGGCAAAATCTCATCCACACATCAAACCGCCACAAGTTTTTACTAGCACTGTACCATTAGACGCTCAACACTAACCAGAAGGTAAGAACAAGGGATAATAATAGTAACACATGAGTGCCTTTCAAATGAACCATTCCATTGCTAGAGTCATTGAAGCCTGTTCCAGTTGAAGATGTTGGACTCATTCCAAACACATTAGGACTTCCTGTGGTTGTTCCTGTTCCTGTGCCTGTGCCTGTCCCTGTCCCAGTGCCAGGGATTGTGCTTGGTGTTGTACTTGAAGGAGTAGTTGGGTTTATAGTGGAAGGTGATGTGCCTGGTATACCAGTTGTTGGGGTAGTGGTGCCTGGTGTACCTGTTGTTGGGGTTGTGGTGCCTGGTGTACCTGCATTGCTGCAAGTAGAAGCCAACTAATATTATGTTACTAATATGATCTTTCACATAGACTACTAATATTATGTACTAAGCAAAAGAAACCATTTCACCAAATATTATATATGTTCACAGATCTAGAATCAAACATCTAGGGATGAAGAGGACAAAAATAATTGTGAAACATCCTAATCATGACAGCTAATGTTTCAAAATAGTTGTGTTTAAATCTGATTCAGGGGCGGTGGATACATGAACCTAAAAATGGCCTTTTGGCTAATGTAAACTACAAGTATGTTGTACCAAATAAAGAAAAAAAAAATACCAGAAACCAAAACAAGAATGTATGTTAACTAGTATAAAGTAAACCAAATTTAGAGCTACTTTTTTGCAAATGCTAAAATACAACCAAAAAGCAGGTAATTGATTTCATAACTGGGTAAGATGACCTTTATATTCTGTAAATGGAAAATAGATTTAATACATTGTGGAAATTACCCAACAACTAACCACAAGCAAAAAAATTCCTTGGATTTAAAAGAATATTAAGCCAAATCACTGGAAAAATAAAAAACAAAAACAGCAAGATGCATAATCAAGAAACATACCCAGGACTTGTGGGGAAAACACATGTAGATGTCGAAGCTGTAGATCAGAGAGATAAGCACAAGAGAGAATTAGTAAAAGTGAAATTCAACAAGGATGTCAAAAAATTTGAAGGTGGCTTGAAAACAAGTACATGACACTTACCAGGTGCAGTTTGACTGGGGCTGGCAGCACCATTAAAATCACAGCTTCCCTGAACTTGACCCTTTCTCTGGAAATAGCTATTAACAGCATAGTTGCAGTGATCCTTCACAGTGTTGGGTTGGTAACAAGGTCCATTTTGGAGAATAGGGGTACAGTCAGCTCCAGCACCACAAGCATAATCTATTGCTTTCTGAAGACCTTGATCACCCACACCATCTTTACATATACAGTAAAGAGCACCTATAGGATAAAATTTAGGGGAAAATAAAAATAAAATATTTAGTTCACACAAAATCCCACCTTTTATTCAAACAAAATGAGGTGCATGGATTTGTCCCAGATTTTTCTTTATCACTACAAAATAGAACATTAAAATCTTTCATCATAACAGAAAACAAGGTAAAAAAGACTCCTTGAACAAAATCCATTTCACCATCCCAAAGCTACGTCACAGAATTAAAACAGAAAAGCAGGAAGAGCAAATAATCATGAGAACCCATCTCAGAGATGAGTTATCATGATTAAATCTTGAAACTTGAAACAAACACAAGCAAATCTAGGTGCTTACTTGAATGGCCAGTCAGGGAAAGAAAAAGCACAAAATAAACCAAAATAGCCATGATTAATGAGGATGATGATGATGGGTATTCAGATGGTAAAAGAAAAATTTATTTGATCTGAATATGATGAACTTGAGGAGGGTACTCCAGTATGAGGTAGAGAGAAAGAAAGAGAGACAGTGAGAAGAAGCAGCTATGAGAATGGAGAGAATGGAGATTTCTGGACAAGAGGTGAATGAGGTGGTAGGAACCTGTTTGGTACACTTTTCAAGCCTTCATATGTGTGTAACATATGTACCATAAACATTAATAAATTAATATAGAATACTAAGTAATAACTTTATGTATATGCTAGACAGGAGAGTGTTATGGGGAATTGTATTAAAGTGAAGCTTTTGTTATACTATACAATATAAAATACCGTTTCCCAACATATGTAATATGTATCTGACTATTTTGTCTGTATTTTCAAACGGTCCTAAACTCATGTGGTAACTCAACTTGGTTTAGGTCCTAAATGGTCCACTGTACTGCTTGCTTTGGTACGAGGGAGGTTCCTATTGATATTTTCCTTTGGTTGTGTGTTGGCACTAGTACTGTCCAGTAGCTACAATACAAGTCTGTCTCTATGGGGATGGAACTGTAGCAGTCCCTGTTTTGAGTTGGTAATGTTAATCAGTAAAACTCCCTGTTTTGAGTTGGTAATGTTAATCAGTAAAACTTCACACTTGAATTCAGTCTTATCACACACACACACATATATATATATTTTTAATTCTAACATCATTTCTTATTATTTGTCTCGACTTTCAAGTTTTAAAAGCAAAAAATATTTGTCAGTTTAAATGACACAATTTATATTCTTTTACTTTCATAAAAAGGTTGGATCCACATCTTTATAATTTTTTGTCAACTCTCTCTCTCTTCCTTTATCTATCTCTTTCTCTCACTTAAAATGATACAACTTTACATCCTTTAAAATGATACACATTTTCTCCGTTTTAAAAACAAGTTTTTGTTTATGGGAATATTTAGAAGTCTTTTTGTCTCAAAGTTATAATTAGAATTGGTATAATTTTTTTGGAAAAAATATTTCTGCAGTTACTGCAGATAAGTTATCTGCATTTATTCTCAAAACGACATCGTTTTTGTATTGAAATCTTAAAAAACTATAGGAAGGATATTGTGACAACCAAGTGACTACCAATCAATCTCACCGTTAGATCGATTATGTTGATCCAACGGTTATATTTATTTCCATCTTTGTATGGTCATGATTCCCCATATTTAAAGTGAAAGCATTAAATATGGAAAATCATAACCATACAAAGTGAAAATAAATATAAAGTATTAAATTTGGGGAATCATGACCATACAAAAATAGAAATAAATATAATCGTTAGATCAATATAATCGATCTAACGGTAAGATTGATTGGGTTGTCACAATATCATTCCCCAAGAACTATAAATATAAAGACTATTATAATCCTGAAATAAATTAAAATTATAAAAACACCATGATTTTCGTCCCAAAATGACGTCGTATTGAGTTTACTGCAAATAACTTATTTGTAGTAGCTGGAGAAAAAGCGAACCCAATTTTTTGTTATAAGAATACGTTTTGGTAGTACAGTTTTTGACTTTTGTACATAAATTGAGAATTTATAATTTATACATTTTTAATAAGAGGAATATATTTCTTATATGGTAAAAAATAATATTATAATTTTTTTTACCTTTTTCTTTTTTTAGTGAGTTTCATCCAATTTTTTTATATTATAGAAATAATTTATCTAATGTAACATGAAAAACATATTTCTTTTTCAATAAATATGTTTGTTTAAATTAATATACTTTAATGACATAATTAATAAGCGGATTGTGCTAAAAAATTGAACTATTGAACGAAAGATCTCTGGTTCGATTCTTAAGGCACAATAACTTGGAGCGGTTAAAAACATTCTCTGCTACAAAAAGGGCTAATGAACTTTTTACCCTTGTTTTTTTTTAATCATATTGACTTCTAGTTACTCGAGTAATTCAAGAAAAATAGCAACTTAAATTTGGATCCATGAATATTTTTAATTCAAACCAAGTTCTAATGTCTTGTATATAAATGGACTTGAGATGAGTGTTTGCGGATTTAAACAATTTTAAGGGCAATCTCTTTATATCCTAAAACTGTGTAAACTTTGGAAAGTATAACTTTTGGCTCGATTGACCGAATCAGATGTTTTTTTATTTCATATGACTCTTCAAAATCTACTCGAAGGCAAATACTAAAAGAAATTTGGCTAAAATTTTTTCTAAAAAAATGGTTCCTTCATAGGTTTTGGGAATGACATAGTAAATAGACATATATCTTTAAAAACAATGCCAAATGAACATAAAGATGTACTTAAAGCTTAGTTCAGTAAATTTAGTTTAGGGTATATGGAGATAGTTCTCAATTGTTTTGAGCCCTCGAATCCACATATGATGTTCAAATATGGGTTTTTTCACCCTTTTGCCCCTTATTAATTAATTAATAACTATTTTGCCCCTGATTTGAAACTATCTATCAATCTGCCCCTCTTTAATCGACTACCTTGCATTTTTAATCGACTAAATGGCTAAAACAGACAAAAAATGGCTGTTGGGAGATTTAGTCGACTAAATAGGGATATTTAGTCGACTAAATCTCCCTATTTAGTCGACTAAATCTCCCTATTTAGTCGACTAAATCTCCATATTTGACCAAAAAAAATAAGTAAGGAGATTTAGTCGATTAAATCTCTCAACAACCATTTAGTCGATTAAACATGCAAAGTAGTCGATTAAAGAGGGGCAGAATGATAGATAGTTTCGAATCAGGGACAAAATAGTTATCAATTAATTGATGAAGAGAAAAATGGTCAAATAGCCTCAAATATGTGTGTGCATGATATAATAGTAAGCATGGATTAATAAAAAATGAACATAATTTAACAAGTCATATTGAAAATCAAGAGAAAATTATGTTTTGACACCTTTAATTGCATATGAGGACTGCCATCAATTGTAAAGGATTTGCAAGCACTCATCTCAAGTCCATTTATATACCTACAGGACATTAGAACTTGGTTTGAATTAAAAATATTTATGGATGCAAATTTGAGTTACCATCTTGTCTAAGTTACTCAAGTAACTAGCCTAGCTACTAAAGTACGTGGCAGTCAATGTGGTTAAATATGAGCGGATTGATATATAGTTTTGATAAAATGTTAAAATTAATAAGGGAAAACCATTTGTGCTTTAAAGATAGAGAAAATTATCTGCAACAAAGAGATAATTTAAAGTGGACACCATCATATTTTTCTCTCTCAACCAAACATGTTTTCTCTCTCTTTGATTTTGTCTGTATGGCAGAGACAATGTTCTCTGCTATTAAAATAGAAATATTTCCCCAATTAATAAATAATTTAAAAAAGGGTAAAATGATTAAAAAAAATTAAACACAGGGTCACAATGATGAATCACTCTACAAGAAACAAACTATACAATGAGTTGACGAACAAGCAAGTATCTATTAAGCTACACATGGTAAATAAGAAAATGTACGCCGTGATTGCTGGTCGCAATGGTTAAAAGTGGTTATTTGAATCTCAATATCGATAGTTTGATCCTTGGAAAAACATTTTTGGGAAAACCGGATCGAATTGCAAAAATAATGTATATATTAAAAAAAAAAAAAAAACTTGAGACTTGCTTGACACATAAAACTATTTTGAGAAGTCAAACAAGTCACTTGAGAATTATCAAATAATGCTGTTATCTCGCAATCACAATCCTTAATTCTTCTGTATATTTTAAACGTTTGTCATTGATCTTCAGCCCTCTCACTTCGTTCAAATATATAGTTTTTATGATTTGAGGTATGTAAATTATATCATCTTATAATATAATCACGCAGAATGAGTTACGTTGTAAAATCAGATTATAAACTTGAGAAAGGTCCGTTATATGCCCATGAGAATATTTTTAATATCTGTTCTTCCCTGTCTTAAATAAAATAACCTGAAAATAATCGTTCCCTTTTATATGTTTAAAAAAATTATTAAGAGAAGAAGAAAAATAATCATTTTCCCCATATGATCCTATTGTTAAAGAACATGAAGTTATTGCTTTACTATATATTGTCTCGGTGATAGTGGCCCTCAATGTTTCTGAATAATTGCACTGAAGTTGCCAATTGGAGTATATAATATTTTCAGCTCCAATATTAAACTATTCCTTATTGTAATAAAAATATCTAATGCTTTACAAACGTTCCAATCTCATCTTGGATGCAATATATGTTTGAATCTGCTGAGTGTTTTGTGAAATACAATGATTCAAATAGTTCTATGGAACCGGCAATTAGCACAAGCATTCCTAAATAAAAGCATTATATCAGATAAATGACTCAGTTATTTGCAAATACAGGAACAAGACCAGAACATATAAAGATTCTCTACCACTCAGAGTGTTTGATGAAATGTCACTTCGCACAATGAATTCTTTCATGACATAAGTAGACAAGTGGTGGTTACCACATATAGATCTGTCTCATTTTTGGTTTCTATAGTTTTTTTTATTTTTGTTGGTTAGGAGAAGTGGTTAATACTATAATCGATACTTCTACCACAAGATAATTGGCTGATTTAAATTTTACAATTTCAGGGTAAATATCGTTTCTTTTAGAGTGGGGATTTGGAAGGTGTACGTACAATATCATGGGTCACACTACCCCATTTGGGATGTTGTAGTGCATATAACTTTAATTATTTATTTGGCTTAACTACCAAATAACATAAAGTTAATTATAAACTAATTTAATTATTTACTAACTGATTTAATCACTTATACGAAACGATGTAGTTAAATATTTATCTATTCCTTTCCTATGTGAGATTAGGAATATGATTGCCCCTATGGATATGTTAAAATACTCTTATTATTATATAGAATTATTATAACATCAAAGGTTAAGTGACAATTTACCAATGAATATAATATTATCTCACAACCCAAAGTATTCAATTTTTTTATATGATTTTTTTAACCAATATGAGACTTTACTATTCACGCTTCAATTCTTAAGCATTAATATGAGTTGACTTAAATAAGTTATTTATAAATACAAAAAATTATTTCTGCAATTATTGCAAATTTTTTTGTTTGTCCTATATTATATACTCTTGAAAATATAAAGTGTAATTTTTGAAATTAGCTATTGCAAAGGGTCTCACTTCTTTTTTGATGGGACCCATTATTTTTTTTTGTGAGAGTGACTAGGAAACTTTTTCTACCTCGAGCGGTAAAAAAGTTAACCCTTTATAAATATCATTATTAGTTCTGCAATACAATAAAAAAAAATTAATTATTGAAAACAAACATCTGAGTACAATATAATTTCCGTATCTTACTACTCCTATCTATCTTTATTGTATAATGACTTCAAATAAACCTTATCCAAAACTAGCCCCAAACATAAGGACTCCTAACCATCAAGATAACAAATTATGTCAAATCCAACTCAATATTGTGTCCGTCCAGCCGATGATGATTGTTAATAAGGGCATATTCACTTTTAGCTAATTATTATGTTTGTATGCTATCAACTTTAAGCAACGCAACTTTACAACTAATAACTATAGGGTTTCAAGATATTAAAAAGTTAGGTTATGGGTTTTGATGTCAAAAGTTTTTGATGAAATTGAACTTTTTAAAGAAGTTCGATTTCATGAAAAATCTTTGACATTAGAGTATGAAATGAATCTTTTTCTCAAGACGGTGAAATATGTCAATTTGACATAAATGAAAGAGATAGTGGTATAGATCACAGCTTTAAGACGTCGTCATCTTAGATGAACTGGGGGTGCTAAAGGGGAGTTGTTTAGGGTTACGATTATACCTGAGATGAGAATGCAGCAAAGTAACAATAATAAAGAACAAATAGAGAAAATGAATAATAAGGGAGCCAAGGTTCATTTATGTAAGAGGTTGGGGATTATCTTCAAATGTATAAAATGTGATACCATAATTGTTTTTAGAATAAGGGTTTTCCTTTTATCCTTTAATATAACACAACAAACTTTCCTACTCTCACACCATTTTGTGAAGCCCACACTTTTTAAAATAAAAAAAAAAATAAAAAATTAAGGCACGCAAAACGAATCTCTATAACATTACACAATCACTTTTCCTACAACATAACTCTTATAAAACCCTTAGAATAAATATCATTTTTGGTCCTTAACAAAAAATACGGTCCTCCACTTTAGTCCCTTATAAAAATAAATTAGTTAGTTAGTTCTTAACAAATTCAAAGTGGACCCATTTTAGTCCTTTTGAGGGATTAATATGGATCTTTTTTGAATTTGTGAGGACCACGATTTTAATTAAATGGGTCCACTTTGAATTTGTTAGGAACTAACTGACTAATTTATTTTTCTAAGAGACTAAAGTAGGGACCGTATTTTTTGTTAGGGAAAAAAAAAATATTTACTCTTGTTTTTAATCTCGTGAACCTCGTTAGGTGTGAAACTACATGACGCATGACAGATAAAAGGTTATACATGTACAGGGAGCGCGAAGGGACACATTCGAGTTTGCCTAAAGTTAATATTTAAGAAAATTAATTTTCTTAAATATAATGACCTATAACCTTAAAAATGTTTTTTTTAAGAAATTAATCTCGATTAACATAAAAACTTTTTAAAACAAACTAAAATACAGGGAGAAAGATGCAATCCAAAACCAGCAAAACTTGTTTAGTCGGTGTTATATATACCTTTCATGTTGTTGATTATTATCAATGACGAGAGAATGGATTCGTTATCAGTGAGAACACTATTATAAAACATGACAAGGACTTTCAAAGGAATAAGGAACTTTCGCCTTTTCGTTAAAGGGAGTAATGGAAGCATACCTTGAAAATTTGTGGTTGCTTTTTTATCACTTTATTTATGTGTCTCTGAAGTGCTTAATTGGGTTTTGAAAATTTCATCAGGCTAATAAAAAGGTTCATCATGGAGGGTTCACTCTCCAAGTCCCAGTGTCCAACTGTTTAAAAGTAAATCCTTCTACTGAAAAGACCATTGCCTAAGAAACAAAAGTTGCAACTTTTCTACGCTTCTTTCGATGATCTGTCCCCCTTTATTCTCGTCCAAATCCATACTTGTTTAATTCGATATTTGAAAAGGGAACCAAAGATGAATATATAATGCTACAATCAAACTCATAGATTTCATTTTTTTTAAACAATAATCGTATAAAAAATTGATTTTAATTATATCTTCTTTCAAATTATTTATTATTTAAACAGTTTATCAATAATATGTAAACTTTTGTTTCGAGGTAATATTGATGAAGTTATAAAGATATTGTAATTTCAAGTCACTGGGTTAGCCTAGCGATGAGGGGTGTAAGTAGTTATATAATAAAGTGTGTGTTCAATTCTTTAATATATCCGGAAAAAAAAGTGTAGTTTCTCAAGCATAAAAAGACGTAAACTAGATAGAAATTTGGCTATTGCAACGTAGGAGAGAATAATGAAGCACTGGGGGAGCGATCAACGGAGCACCTTTCCCTTACATTTGAGGAGTAGTAGCTAGAAGCAGCTCAGCCTAGTATTTGAAAGAATAAAGTGGGGTTTGATTGGGGCTTATGTTTTGTTATGTACATAGCTTTTGGTTTTTGGGCGTGATCTTGGCATGATAGGAATATATATAACGATAGAAAGAAAATGTGTTGACCAACTGTTTTTTTGGACACAAGTTCAAGTTCATCTTTATTATATGATAGGCTAATGGTGACTCGATGATTTCACAAAAGTTCAAGTTTTCAAAATGAGCTTAAAGTTGTAACTATTAGTTGTTTTCTCATGCATAACTTCAGTTGATAAAGGTAAAAAAGGGACATGTTATTTGATCAGCTCTATATAGCATCTCGTCCAAGCTGCGTGTGTTTTTTATTTTACCGGTTGATTGATTGCTCCGGTCGGATAAAATCACAAGAGTAATAAAAAATTTCCTATTGAATTTACTCAAACTCAAGATCATTAAGTAAGATAAAACAATCGTGTATCAGGTGATTCACATACTTAAGTGATTATCTAAATTATGTCCTTGAGTTGCTTAATCATGGGCTCATTTTTTAGCTATTTATGAGCTTTTGTTAATTTGAAGCTTTTCAAGGTCACACATATATAATCAGCCTAGATCTCATGACAATAAAGCTTTGTGATGTAACCTAGGCATTAAGGGTGTTCAAACCAGCTTGGCTTGATAACCCATCCCAATCCAAAGTTAATTGGGCCAAGTCCAGGTTTAAAATTTTGAATTATTTTAAAATTTAAATTAGGGGAAAAAAACGTCGTATTGGAAAAGTTAAGAGGATTTAAAATGAGATTGTATATCACCTATCCAATAGAAAAAGCTAAGAATCGAATCCAATCCACAACTAACAAACAGAAAGTTCAACTAATTGTGCCAAACCTCATTGACTTTATATTTATGTTTGTATCAAGTTGGCCTAAATCCTAATCCGATCTAACTTGGTGTTGCATAATACTATTTCTTTATATTTAAATTTAAACTCATATTACATGTCATGATAATGGGTTCATTTTTTCTGCAGTTACTGCAAATAAGTTATCTGCAGTAAGTCAATACGACGTCGTTTTGAGACAGAAATCATGATGTTTTTATAATTTTAATTTATTTTAGGGTTATAATAGTATTTATATTTATAATTTTTTAAGATTTTAATACCAAAATGACGTCGTTTTGAGAATAAATATAAATAACTTCTCTGCATTAACTGCGGAAACATTTTTCCCCGTGATAATACTATTGTATTTTGTTTTGAAATGTATATTATAAAACATTCCTTCGTTTACTTTGTTACTTCTAAAATCTTACAAATTAACTATGCATGATGTCTAATTTAATGCATTTTATTTAAATATAGGACTACCCAGTCTTCATCTGGTCATTAATTAGACCATGATCTAGTAAGATCTAAGTCCAAAGAAATGACTAAATCAAAATATTGGGTCAGTTTGAGTCAATCATATCATTCTTCCTATACTTGTTACTGAGAATTTGGCTAGGCTGAGAATGAAAGGCTCTATTTGATTTCTGTTCTGCTGAACAATTTTTTAATTTTAAAAACAAAAAAATTAAAAAAACTTATTTGGCATGAGTTTTCTGTATTTGTTGTTCTAAAAACAACATCTATTCTTTAGTTTTTAAAACAAAAAATAGAGAACACCTCTTACCTATTTTTGTTCTCTTTTCCTACTCTTACGTTTAAAACTGACAGAAACACGAAGAACAACATTTCATTAATGACATTCTAATAATTATAATCAAACAGATTTGTTTTCGTCTTTTTTCTACAAAATAGCTTTTATAAGTTGTTTTATAAAATAATTTTAAAAACAAAAAAATAAAAACACATTCAAACACGGGTTTGATGTTTGTCCTTTTAAAAGACATAAGTTATGTCATTTTAGGAGAGATATACACAAGAAATAAAAATCACGAGGGAGAAAGTGGTGGGTTTTTTTAATTTAAATTTTAAATAAAAAATTATTATTTTGTGTCTATCTCTCTCTTAAATTTAAAATGACATAATTTTATATTATTTAAAATTACAAACACTTCTCCCTTCAAACACACCCAAAATATTACTGTTGTTTGTTTCCATTTTTAGTGGGTGTTTGCCTGGTTTTTATTATTGGGCCTATCTCAAACAACGAAGGCCCAATCTCAAATCTCCATTTCTTCAAACAAAAAATAACCAAACTCGAATCTACCATCATTTCTTCAAACAAATCGCTCATCCGCCACCACGACGAAACCCAATCGGAATCACACAAACCCTAAATGTGTTAAACCCCCTCACTCACTCACTCAACTGATCCATCAATGGCGTCGCAAATGGCGATCCTGTGTCGAACTCGCTCTCTTCTCGCCAAAACAACCGCCTTCAAAACCATCACAACGTTCCCATTCCTCTCGCAGGAGCCTCAGATGGTAGAAGCCTCCGAACCCGTCGCTCCCTCCGCCGCCACGTCACTCCCTCCGAATCCAGCCTCCGGTAGCCCCCTCTACAACGAGAACTGGCGTAGCCCCAATCCTCCCTCAGTCTCCCACACTCTCATCCCACTAGGGCTCTTCAATAGCGCCCATTCCCCTCACACCTACGATTCCAACTCTCTCTTGAACCTCTTCGGCGATTGGATGACCTCGCAGAGCTGGCACGATGTTAAGCACATGTTCGAGGCCTGGGTTCGCTCACTCGATAAAGATGGAAAGCCCAACAAGCCCGATGTCAACCTCTTCAACCATTATCTCAGGGCTAATTTGATGATCGGAGCCACCGCCGGCGAGTTACTCGACCTCGTCGCTCAGATGGACGACTTCAACATCTCCCCCAATACGGCTTCGTTTAATTTGGTCCTCAAGGCTATGCACCATGCAAATGAGGGCGTTGCTGCTGAGAAATTGCTCGAACGGTTAGATCATCGTTGCATGTTTAATTTGTTCTCGAAATGATGTCTCGTGACTGAGACTGATGAAAAAAATGGCTGAAATGGTTAGCTGTAAATCTCGTTGTTGAAATCTGCTAATTACTTGGGCTCAAGCATATTTGTCAAGTGTTGTGCTGATACTAATGATTGTTTTAGACAGCTGAAATGATTTAAAATATGTTTTTCTTTGTCGGTTACTATTGTTATTACCTGAGCTAGAGCTGCTAGTAGTAGTAGTAGCTTTTGGCTAGTAGTTCTTTATCCGCATCATTGTCAGGAAATGAAAAATAGAACCTTTCGGCAAGAAATACTTAACTAGCAGTTTCTTTGAGAGGCAAATTTTACAAATAATGGCCTGGTGATATTTTCTGCTAACTTAGCTATGAACCTTCACTGAAACAGTCTCCTCTCTGGTCATGCGGGCAAGGTTGCATACAACCTTTCCCAGACCCTACAACGGTGGGATCGTCCACCCTTTTTAGGATCCATTGGTTTTATTAACCAGGAAAAGTTGCCTTCAGAAATGCTAGGGCAAGTGTTTAGTGCTATGCATGTTATATTGTTATATTAACTTAGTTATTTGCGTTGTTACAAAAAATTGACTTTTTCTTTTTCCAATTAGTTTTTTAGTCAATGATTGGCAGAAGCTCAAGCTTACCAATATGTACTATATTTTCCATTTTTCTTTCCCCAGTAGCCAGTTGTATGATATGAATAACTTTTACGCCGTCCACCTCATTATGGATTTGGTTGTAGGAGAATTACTATTTAGGAATTGCTGTTGAAAACATTTTCAGTTTACCGGTTTAAGAATGGTCAAAGAATTTTGAATGGGTTAGCCATATACTTGCTAACTTAACTAGCTAAATGTTGAGTTTATTGTTATTAAACTGAATATTTTTGTCATGAAATTCTAAATTTTAATTGTTCCTTTGACTCTTTTCTGTGTCTGTTGCATGTTCTTGTTGATCTTGATGTAGAGGAAAGTCCACACTTAAAAGTCATGCTGTTAGGAGTTGAAAGCCACTAATATAAAAATGGGAGTTTTTTTGTCTAACTCCCCAGCCAGTATGAGACTCTGGCTTCTGTGTCAATCTCATCGGGTTTGAAAGAACAATCCATGCATGCTGGAGGGTGAACAAAGTGGGCTCTATACCATTTGATTTAGAGGTGAGCCCACTCCTAAAAGCTAGGTTGTTAAGAGGAGAGTACCTCTACTTTAAATGGAGTTTCACTTCTCACACCCAGCTGACTGGGACTCGCTTTTGCATCCTATCCCCGCTTTATTATTGAACAAAATATTGAAATGCCAATAAGCATACCAATGTCATAATTACTCTCTTAATAGATAATATACACTATTTGTTTGTATTACTTGTATGTGTGTAAATTGAGCTCATTTGCCTCTTTATGTATCAAGCTTTGCTTTGTTATTTTCAGGATGCTGCAGACTGGAAATGAATCTCTCCCTGATGCTGAATCATATGACTTGGTCATTGCAATGCTCTTTTCGACTGACCGGATTGATGCTGCATTCAAATATATAGATTTAACTTTGAAGTCTGGTTACATGTTGTCGATGAACGTATTTATGGACTGTGTGAAGAGTTGTGCCAAAAAGGGCAGGCTCGATACATTGGTGACAATAATTGAAAGGTGCATGGTGAGTGATTAATTTTGTTGATACCTAAGATATTTTTTGGTAGCAGATTTACTAATAACTTTACATTTCTTCTCTGTGATGTTCTCATTGGTGTTTCTAGACAACAGATCAAAACAAAGCTCTTTGCCCCTCCTGGAACTTGTGCTATTATTTAGCCGAAATTGCAATTCGTGAGGATAATAGCAAGTTAGCTTTTCATGGGCTGGAGTTTTTGTCTAGATGGATTGTAAAGGGTGAACGTATGAGACCCCCTGTGTTGCTATCTGTGGATGAAGGTTTAGTTGTGTCAGCTCTTGTGACTGCAGGTAGAACCTATAATTCTGAGCTGGTAGGGAAAGCATGGTCTGTTTTGAATCGCTCATTGCGTAAAAAGAAAGTTCCTAATCCAGAATCATATCTTGCAAAGATATATGCTCTTGCATCATTGGGAAGTCTAAAAGAGGCTTTTGAAACTCTGCATAAATATGGGGCTGTTTATGGAGATTCCAGTCAAGAAGCTGAAGACTTGTTCTGTCCATTTACTTCTTTAAATCCATTGGTTGTGGCATTCTCCAAGAAGGGTTTTGAGACTTTGGATCTTGTATGTCTTTCTATCTGTTGAAGAAAATAATCCATACCACCTAAATTTTAGGATTTGTTATTACTCCAATCTTGTCATGATATTTATAGCTTTTATTGACATTTTATTTACAAGTTTTCTGTTGGAAATAGAATATACCAATTTTCTTTCTTTACAAAATATAGATGTCTTGTATTAAACATAAATTTATTTTATAAAAAAATTCCATGTTTCTTTGACATACCTTCCATTTATACTACCTTTTTGCAACTGTTGGCATGCATGCATTTTAAATTAAACTGTGGATATGATATATTTGGTTTATTATAATGGTATTTTAATTTGCAGCTTAATCTAGTCATGTTATCTTCTATTTAGGTTTATTTTCAACTGGAGCATTTAAGCCGTGAAGAGAACTATAGATCTGTTCCTGCACTAAACTGCATCATTTTAGGATGTGCAAACATATGGGACCTTGATCGTGCTTACCAAACTTTTGAATCAATTGGATCTACTTTTGGGTTGACCCCTGATATTCATTCATACAATGGGCTGATGTATGCCTTTGGGAAGCTCAAGAAGGTGATGACTCATTCTCCCAACCATCTTTTTTTTATGTATCTTTCTGCTCATCCTCTCTGCTCCTTCCACTACCTCCTCCTTTTGAAAGCATGCTTTGGAGCCTGTTTGGATGGACTTTTTTTTCTTCAAAAGCTGTTTTTTTTAAGGAAAAAAAGCACTTCTCGAAAAAAGTCTGTTTGGATGTCTGCTTTTAAAAAAAACAGAAGTCATAAAAAAAGCCAAAAACTTACTTTTTTCGAAAGCTAAAAATTTTAGCTTTTAAAAAAAACAGAAGTCAAAAGCCAAATATTTTTAAAAAAATCTAAATAGCTGTAACTTTTATAGAAAGTACTTTTAAAATAAGGAAGTGATAAAAAGGACTTTCTTGAAAAGGCAATACAAACGAGCCCTTGGACTTAAATTCAGTTTTGCATGTGCTTTGCATGCATGACATTTGACATATATAGGTGTCAATTGCCACTCAAATTAGCTCCTTTTTGTCATTTCAACTGTTTCTTCGGGGGCCTTTAGGAGATGACATAAGGTCCTCAGAGGCATCAAGGGAAGCTTATGTCATGGAGGCCTGATTTGAAGCTGATGGAGGAATGGCAAACACATTTCCTTTTGGATGTTCTTTTCCTGCTTGATTATTTTTTATGTGCTACAGCAGGGTCTGAAGTGTCAAACCTTGAAAACCTACTTATAACTTCAATGATCTTGTGGCAGACACATGAAGCTTCAAGGGTGTTTGAGCACCTAGTGAGTTTGGGTCTTAAGCCTAATGCAAAATCATATTCACTCCTTGTTAATGCCCACCTGATTAACCGGGATGTCAAATCTGCTCTGGCAGTGATCGATGATATGGTAACTACATTCTTGTGTGTGTGTGTGTTTTAATTTGAGTATATTTTGCAAGCAATGGTTATTGACTTATAAATTTATTGGCAGATAGCTGCTGGATTTGAACCATCAAAAGAGACACTAAAAAAGGTCAGAAGGCGATGCATGCGAGAGATGGACTATGAAAGTGATGACCGAGTGCAATCAGTTGCTAAATCTCTGAATTACCGAATGGGTTCAGATGGCCGGCGGGACATGCTGTTCAATCTTGATTACAGTATGGATTATGCTTGAATGGTAAGTTTTGACTTTTTTGAACAATTTTTTTTGAATTGAGTTATTTTTCTTATGAGTGATGATATTTACTTTGGGAATGTTGTTGTGTATACATTTTGGTTTAGGGTTTTGTTTCTTTCAGACACACTGGTATATACGTGTGTTACTGTTTTATAGGGCTGCCTTGTATTATTTTGTTTCGGTTTCTTTTCCCCTTGTTCCTTTCATGTGGAGAGTTCTTGTTGCAACATGGATATCCTTGCAGTTGAATAGTGTTAGTACTAAATCTACTTTTCATATTGATATATAGTTTTTCTTTTTGGCAGGGGCACTTGTCATTGATGTTGAAATGAATTATTTAAGCTAATCGGCAAATCTTATATTGCATCCATTTCCGTGGGGAATCCCTGTATGTATATTAGTGGATGTTACTTAGGTTTGCCGTAGCAGGATGATGTAAGGATAGCTTCCTGCAATCTTCATTTTTGTATTTGTGTTTATGAGGCGGGGAGGGGGTTGAAGATGCAATTGGCTTTCTTGGGGAAAACTGGGGGCAGTGACTTTTCCAGCAAAGTTATTTGAAATAATTGTAGGACAGATCCAATTTCCGTAGGATAGATATCAGGGCAGACATTTACTTCTCTCATTGTTCTTGATTCATTTTTTTTTTTTTTGGCTCTTCTATTTTTAATAACTTAGTGCTGCCAACGACTAGAAGTTGCAAGGATTTGGAAACCTTAGTTAAAGAACTACAGGTCTGCTGCATGTATGGAGCTGTGGTTGTATTAAATTCTACTGCAAATAATGGTCACATTTTCAAGTTTTGATAATGTCTAAAATTACTGGATTTAAAAAAATATATTGAAGGAACGGGTTGTGTTTGGAAATGTTAACCTAAATATACTTTGTGAATTTTGAGTTGCTTCAATTGTCTTGATAAAACTTATTTTAGGTTTAAATTTAGGGACATAAAAGTGTGTGGGGTTTATGTGAAGAGAAGAGAGAAAAAAAGAAAATATAGATTTTTCATATTTTTATGTGTATAAGAGATAAAATTATCTTTTATAATATGAGAAATATTAATCTCTTAAATTTATCAAAATAAATGGTTGTTAAGTTTTATGTTTTATCTTGTGACATGTGCTAACTTTAACATGGATAAGTTTTCTTCTCCCTAAACTTTTCTTTTTGATAAATTGTACTGTATTGTATATGAATATATATTATGTTAATGACGTCAATTAGTTAAAGCAAATTGTATTAATGTTATTCTTGCCCAAAATGTATGCCAAGGTTCTCTTGCCAAATATGGGTTTAACTCGAGCTAATTTAGGGTTTATTTGGTGAACATGATATGATTGAAATGAATAGCGGATGTAGAAAATGATTTGGGTTTGATAAGTTCATATTTTGTTGGTGATGGGGCTAATGGAAGCGTTGATGGTTGTGGCTGACGATGTCCTGAGGTGGTAGTAGTGGCCAATGATGATGGTTGATAAATGACTAGTGATGGCGATAGTGGATTGTAGAAGTGGTTGATGGCCAACGGTGGTTGGCCAGTGATAAGGGCTGACCGTTATGTGCCCAACAAAGTTTGCTGGAGAAAAACATAGTGTTATTTTTGGGAAGAGAGAAGTGCGACATTTATTATGTTATCTTGTCTATTTCTAATCCGAGTTTCTGTAAAAATTCGCTTATCGTGTTGTGGATATTATAAAATGAGTCAATTTGCTTTATTTTTATCACCAAAAGGGCCTTTATAATGCATCTTCAACACTAGTTAACTTAACATGCATAAGATAAGCTTTGTGAAAGTTAAAAAAAATATTTCTTGGTAATGTCTGAAATATATCATAATTAAATTAATCTTTAACGAATTTTAAATTTTACTTCTTTTCTCAGTATTTTTCCAAAGCTTCATTTACGTTACTGGATAGGATACTAGATAGGGTTTAAGGATTTATAAAAATAAAAATCTACAATATTTTAAAAATTAATATATTGAAAAATTATTTTTTATTTTAATTTATTAATATTAAAATATTATATTAATTCTTGAGAATTATACTAATTAGCGATGTTAATACATTAATATCTTATCATGTCTAATCCAACTCTCATAAGCTTGATTAAGTTATACATCATTTTGATATATTAAGAGACTCTGTTGTATAAACTTATATTATATGATTGTCATATTAAACAATTAAAAATATCATAACATACAGTATAAATTTATATTATCAAGTCTTATACATCACACCAAACAGACCCTAAATATATTATATTAGGTACACTTGAACTATTTATCACATCTAGTTAATCAACTGGGAAACCTATTCGACCAAAAAATCTTTGTGTGCTTAATCAGTAGTTTCGTTTTTCCTTTTACTTTGTAAAAGCCTTAAGGGGGCGTTTGGTTGAAGAGAAAATTTTCGAATACTATGAAAATGTAATTACTAGGGAAATGGTTAGAAAGTGAGTTTGGTAGGAAAATGTAAAAAAAGTTGTTTGGTTGACCGAAATATTACCAGGAAAATTTATTTAAATTTGCAAAATTTATGTTCGGGAAAAACTTCACACCTGTTTTTTCACTTCCTCAGTTATCTCAAAATACCATATCTCAAGTGGTATTCTGTAACAGAGAATTTCATCCAAAAATCAACACAAAAGTCATTTCCCATCTATCCTATTTGCCTAGTATTTTTTTCAAAAACCTGAACTAAACGTGATATTTTTCAATATCCACTTACACTTTCTCATCAATCCCAAAATAAATCTTCTACCAAACACTACCTAAAGATTAGCGGAAAAGGTCCTCTGTCGTAAAATGACAATTATTTGTAGAGTGAATACCCTTTTTAGTCCCTGGAAATATTTGCGAAGCACAATTTACTCCCTCGGTTTAAAAAAGTCACATTTCAGTGTTTCATTTTTTAAAAAAAGGGACACGTTTATCCTTCTGTTAAGTGGAAAGTGACGGCCCTGTTGACGGACGCCACCTGGAACGTTAAGTGGCTGAGTCACTAACGTCATGCCCACGTGGAGAGAAAACGACGTCGTATTGATAGCTGCCTTGTGTCTAGTTGGATGTTTAGACATGTGACCGTTGCATGAAAGGGTGAGTGACCCAATATAGTCCCTGTCAAATTTAGAACCCTAAATCAGCCTAAGAATAAAAAAAAAACCCCAAAACACATTTTGTTGAAGATTGAATAGAGTGTCAAGTAGAAGGTGTTTACTGGCTATTTTCTGGTGCGTAGAAGAAGATGACTATGTTATCTGGCTTGGGGGATCAAGTTTTCTGGTGCATTTGGGAGTAGAACAACCTGACGGAATTTTGGACGAAGGTGCAAGATGTTGTTCAGCAAGATCTGAGTATGAAGGTGCAGGAAAGAAAGCTGTGATGATTGCAATGGTTGTAACAATGAAATGCATCGTACGAAATGTAGTTTTTCTTGAATGAAATTGAATGACTTGTTGACCACTGTGATGAATAATGTTAAGAAGATGCACTTTTGGTCCCTGGATATTGGAACCTAATGATATAAACTAGAACCCAATGTAGTCCCTGGATATTGGACCCTAATGATATAAACTAGAACCCAATTTAGTCCCTGGATTTTTTATCGAGGGCCAATTAGGTCCTTGAAAAAATATATCGGGGCACTTTTTGGTCCCTGACAGTTAAAATTTGGACATGTCCTGTTTAGACTAAATTGGACATAAGCTGCAATTCAAAAGCTATTCATCACAAAGACATAATGCAGCAATTCAAAAATCAGCAAGCTACAGCAATTCAAAAGCTGCAATTCATACAAGCTGCGATCCAAAAATTGGACATGAACACATTGCATTCAAATTTGTCCAAACAGCAACGACCAAACAGTACCCAAAATTGGACCACCTGCATTGTAGCCAGAATAAAAAAGATTCATACACAAATTAACAAATCAGCATACAGATACAACTTGCAGCAATGGGAAACAACTGATATAAAAAAAGAAGTTGTAGTCAGTTACAATTGCATACCCTTCCATCATAATTAAAGGCTTGTCAAAAAACAGAACCTATGATGGGCACCAAAACCATTCTAAAACATCCATTTCATACACAAAAAACAGAACCTATGATGGGCACCAGAACCTATGGGGGTACCAAAAAATACAGTCATGAACTTTGTTGCCAATACAACAAAAAAGTGAACCCCTATACAAAAAGCTTATGCCCCATCATGACAGTGTAATCATAACAGTATTAAACTTCATATGTTCATTGCCATGTGGGTTGTATTACTCCAAAACTCAATAACAATTGCTATTGACATATTCTTAGTATATCATGAAAGGGTCGAGTATACACAATTTCACATTTTATAGCACATAAAACAGAAATACAAAGCCATATAATCATGGCATCTTGTGAATTTTAATCATCACCAAACAGAACTACATTGTCATTACATTTCATTGAAGAAAAAAAACATTTCGATCACTACATTTAATTGTTACAACAATTGCAATCAAAAAATAAATCATCAAAAACCCTACACAAGTAGCAACTAAGACCCTAGCTGCCCTACCAACATGCCTAATTTCCTTGTCCATCCTATCTAACTCCTCCGCCATCTTCAGGTATAGCTCATTCAGCTTTCTTTTCTGCACCTTGATATTCAGTTCTTGCTCACTAATCTTCACACCATGGTCATTCAACTTAGCTTGCAATTGGTCACTGATTATCATGTCCATATGCTTCAACTTGAAATCCATTTCAGCAACATCCAACTCCACCTTGTTGATTCTTCCATCTTCAAGCTCCAAGCTTTCATTACATACATCATCTACCCATCTAAGAAAATTACAAAAGGGCTTCTTATCCTGCCAAAATTTCAGTCCACCGTAAGCAAATATTCCAAGTTATCAAAACTCAATTTACAAATGTATACCTTGAAATTAGGGCACCCAAAGAATGCCCTATTTGGGTTTCTCTCTGTTTTGGAGGTATAGACGATTGTTTGCCTCCCACATTTGCACCTTCGACCGCCAGGTAGTCCCTTTGTTCTACAACCAAAAGACGTACTCCCACTTGATCCCCCCAAGCCAGATGACATACTCATCTTCTTCTACGCACCAGAAAATAGCCAGTAAACACCTTCTACTTGACACTCTATTCAATCTTCATCGTGGGGAGCTTTTGGAGTTTTTTTTGTTCATGGCTTAGGCTGATTTAGGGTTCCTAATTTGACAGGGACGAATTTGGGTCACTGACCCTTTCATGCAAGGGTCACCTGTCCAAACATTGGGATAGACACAAGACATCTACCTAAACGATGTCGCTTTCTATCCACGTGGCCAGGACGTTAGTGACTCAGCCACTTAACGTTCCACCTGGCCTCCGTCAACAGGGCCGTCACAATCCATGTAACAGAAGGACAAACGTGTCCCTTTTTTTCAAAAATTAGACACTAAAATGTGACTTTTTTAAACCGAGGGACTAAATTGTGCTTCGCAAATATTTCCAGGGACGGAAAAGGGTATTTACTCTTATTTGTAAGTTATATTGTATTCTATTACTATAATTCCTTTAAACTGGTAGTTGAGTATACGTAAATTTTGATTAAATAGGCTTTTTACTTTTTCCAGGTATGTCTATAACCTTTGAATGCGAAATTCTTCTTAAAACAACAGAGTTAAGCTCTTCAAATAAGTTCCTTAGAAGTGCAGTTTGCTTACCGTTGGGTCTAATCCCTTGTGGGTTGTTGCTAGTAGGTTAATTATTTATGATATGATGTGATTAGTATGTAAGTGGGAGTAGAGATGTTCATTTAAACCGGTCCATGTAGACCAAGTCAATTACTGTAGGCCCAACGTTATGTGGACCACAAGTTGGGCAGCTTGGTCCACTGTCTTGAATTATATCTTGTAAAAAAATAGTTTTTTACACATCAATTTATTCTTATGTTGTCTTTTACATAGTTTAATCTCAAAAAATACAAAATAAAAGTTTTTGTAATTAAAACAATAATTTATATGAGAAAAAATAAGGATAAAATCTTTATGAATCAATAAAAAAATAATTAAAAAAATCAAATTAGCTGCTAATTTGGCCTACTGTGGATCAACTTGCAACATAACAAGTCAAATGGGGCCAAGTTATATTATATCCTTGAAAATTTTCAACTAAATCCACACATTTTGTTCGAATAAACTGTCCATTTTTTACAACACCTAATGCGTGTTACGTATCTTCAATCTACGGTATTACTATCATTCAATGCAACTGCTGATAATCTTTGCTTCTATTTCAGTTCCATCAAGCATCTAGTCATTTATGTCATCATTATTTCAGCTTAAGAGAGTGAAGAAGGAAGATGAGTTTGAAATATGAACCTTATAGAATGTAGATGCTTTGATAAACGTAGATTTTTTTTATTTCTTTTTTCTTTTTTTAATTTTTGTATAGAGTAATGGCTCATTGTGCTAGCACAATAACAAAAACAAAGCTTTAACACCGAAGCAAATCCAACTAAAATAATACACATATAGTGATTAGATCACACATTGTCATATATAATAACAGTTTAGTAGCAATTGTACTTCTATGCTAGGCTGTAACTTTATACTCCTATTTAATAAAGTCATGATATATTTTGTATAAGAGAAGGGAAATGTTGCTTCCTCAGACAAGTGCAAGCACAGAAACTACACAGGAGCTGTTTCAACCATTTGATGCAAGGAAAAAAAAAAGAGGGAGAGAAGAGAGAAAAAGAGATAAAAGTGAAAGGTGGCTTTGCAACTTATGCTTAATTAAACACTGCAACCAAGTTGTGCAGGTACTCATAAACTAAGATCCACCAGCATTGGAATTATACAGCAGCAGATAAATACTAAACATACATAAAATGAAGCAAAATCAACCTTGTCTACCTGATGTACATCTTCCACAATCCGCTTTTTCTCAGCTTTTAATTTTCAAGGTATGAGCCATGAAATATGTTTCCAAGTATTGGATTATCTGAATGCTTCATGTCACTTAACCTATGCCAATGTAGCATGATCTAACATTGTTAATAGGAAAAAGAGCATCCATCATGATGCAATGGCTGCAGCAGCTTTCTGAAATGGAATAAAGTTATTCGTAAGTATGTGTATTCCTTTTACGATACAATGTGATTTAAACAGGAAATGTTACTACTATACTCTCTCAGGAGTGATAAATTTCTTCTGCGGTTGCCCTACGGGCAGGGCGGTTAAACTAGTGAGAGTGTGAATATGATGCAAATTAGTCACGTAATGATGGACAACATATACAAATTTAGCATTTCATCAAGATGCCAAGAGACATGGGATAAACAAAATTGCAATATTTTCAATCAAATTTTACCCATTTATTCTCCTCCATGTTTGCCTTTATCAGAGAATAGATGGCAACACCAGCAATTGCTATAGCAGTGCCAATGCCAGTTTGTGTTGATATCTTATTGCCTGCAGAAGTTAGCAAATGTTAGAATCGAATAGGGAAATGTATTAAAATTAAAATTACCCCTTCAACTTTGACCCTTTGACAAATAACTCCCCCGAGGTCTCAAATTTAGCAATTCAACTTACTTGAACTTTTAACATATGCTACTGTGGTTTCAAATGAAATAATCCCTTGTGTTCAATTGCTGAATTGAACCAATAGTATTAAATCAACAGAGAACTATTTTCCAAAAGATCAAAGTTGAAGGGATAGTTTGTATTTTAAGCTAAATTAAATGCAGAACTGCACTCAAATTTACTAGACTGCTTGTATTTTAACAATAATGGTGAGTTGCCATTTTCAATTTATAAGCAAATTAGAGTAATTACCGAACACCACTATAGAAAATCCAATGACAAAAACGCGCTTCAACACATTCCCGACTGCGTGTGTCAGAGGTGCAACCCGTTCCAAAGTATTAGTAGCAAGCTACAATTATTTGTCAAAAAATTGCTAAAGTTCATCTTTTGCACATCCATTTGTGTCTGCAGAAAAGAAAAGGTTCCAAATATGATCAACTTTATTTTTAACTGAAACATAAGGATACCTGATTATAAAGATGGTAAAACATTCCAATCCAGAAAAGGTCAGACAAAAACTTGAACAGGCCTACTTGGGCAATAGCATTTCTAAATCCAAATTCCATAAGTTGAGGACCCTCAATCTGGAAGCAGCCAAAATCCAATCAATCATGAACTTATAGAAAAGCACTAGCAAAATTAAATATTCCATCAGTTTTTGTAGCAAATAAACTTACAAGTATTGCTGGGGGGATGCAAAAGAAGAGGGCGATTACTGAAATATATGCGTATACATTTGTACTGTCCATTCCAGTCTGTTAAAGTTAAAAGTATTTAGAATGTGTAATGATGGTGAAGCATCCCAATCCAGAAAAGATCAGACAAAAATATGAACAGGCCTACTTGCTCACTAGGATGAAGACCCTATGAGCAAAAGTAATGTGCTAAAAGATCTTACCATTGCTTTCTTAGAATATATACTTCTGTATGTAAATGCTATACTTGAAATCATTGCACTAACGAAACCGGTCCAATTGAAAGACAGTTCAGTCAGTGATGCCATTGATACACCTAAAGTAAAACTCATATCAGTAAATAAGCATTACAAGAGGCAACTGTCAACTTTAAGAATTGGTCATACATGGACTATAAAGATATAATAAAGCAGAGGACACTGAGAATGCGCCAAAATTTAAATATGTAGCATATTAGCTCTTCTTTGAATCAAAGAGAAGGAAATAAGAAGGGACAACAGCTTACCTATAACAACTGGGGCTAATGATAGCCAGAGAGATAATGGAATCTGATGGCCCAAGACAAACTGGGAAGCTGCAGCATTGAAAAATGGCTCCAGAGCTACAAAGGGGGAAAAACACAGAAACAAGTTATGAATTCTTAGCCAGAGTATTGATCAATGAATATGAGTACTTAGAAATAAGTTTATTAATAAACAGAATGACAATTAATCTAGAAAACCAAATATTCAAATCTATGAGAATTGTGAGTAGTACATTTTCATGAATATTCATGTTTTGAACTTCTTTTGATAAATAATCTAAATCACAATGCTTGAGTCATTTGCTCATTTTCAAGTAGAAATAGTAAATCAGGAGCCAAAAATGTCAAACAAACTTATCCTGGACCAACATTGTCATTTGCCCCATGTGTGTAATTGTAGTCTGGATTGCATAGTATATAATGAAACTAACTCTGGGACGCTCATAGGTGATAAGACTTCAATCAGGATAAAAATTCCCTGTATGAAATTCATAAATATGGGTTGACCTAAACTTCATAATCATCTTCTTGTTGCAAAGGCATGTCTGCTGACTTCAATCGTTGACAACAGATGCATATAGTGTGCAAATAAAAACAGCCAAAGAAATCTCTAGTTGTCTTTTTTTTCCGTCCAAATATCTTACCTTTTACAGTATGTGTAAAAGACACAGCAACAGCAGCAAATGATACATTGGACATGACATGACCAAGGGCATGACAAATTGCAACTGGAGTCAACAAAACCAAGAGCTCCTTATTCATTGGCTGGTAAGAGGAAAATAACATGTTATTGAAATTTATAATAAGCCTTGACGATAAAATATAACACGTAGGAACTATAACTTACTGCACGTTTTGGTAGACCTAAAGCCCAGCAAAGAAGGCAATATCCAACCCCAACAAGGAGATGTACAACAGAAACAAAACTGCAAAGGATTTGAAAAGATTTGTATATGTTACAGGGGAAGGAATCTTTGAAAAGCTAGAAAATCATGTTGAGTTAAACTAGAAAGAACAGTTATCTAGGCCTGATTATGTAGTACAGTGATAAAAATTGGTATATGCAGAAGATTTAAAGTCAACTCTGGAAGAAAACATACAATGGATATGGAAAATAATTGTAAACTTTCTTGTTGAGTATGTTGAAAATCACATTTAAGAAGTACCTGCATGGAAGAAAGAGAATGTCAAAAATAAATTGTAAGTATGCAACAATCTAGCCTGTATAATATGAATGCATGATCTCATTATTTTAATGTTCCTCATTTGGCATTTTAATTATTTTTTCTCTCTTATTAGTGTTTATAAGAGATGGAAGTATTGATAGTAGATAGTAGCTGCAATTTAGCAGCATCCAGCCACTACTAATCCTTGTCTCATATACATCTCTTACCACCTAAAATAAAGGGAGGAATTCTTACCACATAAAGAAAAAGAAACCAGTAACCAATGCAGGAAATTTCTCACCAAAACTCTGTGAGGGTTTAACAGACCTGTAATTGAGCATCAAATATCAAAGGGAAAAAAAAGGAATTATCAGAAAAAATTCAACAGTTCAAGAAAATTGCTAGTTTGCTGGGATGTAAAGTACTAAACACTGCACACTTGCACAGTATCAGAAATTCAATCCAATTTCTGTTAACACAAGTTTCATAAACAACATTTCACTATTTCCCTTTCTCTAACAAATTTCAATGACTTTTAGCTATTTACTCATTCTGATCCCATGCAAGCAAAAAGTAAGACAATGACTTATTTTGTTTGGTCATAATCGAATCAAACTTAAAAGTGTGTAACTCTAACCCATTTTGGATTCCGATTTCACTGTCATCAGCAGCATCTGCTGCAAAGGCTGCCACAACAGGAAACCTTCGATGTCTTAGTTGCTGACCCCAACCAAACATGCTTAAGCACGAGGCCTTCTCAGAGTGCAAAATCTGCATTGGCACCACATGCTTCCCACTCCCCACCAATGAAAAGGACCCCAAGCTTGAATCTTTAGCCTCAAGTTGAGGTGCCCGAGCCTTGAGCAATCCATAACTGGTTGAAACTCTTTTGGGTAGCAAATGAACTGAAGAAATTAGAGGTCTCTGAACTGATATTTGAACTGGGTTGGTAGCAGAAGCCATTCTTTCAAAACCACAATGCAAACACGATACGGGTTCTGCTAGTTTTTCAGGGTTTTGGAAACAAGTTGCATATAACAACGCAATGAAACAAACGGAAACGATTAAACCAAGTTGTTAGGATACTATGAAGAGGAGAGAACACAGAGTGAAGCTTTTTTTTTTTCTTCTGAAAAATGGTTAAAGATGTAGATTTTACGGAATCTGAAATTCAATAGCGGAAAAGGAGGATATTTTGGATTAGATTCACTGACCCAATATGGAAATTATGATTATGGTAACAAAAAATAAATGCTAAAGTGTGGAACTTAGAGAGAGAGAGAGAGAGAGAGCATGGACTATGTGAAATGTGAATATCTTATGGAACAGTTCAAGGATTGAAGGAAGAGAGAGAGAGAGAGAGAGACACCAACACATAGATGCCTTTCAGTTTCAGTTTCAGGAACTTGAAATGAAATGGTGTTGCTGAAAAACAAAGCAACAGACACAGCTACAAAGTACAATGCATTTCAATATCAATATGGTTTACAAGTTTCCCTTTCATAAAACAAAGCAGAATAAGAAAAAATAATAATTTTCTTATATTATCTCTTATATTCATATTTTTAAAAGGTTTTATAAGAGTTATGTTCTAAGAAAAAATGATTGTGTAATGTTATAGAGATTCGTTTCGCATGCGGTAGTTTTTTTTTTTCCTTCAAAAAGTGTGGACCCCGAAAAATGTTGTGTGTGTAATAAACATTTTTGTGTCATGTTAAATGACAAATGCAAACCCCTTGCATTTATCATTTAACATGACACAACAAACTTTCCTACACACACAACATTTTGTGGGGCCCACACTTTTTGAAGAAAAAAGAAAAATTACAGCACACAAAACGAATCTCTATAACATTACACAATTATTTTTCCTATAAAATAACTCTTATAAAACCCTAAATGCAAACCCCTTTTTTAAATGAGTCAGATAAGAATATTTTTTTCTTACCTCCAATTCTATTTTTTTCCTATTTATTGTTTGTGCAAAACATAATATTTTTCTTATGTAACATGTTATCAAAAAAAACCTAGTTGTATTTTTACAGTTTTGGTGATAGGTTAAAATTCTCTCAAAATTACAACTTTATATCAAACTCCTTTGGCATAGGTGATAAGGAGCCTGAGCTCCTTAACTAGAGATCTTGTGTTCGAGTCCTAGGAATGAATTTTTTTTTTTTTTGAGAGAGTCACCTCCGAAAAGGTCCGATGCGAGAGTGCTGAATGAGAATTAATCTTCAATTACGGTGGAGGATATCCTTGAGATTACTCAAAAAAATAATAATTAAATATCTGGATAAAATTGTCAAATTACAATTTAGTTCTAGTGACGTTTATTGGAGAATGGATATTCTCATCTTTTGGTTTAATCTAATAATATTAGATGAAATATCTTAGCTATATATTCATATTTAAAGTGATGATTTTTATTTTCTTGTTTTATAAATTTTTTCTTTAAAATTTCAATAATTAATATAAATAAATGACTGAAATCTTTCATATGAATAATATAAAATAAAGACATGTTTTAAAAATAAAATAAAGACATGTTTTAAAAGTAAAATAAAATCAAGACAATTTTTTTTTCTTTTTTAGTACCAGTGCCGCCCTAGTTTCTTAATACTAAATACAATTAAAAAACTCATAAAGTGAAGGTCCCTTGTGACGTTTTCAATAATTGCTTCCGAAAGCACAAAATGAGGTTTGACATCAACTATCAATATTAACGAGGGAAATATTACTCTCCTTCCACATGAGATATCATCTCTCATTTTCTCTCACTTCGATTTTTGTGCCCTACTTTTTACTTTTTTTTACTTTTTCTTGTAATGGTGGGATCCATCTATTTTCTCTCTACAACATAAGATATCTATCTTATGTTGAATGAGACTAATAAAACCCTATTAACGAAGGGAGATATGTTTGTGATGTTACATAATTTTGTTTGATACAATATATAAAAAATATATGTATCTTTTTTTTCTCTCTCTTTTTAATGGATTTCATTTATTTATTTTTATATATTGCATAAGATAATTTATCTTTTATAATACGAGAAACATAGTTCCCATTAATTAATGTGATTTTTTTGGTCACTCGTCAGCATATGCATTATTATTGCTGTAATGAGTAATTAATGTGCTTTATTGGTTTTTAGATGAATGGAAAATGAAATATTAACTTAATGAACTTTGGAGTTGGTAATGAAGCCAAATTTTATTAGTTTATTTTCAACAAACCAATCACTGGGATTTGGAATTAATATAGCTATAGATCCATTTACCAAAAAATCAAATAATTATTAAGTTCTTTTATATCTAGTGAATTTCTTTTGTTTGACTACCATGATCCTATATTAAATTCAACATCCAAAAATGATTAAAAAAGGAACAAAAAGTCAAGAAGGAAACCAAAAAAATAAAATAAGCTTGGAGTTTATATGCATTATTTTATCAAATAAAAAATAGTTCATGAACTTTTTTTATTCTTTTAAATTATTGTACAAGTCCTTATATGATTTGAAGATGTTCAATTATCTTTTTATTATTTAAAAATTGTGAATTGTGTGTATAATCCAAATAGATTCTAACTGAGTACTTTTTGAAAAACATTAGATAAAGCATGTTGCGTAATAACAAAACCAGATGTTCAACGTGTTAACGTGGGTTGCGATCTCAACAAAATTCTTGGTCTTCATCTAACGAGAATTTTTTTTTTTATGCTCCAGACCTTATGTGGTCCTTTCATTTAAGAGATGACACTTGAATAAAAAGTTATTTTTTATTTTTTTCTGTTTCTGCGCTCTCCTCATTAGTTGTATGATTTTGATTCTGGACCATTGAATAAATGGTGGTGCAAGACCACTGAAACTCTTCTCCCACCTAACAAACTATGAAACCCCATATAATATAACAGTCAAACACCAACACTTGAGACATAGTCATTACCAAAACTTAATTATCCTTTGCCTAGCCAGCCAAAAACCATATGTCAAATTCTAGGAATATGCTAGTTATATTATTCGAGTGGAAAAAGTTTCGCCAACATGGGTTTATTTTTAGAATGTGCAAATTAAAGTTTTTTATTTTATTTTAGAGTTTAGACTTTAGTATATCATGGTTATTAATGTCCTTTAAATTAAATCAAATATACTATTATTTATTTATTTTAGAGACGAACTCAGATGTAGCAAAAACAACACTCTGGTTCACTACTTATAAATCATAACGTTTATTTGCAACTCATATTTTTCTTTTCTTTCTTTCTTGAATGGGCTCAACTGACGCACATTAGGGTTTGGGCCAAGGGTGCCCTCACTGGGCTGGCCCAACAAAAGGACAGAAGACAAACAGTTTCTGTTTCAAAACCTTTTCGGATTAAACACCAAAACCCTAACCGAACAAAAAACAGAGCGTGTTATGTTCTTTACCGTTCGCGCAGGTGAATTGATCAGAAAAATCACTACCCCATTGTGAAAATTATTGTGGAAATCAGTTTGAGGATCATAAATTGAAGAAATAGATGAGTAGTGGTGGAGGAGCTGCCAAACCCAAAGAAGAGGAACAAGATGGCATGTCTGTACACTCTCCCTGCAAGCCTCCTCCTTCCTCCGCTTCCTCTCTCTCCAAGGTCTCTCTCTCTCTCTCTCTCTCTCTCTCTCTATATATATATATATATATTTGAAGTTTGAATTTGAATTTGAATTTGAATTATGATGATAGGAGCAAACCCAGGTTGAATTGGAGCTGAAATTGTTGGAAGCTCTTGAAATTTATCCTCCAATAAAACTACAAGGTGATTTTTCTTTTTCTGTTTTGAATTTAATCTCTTTATGTGTGTAAATATTTTGTACTGGGCGTGATCATAGACGGTTATATGGTATTGGGTTGTAGGCATTTTCTCCGCCATAAGTGATATGATGACTTAAAACTGTTGGAAATTGACAATCAAACAGAAAAAGAGATAAGAGTAGAGAGATTAGACACAGCGATTTACCCTGGTTCACCCAATATAGGTTACGTCCAGCTTGTCTGTACTATATTCACCTCACTGCCACTCGTTATAAGTCTCTCTCGGTTTACAAGACCCTAACAGCAGCTATTCATGGGCCCAAGCCCAAACTGCTAAGAAAATTACAATAAAACAGAGGCCCGCAACAGTACCTAGCCTCTACGGGCCCGGGGGCGTTGCCCCCGGACCCCGCCCGCTCACCTGGGAGCGGGACCCCAGTTACCTTTCTGCTGACTCCGACAACTAGGGCCTTCATCAACATGCGAAGTATGAGCCATTCCCAACAAAAACTATCTATTTTGTTCCTGGACAATATATTAATGCTTGTTTTTTTATTTTTTTTCTATTATTGATTGGACTCACTTATTTGCATAGAATGCATGCACTTGGAATGCTTGACATGGAAGATATTTGAATGGATGAAATTCTATTTTATAATAGTAGTAGTGGATTTCAAATTAGATACTGAGGGTGTTTGCTTTAACTTAAGCATGTTTTGCTGACTATGATATTTGTTATCTAGTAAGGGGGAGAAGGGGGTCCCAGATAAAAGATGCCTGTGTGTTAATGGATGTGAGCCCAAGGCGTACTGCATTATGTTGCATGGCAAAACTCTTTGCTTTGAGATTTCTTGATTGAGAAAATGCAGAAATAAAGTTTTCTCCATTTCTGCAATGAGTAATATTTGGCTAGATTTTGGTCACTTATAGTAGAAGGATTCATTATTTACCCTTGTTGATTGAAAAGCTTTTTCCAAGTTTCGTGTATTAATAGAAAAGTATATAGGCTAATATGTAGAAGTTTCTAAATCTAACTAACTTCAGTTAGTTATACTAACACCCTAGCTGAAGCTGTTAGTACGGCCAGCTATACAGTAATACAGAGAGCAACTACACTATTAGCCTAAATACTTCTCTATTATGTATGAACCTTTTAAGTGAACAGTAAGCATTTTTAGTGAGTACAAGAAGAATGACGAAATTGATCATTATTGATTGAACTGCTTTTTTTCTCTAGTTTAAATGTTTAATATATGAATCTGTCACATGCAAATGCTGCTTGTTTAGTTTTTATTACTTTGTATATCTTATTTTATCAAGGGTAGTTATGCTAATAAGATGGATGATCACTTTATCCTTGTAAAGCATTCCGATGTTAGAAAGTTAACACTAGTTGTCAAGGATCAAGATTCTCAAATTTTATGCTTACAATTTATATTGTTTTCATGAAGGAATACATCGTCACTTTGTACTTTATGGTCTGATGGAATTTATGAGGAGGAGGTTTGTTCTTCTTTCCACTTCTAAGTCTGTCTTGCTTGTTTGATTATCAAGCATAATGTGCTAGATATCTATTTTCTGATATATAATTATAGAACTGTATATGTTTCATTCAGTTTTGACAGACACTTCTCATCTGAGGAGGTCCTTCAATTGCTGGATCGATTCTACAACTTAGAAATGCTGGTATGTATCATATACCCCTCAAATAACATGTTAGGTTGTGTTTTAGGTTTTAACATATTGCATTGGATTTTAAGAGCTGATAAAGTGTAGTGGTTTATCTTTCTCCCTCAGAAAACAGATGATGAAGAGATCGAATTGCTTAATCATGAAGAAGATTTCTGCTTGCCTCCGAATTACTTTATCAAGGAGGAATCCTGAGCAACAATTTTTAGAGTACATATATTTTCATTTGAACCATGTTTCACCTTTTGATTTGTAAAGCTGGTTATTCCATTCTTCCATTCCCCTCTCCCCACATTTTGGGCTAGATCATGCTTTGGTAGTGGTTATTATCACGGATATTTTTTAAGTTGTGGTAGTTCTTATCAAAGTCATCAAATACGGATTGTGGCATGTCGCGGCCAATCTCGAAAAACTCTATAGTGGGTTGCGGTTGTGAAAATATTAGAATAGATATATGACAGAAATAATGACAAAAAGAAACATTTTTTAAAGGTAAAGATAGCAGAAGTGACAGAGAGACACAGATGGACTAAAAAACCCTTAAAATTGTTCTGTTACACATTTAAATTTAAGACAAAATTGACATTTTTTCTTATGACAACAATATAGCCGTGATTTGGTCGTAAATGCGATAGCAATGGCCGGTATTGCGTTTCGGTGTGGCGTGGTGCGGTTTCTTGTGGCGAGGCACCGCAACGCCCATACAGTGTGGCTTGCAGCGCTATTGTAATGCAATTAACTACTATGGTTCTTAGGCTTTTTGACCCTTATGCCCCTTAATTAATAATTAATTACCAAATTGCCCCTCATTCAAAACTATTTCGAAAATTTACCCTCCCCAACAAACATAACACCAATCTGCCCCTGTTTGACCGTTGACCACGAAGCCTACCCGGGTACACCATTACCTACTCGGGTAAATTTTGAAACTTTTTATCTACCCGAGTATGTAGGGGTGTACCCGGGTAGAGTTCTTGAATCTGGGAAAATGTTTGAATTATTTACCCGGGTACGGAGCAGTGTACCCGGGTAAACATCGACGGTAGGGTTTTAAAATACCTCAGCAGCCCCATTTCGAAAACCCACAAAAGGGGTACCCGAGTAGAGCTGCTGGAGGAGTGTCATCTTGAACGATTTCAGGCATAATCTTGCACTAATTCGTCTTGTTTGTGATCATCATTCGCGGACCTTGCAACCTCTCTGCCTTCTACCGATTGAAATCGATCAAAGGTGCATTTTTTTTTTCAGTTTTTTCAATTATGTTATGATTTCTGTTCTGATTCATTGTATTTTCGTTTATATCATTTGATTCTGTCCGAATTATTTTATCAATTTGTATGTCATACGCTTACCCTAACCCTAACCCTAACCCTGAATCTAACCCACCCTAACCCTAACATGTATCTAATTTCTGATTTTGGTTATTTTTTCAGTTTAATAGTGTGACACAATGACCTCTCGACGCGTTTCAAAGCTGCCAGTGACCCATTCCGAGAGAAGAACCAAGAGTCGTCACGATGGGTCGTCATCCTCTCAGCCCCAGGCTGCTTCGAGTCAGGCTCCGGACTTGACGTTCGGATATTTGTTTGAGGATGACATTCCTTCACACGAGAAGTTCGTGAAGTTTTTCATGACCCGGAAGATCTGCGAACCGAAATCACTGGATTCGGCATTCTTCAACCTAGAGCGTTTTGACATTGTGCCGCTTCTTGAGCAGACACATTTACTTCACCTGGCGGAGATGCGGTGCCCATACTCGGAGGTTATGGTAAGAGCCTTCTACCAGAACCTTGGCTACTCGCAAGGCGAGCTGACTTCCCGTGTCTGCGGGATTGATATCATCATGACTGCTCCTATCTGGACAGAGCTACTGGGGTTCGATTTTGATGGTGTTACAGGAGCAGCACTATATGATGGAGACAGCCATCATATATTTGGTGATTATAACCGGGAGACCATTGTTACAGAGACTAGGAGGGCAGACGCTGAGCCCGGTCATTTTGCTCATTATCCTGTTAGCAACTTGTCAGTTTCTGCTCGCATTCTTCATTATGTGGTGACACATATTATTTTCCAGCGCCCGCATAATCACTCAAAGGTGCTGGAAGGGGACTTTGTCATCCTGTGGGCCCTCCTTCACAGTCAGCAGGTGAACTGGAGGCATTACATATGCATACTGATGTGGAAGGCAGCCAAGTCAAAGAAGGCTGAATTGCCTTTTGCATTTCTGGTGCAGAAGATTCTGCATAGATTTGGAGTGCCTATGGCAACAGAGACCTTGAAGACCGCCAGAGGCTGGAATGCTATATTTGGTGAGAGGCTCCTGAAGCAGTGTGGGATCCTACCGAACAGAGCGGGTATCTGGACGTGGAAGAAGGCACCAGAACCACCTGAGATCCCATTCCACCACGATGCTGAGATGGAGGATGCACCTGCAGGTGATGTGTTGGTCTTTATGAGTTTATGCAATTTTGTGTTGTTTAATTTTTAATGTGGTATTGAAGTTTGTTTTTCATGGTTTATGATGTAGGCCTTGATGATGATGACGATGATGATGGCGTTGCTGAGGTTGATGTCAGACCGACACGTCCCACCCGCAGTCGGCGACCACCAGCTCCTCCTGAGGGTGGATGGACACTTGATCATGTCATGGCATCCTTATATGATCTGACTACTGACTTTAGAGGATATAGACAGAGCACGAGCAAGTGGCGAAACCAGATGGACACAAGGGTTGCACGGTTGGACACAAGGGTTTCACGCTTGGAGGGTTTAATTGGCGAGGGTGCCCATACTCAGGAGGAGGAGGAGGAGGATGATGACAATGGGGATGACACACAATCGGATGAAGAGAATGGGGAGGACACGGCATCGGATTAGTGTGTCCATAGGGTTTCATATCATTGATTTAGTTTGATGTAATGTAGTCATTTTGGTACATTTAGGAACTTTACCTACATTGCATGGATATTTTTGTACTGGATGTTCAAAATTTGAATGAATGAAATTTTCGTTTTGCGCACGTTCAGACTTGTTGGTTATATGCATTAGTATGGGACCTTGCATTAATATTGTCATAATTAATTTGGAAATCAATTCAACCCAAAGTACTTTAATATTCATGTTCAACTTTGATTGGCGCACATCTTGATTACTGCATCCTATTTCTACGAAATCAATCCACCCCCAAGTCATACCGTATGTAGGTATTGCACAACAATTACCAAAATGCAACAAAAATTGCCAAAACAGCATCTGCAACTGGTCTACCCGGGTACCACGAACTAGTCTACCCGGGTAGGATGTACTCGGGTATATCATTACGAGTTACCCGGGTAGACCAGTTGCAGATGCAGCAGCAGGTGCTGTTCAATCCATTTTGTTAGCATCTTGGTAATTGATGTGTAATACAATAACCTTAACTGACTCGGGGAAGGGGTAAATGGGTATGGTAGACATTCGGATTGCACAATACGGAACTAGTGACTCGCTAAACTTAACGGATACATTTCAACAACACAAGAATACAGTTCAACAATACATTTCAACAACACAATACATAACTAATACAAGATAAAGTTTAGGGTACAAGGAAACAAAACAATACGTAAAGTGATTGTCATTACAAAACAAAGTACTACACAAAAACAATACGTAATCATGCTTGTCTTAGTCTCAATGGACATGTACGAATGTTATGTCCAACTTGCTTGCAATGCTTACATCTGCTCTGACTGCTAGAGGGTTGAGACTCAACCCAATCCATCTCATTCTGAATCCTTGAAGACTTTGGTCTTCCTTTTGCACGTACCAACTGAGCATCCGGAATTACAGTAGGCCCAACAACGGATGGAATCAACAATTCATTGCCAATAGGAAACCAGTGTGCAGCATATACTTTAGCAATGGTTGGAATTTTGAAAACATGATCCACATAATCATAATGGTTTAGCTTGGCTACCTTGCAAACTGCTAATACATGACTGCAGGGATACCTCCTTGCTGTAAACCTACCACACTGACATGTACGATTGATTAAGTCCACTCTCATGATGTCACCGACCTCGTGTGTAGATTGATTGTAGGCATCCTCAACCTCAAACAATAACAGCTCACTATCATATATCCTCACACGATAAGTGCCAGCCAATTCATCATTTTTTTGCAACGCTGCCTCAACCTTCTTTGAAATTATCCAACCTTGTGAGATATCTTTTTCAATCCCTTCACGTCTCTTGACGAAATACTCAACGAGTCTACTGAATGTCATCTTGACCAATGCAGATATAGGCAGATTTCGTGCTCCACGAAGCACCTTATTCACACACTCAGATAGGTTAGTTGTCATATGACCAAACACGTCCTGTCTCATCATACGACCTGCACCATTGCTCTTTCGGAATCGCATCCAACCATGAAGCAACTTCAGGATTGTTCTCGATAAATTCCTTGTACCTAATGTCGAAATTTATCTTTGAACATGTGTACCCTGCAAAAAACCATGACATATGCATTGGTTAGTGAATTTCATCAACGTTTTCTTCAAATGGCCATGTCTGTATAAACCCGACGTTCATCAAAACATTGATTTGTATCAAGTTTGAACACAGAACCCACATTCACCTCCGTCATATACTTCAGCCAATTTGGCAAGAATGCGTACGATTTCTCCCAGTCACCAAACAACTTAACGATGGCCTTCATTTTTGCCTTCCAGGCCTTCCTGTACGTTATGTTGTATCCATATGTTCCCTGTATCCTCTCCTGTATCAGAGCTGGTCTTGTGGATGGATCTTCCTTTAACATATCTGGAAAAAAAAATTAACTTTACCATATTCTCAATTAATCTGAATCATTAAATAAACAGTAGAATACATACTCATTATAGCCGCACAAATGACATTTGAATCCAACTGTCTATGATCCTGTGCTAGGCCTTGATTTAGGCATGTGTGACCTTGACCCCATTTACGGACCACCCAGTTAGCTCCCTTCTTCGGCTTAATTGCCCTCATATACCAGGGACAACCGTCAGCATGGTTTTTACACTTCATAACAAATCTTGACTCGTCGCTTTTTTCAACTATGGCTGTCCTGCGCCCCTTCATACAATGTATCTTCACAGCATGTTGCAATTCTGGTTTGGACCCAAATTCTTGTTGCACAAATAACGGATCTCCTAACTTCCAACCTCCGTGCAAGTCATCATCGCCATATAGGATCTCCAACTCGTCATTAGGGTGCGCCCAGTTAATGAATGAATAATGTTGGCTTTCATTCCAGAATGGCTCCTCAGACCCTGCATCTAAAGATCATGTCAAATTTAATAACTTACCACAAATAATAAATTGTCTAAAGCAAATATTCAAATTTAATAACTTACCACTACTGACTGGGTCGACATGAAGTGGTGACAAGGCTGGGGTACCGAGACTTACGGCGCTCATGTCAGCCTCAAAATTACCGTCCACGTCAGTGTCTGACGAATCACCTTCTGGAATAGCACTTTCAGGTTCTCCCTCATCTTCGCTGTCCACATAGTCCTCGTCTTCATCCTCATCCCATGCTACCTGAGGAGGTGCAGAAGATCGTACAACTGTATCTTCTTGACCGGTACAGTGTGCAGTAGTGGTTGTATGCACCGGTAAAGATGAAGATTGTCCAACATCAACTTCAACATATATCTCAATATATTTTAATACTTTCCATTCAACAAACGCATCTGTTACGAACTCCACATCTTCATCATCATTTATATCGTTTCCAATGTAGTATATTGTATCCATATCCACTACAGTCTCTAACCTGGCTATCATGCGGTGGATGGAATGTATGTTTTCTGACCCCATTTTTTGAAGAATTCTCTCCTTCAGTTCATTGCATGTAGTGCCCACTTTGATTTTCATCGTTTTTGTTTTTCCTTCAAATCGGACACCGTTCGGACCTTCAAAATGCCTCCCATTGTAGTAAACAACTATAGGAACCATGTTTGGACTTGAACTCATCTTTCACACAAAAATTAGATCTAGGTTTTGGGTTTGGAGGTTGGTTCGGATTTTTTAGCACAAAATGGGAGTGTGGAGATGTAATCTCAATGTCCCACCAAGATTCAGCTTTCTGAAATGATGAGATGAAATATGTGTGATGTTTCGGATTAGAGAGGGTAAGAGAGAAAGATTTGGGGTTTCAAAAACCCTATACCTCGCAACAATGGCCGAAACCCATACATATTGGGGTTTCTGGACGCGATTTACCCGGGTACACTGCTCCGTACCCGGGTAAATAATTCAAACATTTTCCCAGATTCAAGAACTCTACCCGGGTACACCCCTACATACTCGGGTAGATAAAAAGTTTCAAAATTTACCCGGGTAGGTAATGGTGTACCCGGGTAGGCTTCGTGGTCAACGGTCAAACAGGGGCAGATTGGTGTTATGTTTGTTGGGGAGGGTAAATTTTCGAAATAGTTTTGAATGAGGGGCAATTTGGTAATTAATTATTAATTAAGGGGCATAAGGGTCAAAAAGCCTGGTTCTTATCACGTATATCTTTTAACTACACTGATTTGGATATAATGCATTTGGACTTTATAGTATGTAGATATGCGATGTGATAAACCATCATGCACCGTAATCTATTATTTTATTTTTTATTTTTCATCCTACCACTTAATCATTCCAATTTATAAGGATAGGATTTTTACTTAAGCGGCATTTGACCATAGAAATATAAAATGCATGGTCATCTTGGACGTCTCAGCAAGATGCCAGTAGCCATCTCGAAATTCACTATTCAATTTGTTGGGTGGTAAAATTATACTTGCACAAATGAATTATTTACAAAACTGTCACAATTTGTTGGGCTCATTGTAACATTTTCACGTTGAAATTCGTGGTTGTGGGAAGGGTAAAATTTATGTAATCCTGGCTCATTGTGTGTGGCACATGCATATTGGCTGATTGAGCAGCGGGGGGTCAAATTCGAAAATAAAATTACTGGAGTGGTACAAATATATTTCATTATAAAAATATTATTCAAGTTAATTATCCGTTTAAAAATAATAATCATGAAGAACATAAAACAAATGGAGAAAAATATCAAACAAATAATAACGGACAGTGTAAAAAAAAAAGTAATTATTTCAATTCTTGTTACGATACACGTTGTATGCATGTCTATACATATGGTATTTACTGACGGATTTCCAAGTTGATTTGGCTCAGCCTATGCCAGTGTATTATGATATAATAAGTTGGCAATTTACTTGGCTCATGATCCAAGTTTTCAGCAAAGAATCCAGCACAAGATTTATTGTCATCTCATTGGGAAAATTCAAAATGATCTTATTCACTTTCTGCCAATTGCTTCACCTGCGCAATTAGCTGATCCATTTACTAAAAGTGCTAGCTCCTGGACTATTCGAGGCTGAGTTAAGGAACTGATTCTTTGGGCTCATGCAATGCATCAAAAGGTTATAAAATCTTGGAATTACTGACAATTTGTCATCATGTGATGTATGCCAATTGGCTAAACAAAGGAAACTGTCTATGTTTTTAACAAGTGGAGTAGGTATTCCCTAAAAAAAAAGGAAAAAAATGGATATGGAAGGAAATAAAATAAATGTATTATTATTATTTTTCCATATTTGATAAAGAATGTTGTATCAAGCGGTCGATACATCCATAGTATTGAAAATATTTTTATTTCTAGTATTGCGAATTCATCTGTTCATGGCAAGAAATGAACGATGGTGAGAAATGTTTGATGTGTAAGTAACATGACTGTTAAAGAACAATATAAACCATTAAAAATGTCTTCATCCAACACCTTAAGATTTTGAGTTGAAGTAATTCTTTATATTGATACATTCTTTATCTTTGATAAAGAATGTATCAAGCAGTCGATACATCCATAGTATTGATAAATATTTCTAGTATTGCGAATTCATCTGTTCATGGCAAGAAATGAACGATGGTGAGAAATGTTTGATGTGTAAGTAACATGACTGTTAAAGAACAATATAAACCATTAAAAATGTCTTCATCCAACACCTTAAGATTTTGAGTTGAACTAATTCTTTATATTGAATCAAAATCTCAGTGTCTTTCTCTTGTGGAATTTCAAAGCACGGGTAAATGGACCTGTACATTATCCGCTCTTTATATCCAGTGGGAGGATTGTGGAATAAGGCAACGATGCCCTTTCTATTGTCAGTATGCATAATCATCCCCAAGAGTTAAAATCACGACCTAAAGTTTAAACTAAAATGTTTTGAGTTTAGACATGACACTGAACCAAACTCTTATCAGGTCATTGCTAAATTTTTATAGTGAAGATCCCTGCTTATCTAGGACTATACTGGAAACAAATGTATAATCAATTCAGACGTAATGAACACAGAAAAGAGATGCTTATAAGGTAAATATAAATTGTCAATTGCTTCAACTGACCACTGTACTTAAAATAGACAAGGCAATAGAAAGAAAAAGATTGAAAAAAAAAACGAAAAAGAAAAAGAAAAAGACAGGCTCAGTTCTTTTGGCTTTGGTTGGATATTAAGAGAGCACAAGAATTATGATGTGGCCGCAGTCCATTTTGTCCGGTCCAAACCCATTGCAAGACAAGCTGAAAATTGCCCTCTTTATAGAGTAACTTTGATATCTGACTACCGAGTCAGGAAGGAACCTTCTCACTGCTGCAAACAAAGAAGAACGTCAAATTCTGGGAGTAAAAAGTAATTATGTTTTGAAACAGTGACTATAGAAAATTAGCCTCTCTCACATATATACCCGTTTTCAGTTACAATAATTCATTTATATTCTACACCATTAAATTTGCTACTATAATCTAATGGCTTTGCACACATCGTTTCTCGAGAAAATCATGTAAATATAGCTAAAACTTGTCATACACATACCTCAGGCTCAGCAGGTTTGGCTTCTTCAGTTTTTATGTTATCCTCACCTGCATGAGAGCATTAACTTTTAGAGCCTCGCTATTTGGAGTAGTTCCAAGAGTATTACAAAACAAATAATAATAAGCTTAATTATGCAATTAACTAGGAGTGATTCAGATGTAGACACCACTATGGAAACAATGACTTTGACCTTCAGGATAATTGATCCAGGGGCAAGAAATTTTTTTTCCCTTCTATTCATCCTAATTTGATTTTCTAAAAAGGTTAAGAAGGGGACTAGGTGAGTGGAAGACAATTGTTGTGGTGACATTGTACAAATTGTACACCAACCACTTCTGCGTCGTGCGCATCATTATTCAGCAACATATCGTGTGATATTTACTCATTTACCTAGGAAAAACTCAAATGCATCTTATATCAAGTTTATCAATCATTCCCTTACCTCCATCCTCTGGCAAATCGGAGGTCCAGAGAGTCAGGTTGTCTCTCAACAACTGCATGATCAAAGTGCTGTCCTTGTATGACTCTTCACTCAAGGTGTCCAACTCTGCAATTGCCTCATCGAAAGCTTGTTTAGCCAAATGGCAGGCCCTGTAAGTTTCATCGATGACATTGAGACAAGAGCTATAACGAAAACAATTCAATGGACCCATGCAGAATATGAGAACCAGTAACTTACCTTTCAGGAGAGTTCATGATCTCATAATAAAAGACAGAGAAGTTGAGTGCAAGTCCAAGACGGATTGGATGTGTTGATGGAAGATCTGTGTTTGCAGTGGCTGAAGCAGCCTAATAAATAAAATACTTGTGAAAATCAAGGGACAGTACAACATATAGATAAACTTAAGAAATAATTTATGAATAAGTTCAGCGCAGAAATGCATGAGATCAAATGCATACCTCATATCCTTTCAGTGACTGCTCAGCTGCCTCTTTCCTTTCTTGGTCGGTCTTGAACTCTGCAAGATACCGGAAATAATCACCTTTCCTGGATCAAAAGAAGCATAAGGAAATCAGGTATAGAAAATCTAAGTATGCGGCTATCATCAAGAGATGTCATATCGCATAAGGATGAGCATAATATAACACGTAAGTCCAATGACTCATTCATAGCATTGGAGTCCCTGTAATCAGACCTGTCATGATATATTTTACAGTAATGGTAATTCAAGCAAGTAGCATGGAAGCAATAAAGGAGATATAATCGTAATTCAAAAAGACAATTATATCTACTCAAAGGAAGAAAATATTCAATAAAGGAGATAAAAGTAATGGTCTAAAAGGACAGGGAAAGGAATTGAATTAATCAAGCAAGTAGCATGGAAGCAATGTAAGCAACATAACTCACATCTTACAGTAGAAAACATTAGCTTCTGCTGAGGTGGAAGAAGGAACGAGATGCTGGTCTATAATTGTCAGAATGTCACCGCAAATTTTGGACAGTTCCTCCTCAACCTTTTGGCAGTAACTCTTGATCAGTTTAACATTATGTTCATTTCCCTTAGCCTCTTCCTTCTGCTCAATTGAGGACATAATGCGCCAAGAGGCTCTCCGTGCACCAATAACATTTTTATATCCCACCGAGAGGAGGTTCCTCTCTTCCACAGTGAGCTCAAGATCAAGTTTTGCTACTTTCTTCATACATTCAACCATTTCTGCAAAATAAATATGAAGTTTCAGAGAGATATCATCATATCGATAATATTGCTAGTAATTAGTAAGCAGTTTCCAACATGGGATTACTGACAGGCACTATGCATCATGCAACAATAATTAAGCTCACATGATGTAGATTCTGCGCATAGTCAATACTTTTTTACTGTGGTCTCAAATCGGACAAAATTAACTAAATAAAACTTGAACAAAATTAATCTTCACTTAATCAGGCAAAAAGACTACACTCAAAAGGTAAAAGAAATAATGCAAATAGAGTTTATTAAATTGAGGAAGAAAGGTTCAAGAGCAAAAAGAAAAAATGGGGGACAAAAGAGCACTTCTTTCTCTATGATTCACTTTGATGACAGAAGGAATCATGAGTGGAGAAGACCAGAAGGGCCATTTTGGCTCCATGACAACACTTAGGTAAGCTGTTTCAGTTTCCAAGCATCATTTCCCCCACGTCATTTTTTTTCCCATTTAAACATCAAATCAAACAAGTAACATGCCAAATTGCCAATACTCAATGCAATGAAACAATGTGTTCAAAAAAAATAAAATGCAATGAAACAATAAAAAAACAATTACAAGTCAAAATCTGAATCCATCAGCTTGAAACACCTCCCTTCCAAAATGATCTAATCCACAAACTGATCCATAAACAACATTTAAAACCCAAATCTCAAAATCAAAACTTTTGCATCTCAATCCACATTTCCAACCCATCCAAACAAAAGTGACAATCCAACATAACCGCAAAACGATTCAATAAACAGATCCAGAACAATGTCAGCATAAAAACACAAACCCCATCCAGTAAACATCAAGAAAAACGATTAAATTTAAAAAAAAAAAAAAAACAGAGTCAACAAAAAAACGAAGAAGAAGAAGGAAGCACCTTCATATCTCTCGGCCTGCTCAGCAAGCTTGGCCAAGTAAACCTGGGTCTCTCTCTCTTTCTCAGCGGACATTGTTGCAGAGAGAGATCAGAAAACAAAAAAACAAAGGGGAGAAGAAGAGGAAGAAGAAGAAGAAATGGGGATGGTGCGAGGAAGAAGGAAAAGAGTGGTGGAGTGGTTATATAGTGGTTAAAGATCGAGCATGTTGTGGGGGTCAAGGGAAGACCGAGATCTGGACCGTTGGATCGGCTAGTTTGAAAGAGGAAGCGCGCAAATCGGGTGAGACAAGTCTAATCTTTATCTGTAACTTCGCAAATTTAACGTACGAGCACACGACGCTCTGTGTTTTTTGTTTTTCTTTTCAAAACGTGTTTTTTTTTTCCAGTATTGTCCCCAATCCAATTAAGTAATTAACTGAGAAAAAACTGAGGTAGCTTACATTCTTTATATATGTAAAAAAAAAAAAATTTAGTACAGCATTTACGATCTCTTTGGATGGACCTTTTTTTTTTTAAAGTTATTTTTTTTTAGGGAAAAAAAAATTTCTTGAAAAAAGTCTATTTGGATACCTACTTTAAAAAAAAGCAAAAGTTTGTAAAAAAAGTCAAAAATTTACTTTTTTCAGAAGCTAAAAATCTTAGCTTCTTAAAAAAATAGAAGTCAAAAGCCAAATATTTTTTTTTTCAAAAATAAAATGTTTTAAAAATCAAAATAGCTATAACTTTTATAGAAAGTGCTTTTAAAATAAGAAAGTCATAAAAATAACTTTTTTTACAAGTCAATACAAACGAGCCCTTAATATTGTACATCTGTCCATTTATTGTATGATATGTGAATAAAAAAATATTATAACATTTAAAATAAATAAATAATAAGATGTTTTTTATTCACATATTATAAAATAATTGAACAAATGTACTGTGTATTCGGTATATATGATGCACTAAAAATTTATTCTATATGTCTGTGTACACATATAATTTTGATTTTACATTTAATTTTATAGGAAATTTATTTTAATGTTTATACGTATAATTTTTTAAGTTAATATTATTATATTTGATTGTCATAAGATTATATTATAAGATTATAATACAGTAAAATATACGAACTAAAATTAAAAATAAATAATATGTATAAGTATTAAAAATATTATATTTTTAGTTTCTATAAGTGATAATATTTTTAATCAATATTTATATTTCACAATAATTCTTTATCAACCTCATAATATTATACAATAATAAATAACGGAAGTAATATTAAAAATAATTACACATGTAAAAATAAAATAAAAATTGACTGAAACTATATTGAAAAAAATAGAAAATTTCATTTTAAAATTTAAATATTCACAGTGTCGTTATGTGCCCCACAGATTTAATATTAGAGCTCTTTTAACTTTTAGGGCTCGTTTGGTGGAGTAGATAGGATAATGATAGGATATGATATGGGGCTGATAAGTCTATATCATGTCATGTGTTTGATGAATTTCTGATTAGTAATCTAATAAGATTATGTAGAAGGAGAAAGAAAAAACAAAATATAATGCAATAAATACAAATATATTGGATAGCGTGAGGATATATTAGATATCCAATATTGATATCCTATCTTGTTGAATCCTAACACATCTCCCCCCATACGATAAAAAATCATGTATTGGATAGGATAAAATGAGACAATAGGATAAGCTAATCATATCTTATTGATCCACCAAACAAGAGATAAAAATAAAATACGATAAATTATCTTATCATATCTTCTTTATCAGTTGCTCCAAACAGACCCTTAACAGTTCGACATTCTTTTGGTTATTATTATAATGGGCAATTTTATTATTATGCATGCACTTTATTCATGCCTGTTTTTTTTTTTTTTTTGTCCCTTTACTTTTTTAAGTATCTTACAAATCTCTACGTAATAGTTTGCACGAGTTTGCGATACACGTTGAGTAGGTGAAAGAGAATATGAATTCAATTTTCATCAAATATATTTTTTGAAAGAGACTACCAATTTTAACTATAATAAAGCCGAGACTCATTATTGCTTATATTCGGCTTAAAGAATTGAAGGTTGTATAGATATTCATGAAATGATTCGCTCAAAGAGATAATTAAAATATGTGTAAAATATAATTTTCAAAAATTAAAAAAAAGTAAATAAATAAAATAAAATTTAAGCTACTTTTGCGCCAACTTTCGAGGAATTGAGCGCTCAATGAACGCTAATTGCATATATATATATATATATAATAATAATAATCATAAAGAAAAAAGTAATTAAATATTAAAAGAAATAAATATATATATATAATATGTTCATAATAAAATAAATAATAATAAATATTATAAATAAATCGATAAATGAAGGAATATAGATATTTGTATATATATATATATATATATATATATATATATATATATATGTGTGTGTGTGTATAAAACTACAGAAAACAAAAATTGAAGCCTTCAGCGCTGAGGCTGCGCTTCTAGCATAGAGGTTGAAGGCGTTAAGCGCTTAAATAGCGCAGTTGGCTTTAATATATATATATATATATAATAATAATAATAATAATTGTAATATAATTATTAAATAATAAAATATAAATAAATACTAAATATAAAAACAATATAATAAAATAAATAATAATAATATAATTGATAAATAAATGAATATATGTATATATAAATGAACTACATAAAGTAAATAAAACCTTATACATATAAACACATGACGGAAAATGTGGAAGCACCACACAAACGCTTACGAAAATTTTTCTAGAAACATTCACTTTGATGATTACGTGGTTAGTTATCATCTGAAAAATGATTACTTAGTTACAATTTAACGAGTTTTGTTAAAAGCTAACGAAATACGATTCGAACGTAAGTAAGTCCCTTTCTCTCTCTCTCTCTCTATATATATATATATATATATATATATATAATATATATATATATATGTTGCCTGAGAGAGAAAAAGAAGATTGGATATGTGTTCGATTCCTGCGGAATGCATTCTTGGGGAGGGGGCTGAACCTTTAGCCATCACTGTTCCCCCGCACTCCGGATTAGTCCCACAGCCGGCTCAAAGAGTCGAAGCTCGTGGGGATACCGGAGGGAGCCAACTCGTCTCAAAGAGATAATTAGGGTTAGGTAACTCCAAAAAAGAGAAAAAAAGAAGAAAAATATGAGAAGAGAAAGAGAGGAACCTGAAAGAAAAATGAAAGAGAGAGATCAAAAAGGAAAAGAAAAAAGAAAGCGACGAAGCATAAGGTAATATTGGGTGATAAAAAACGTTCTCTCATTTTTTTTTATTCTTCGAACGAAAATTAATTTTACTTGCCACTGCCAAACTCTTGTTATTCTTTTTTTCAAGTTTACTTCGTTACAGTAGTTTGATTTCATTCAGTGATTTTATTTCTTACAGTATCTTTATTTTCTTTTAAATTTGATTTCCTTTCACAAACTGATTATCAAGTTGATGAATTGTTTGGTACCAAATAATTACGAAGAGAATGTGTAAATTTAACTTATGAAGACTGCTATGAACTGACCCACTAAGTTTGGGTTCAGACGATTATAGGGCGTGAGGGACGCCTTATCGTGGCTTGAGTTCTTCCACAATAAATCTTTCATATGCAGAGAATCACAAAGTTGGGAAATTATTTAGCTTCAGTTAAACATTACACAATGCATTATTTATTATATTATTTCATTTTATTAAATTATACGAGAGAATGGTATTTTCCATTATTACGGCTGAAAATGATTATAGTTAAAAAAACCTCAATATTACTGAGAATTTTCTCACATTTGTTTATTTTTATACTAACCTTCCAAAGAATCATAATGCTTAGTTTAAGCTTGTCAGGTGAAGGATGGACTATCAATGTTTACTCTTACGACGATCACATGGAATATTATATTATAGTAGGAAATCAAGAAGTCGTTGCAATATTCCATGCTGAAAGTGTTGAGACTTACACCTATAGACTAGATTAGGATAGGACTTTTGTATTGTATAATTATATGATGCAAGGAATATAAGTTAAAGTGATGTAATATATAGTAAAATGTAAGACCAATGTAAAATAATTTTCGTATGTACTGACTTAATGTTATCTATAAAGTATCGTAGGTAGATGTTTATATAGTTCCTTTTTAATTTTTCTTATCATCAATAGTAAAATTTAATAAATCAATCTATATCAATTAATTACATTAACACCTCTCCATTTAATTTCTTACTGTTTATACATAAAAAGAAAACATAAATTTAAAGAAATCATGTAATATTTGTTGATAAGAGTAAATTTTAAAGGATGTTACATAAAACATTAAAATAAAAATCTCCACACATGCCAATAGTAAGAAATTTTAAAAAAATTTATTTAAATTTTGACCCTATTTATTAATATTTAGTTTTATAAGAAAACCATTATGATTTTTTAGTCGAAGTTAAAGGGAAAAAAAATATAAAAATATATATATTTTGAAGTCGGAACCTCTAAAATTTACACCAGCTCCCAAATGTGATTATAATATTGGATTGAAAGTTTCTAAAGTTATTTAGATAATTTTATTTAATATTTATCAAAATACATATAAAAATATATAGGATCTATGTGAACCATATGAAAAGAAGAAAGAGAAAAAAAAATATGAGTCTCTCACATTTTTTATATATATTTTGATAAATTTTAAATAAAGTTATTTAAAGAATCTTTAAAACTTTAAACCCTATAATATTATAAGTCCAATTCTTCATTAATATTTCTTTCATTTCTGAATAACATTCGATATATGTTTTTTTTTTTCTTTTCCGGATTTGAATGTTCTCACGTTTAAAACTGATCATATCGCATAACCATTTATTTAAAACTTACACGTTTTTCTCTCTTTTATTTTATCTGATCCTTCCACTAAAAAATTGATATCTGGATCAATTTTTTTTTTTTCTTTCTTCTCTTCCCAATCTTTTCTCTCCTTCTCTCACACCTCCGTTCTACCAAATTTTTTTTTGGCCCCAAACACACAAATATTGCTCATTATTATACGTCAAATTCTTCATCAATATTTCTTTCATTTCTGAATAACATTCGATATATGTATTTTTTTTTTTACGGATTTGAATGTTCTAATGTTTAAAAATCATCATGTGCCATTTATTTAAAAATTACAGGCTTTGCTCTCTTTTATTTTATCTGATTGTGATTAAATATAATGTCCAAATCCATTTTTTTACGCACATTACTTTACATCAGAAATAGGTTATATAATAAGAGTATAATTATGCATAAATCAAAGTTTAAACCTTTCTCTGAATGACTAGTTATCAAGATGCATCTCCGGCGAACAGCCACGCTCTTATGCTCAAACATCCTCACGCGCCACCTGAGCAACCCCATTTCGCCGGTGAACCAGGATCACCTCCTCCGAGTCTGCACCGTGCTCTACCAGCAGCAGAACTCGCCCGAGTCAAGGCTCCACTCAAAACTCGCCTCTTGCGAGTTCCGACTCACCCACGAGTTCTTCCTCCAGGTATGCAACAACTTCCCTTATTCATGGCGACCCGTTTACCGTTTCTTCATGTACACGCAAGCACACCCTCATTTCGACCACACCCCTGTCTCCTTCAACAAGATGCTTGATGTTATTGGCAAGTCTCGAAACATTGACCTCTTCTGGAACCTTCTTGAGGACATGGCACGTCGTCGTTTTGCCAATGACAAGACCTTCGTGATTGCGTTGAGGACTTTTGGTGGTGCCAGAGAGCTGAAGAAGTGTGTGGAGTTTTTCCACTTGATGAATTCCAATGGGTATGAGTATAACCTGGAAACTTTGAATAAGGTTGTTGAGGTAATGTGTTTGTGCAAGCTTGTTGAGGAGGCTAAGGTTGTTGTTTTCAAGTTGAGGGAGTGGATTAGGCCTGATGGGGTTACTTATAAGCATTTGATTAAGGGTTATTGTGATAAGGGTGATTTCATTGAGGCTTCCAAGATTTGGAATTTAATGGAGGATGAAGGGTTTAAGCCTGATGTTGATGCTGTTGAGAAAATGATGGAGACCCTTTTCAAGGGTAATCATTATGGTGAGACTTTGAAGCTCTTTCAGATGATGAGGCTTAAGAGGATGGATGAACTTGGTGTTTCAACTTATAGGCTGGTGATTAAATGGATGTGTAAGAAGGGGATGGTGTCCCAGGCTCAGGTAGTTTTTGAAGAAATGCGCCAGAGAGGGATTCAAATTGATAACTTAACATTGGGATCTGTTGTATTTGGGCTTCTAACAAAACGTAGAGTTAGAGAGGCTTATCAAATTGTAGAGGGGATTGATGTGCCGGATATAAGTGTCTATCATGGTTTGATAAAAGGGCTTTTGAGGTTGAGAAGGGCAAGTGAGGCAACTCAGGTGTTTAGGGAGATGATAAGGAGAGGTTGTGAACCAACTATGCATACCTACATAATGCTGCTGCAAGGCCATTTGGGGAAGAGAGGAAGGAAGGGGTCTGATCCACTTATCAATTTTGACACTATTTTTGTTGGCGGTTTGGTGAAAGCAGGAAAGTCGCGAGAAGCCACCAAGTATGTGGAGAGGGTGATGAACAGAGGACTGGAGGTGCCAAGGTTTGATTATAATAAATTTTTGCACTACTTTTCAAATGAGGAAGGCGTGTTTATATTTGAGGAGGTTGGGAAAAAGTTGAGAGAGGTAGGGTTGGTTGATTTGGCAGAGATACTTGAGAGATATGGGCAGAAAATGGCAACTAGAGATAGGAGAAGGAACAGATGTCCAATAACTGAAGATACTAATGATTGATAAGCAGGATGCGTAAATCTAAAGGCTGTACAAATTGATGTCAAAAACCCAAGTTTATTGGAAATGAAGCAGCAGATTGATGAAACATGACGTTTGTAAGCTTAATGACAGTGAAGAAGGTTGGCTTGCAAGAAGTACACGATTCAGGTATATAGCTCTTAAATATTATATATCTGTATTATCATTTGTTTTTCAGTAGTTTGGATTACCTCAGTTCAAAAAACACCTTTGTTCAGTTTTCTACTCTATTATGTCTTGCTCTTTTGTATTTTGAATGGAGTGGCTACGAGGATAGAGAAAATCATGAGAGACTTTCTTTGGTCTAAGATTATCTTCTGCTAGGAGTTATGATGCAGACCAAAAAAAATGAAGGGAATTGGATCTTGGAAACATGGTATAAAAAAAATATTGCTTTGGTGGCTAAGTGGCTATGCCTATGGGGGTTTTCTTCCAGAGACTACCTCTTTGTGGCACCAACTACCAAGTTATCCAGATTCCAGAGTAAGGTTTAGAGGGGAATGGATAGGATACCAATCCAATGATCACTACACTCATGCAAGTCCCTGGGAGTTCATCTCATTTCCCATTTCACAGATGAACTGAACAACCAAAATTTCCATACCAAATACCACCACTGGCCCTGTGTGCCTGTGAGCGAGGCCGTGACAAATTAAATAGGAACGTGATACCTTGAGATCGTTTTCATGTTTCCTTCTCTTTGGCTGGACGATAGTTTGGCATCTGTATTAAATTTTGGGAGGAGTTCGCAATCTTTCTAGTTTACAACTTTAAATAACTCCCCCATTAACAACTTTTATTCTTTTCAGGGTCCTCATTGAAATTGTGGTTTTTCTTGAAGAAAGACTCGAGCAACAGAGGTTGATGAGTTACTATCCCTTTTTTTTACTCCAGTCTACTCCTGTGCTATTCTTGACATGAGATTTTGGAGTCTAAATTATTCTGATCTTGTATATGGATTAAGAATTGACAAATGTAAGAACCTAGCCCTTTTTCACACCCTATATGGATTTTAAAATACTCAGCTTTCCTAGAATCTGTATTGAGGATATCTCTATTGCTTGTAGGTTCTAAAAGTAATCATGTCTTTTTTCGCTTCCCAGTGTTCGGGTTTTGAAAATTGTTTGGAATGAACCATATTTAAAATTAAAAGGGAGAGGTATATCAGGAGCCCCAAGATATCTGTGCTTGCAGAAGTTTCCTAAGGACTGGTAGGTGACATTTGCTGAGCTAAGTTCATCTAGCAATCAAATGTCACTAATCCGAACCGCGTCCTTATAAAAGAGACAAATGGAAAAGCTGCATGTAAACTTCTTTGACTTTTCGTTTGTCATAAATGTTACCAGGCAAATATCTCCAGGATATTGAATAAGAGAATATTAGGTTGCTCCTTTTACTTCAATCATATGTCAATAAAACTAGAAATGTGAAGTATGACCCCTTTTTGTGCTTTATCTCCCTGGACAACTAACTATCAAACCAGCTACTCTCTCACATTCATACATACTCCGAGAATTACAATAGAGTTGGATTGAATCTTTAAAATGTGCTGGCCAGCATAGCTGATATATGTGGCATTGGTTATGTGTGTTATTACAAAAAAAATAATCTTTTCTCAAAGAGATTGGGTGGTTTGCCCCGAGCATGATGGAATACTAGTGTCTAATCTCATCTAAACTTTTGTATAACAAAAAATAATAATAATAATAATCTTTCATAGATGCAAGCCTTGGCCTCTTTGTACAGATTTTGAATGAGAAACTATCATCCCATTCAATTGAATTGGGATGTCCTGGATTTGACATTGTCTCTTGGGATAAGTAACATGAAGCTCAGAATTATGGGTGTATTGAATACTCCTGAGAAAAAGGGAAGAATTAGTTTATGGTCGATTTTTACGTTTTTTTCAATAAGTCAGGAAATTATTTGGTAAACACTTTTTTAATTTCTGATTAATAACCGTCATCATCTTGCATTTGAATATTCAAAGTTCAGGATGCTTCTTTTCATCTTGGTGGGGTTCAAATTTGGTTAACAATTTCATCCAACTCTTATTTCATATTGAAAGTCTGTGACTACCTTAGTCTTTTGGCTAAATGAAAATGGTCAGGAATTTGATTTTGAACGTTCCAAAAGTCCAAAGTGCAAGATCTGTCCATGTTAGTCTGATGTGTCATTTGGTGGAGAAATTAGTTAAATATGGCTATGGCGTCATTTCTTAGGCATTCAAATTATTAATTGGTGCGTAAAAATACTTTTAATGATATGTGCATTTCTATGCATACGTCAAATAGTGATTTGAGAACCTGTGATAAATCGTGCCCAACAAAGATTTATTCTATATGGTGAATACTGACAGGCTCGAACTGTGTTACAATGCCAAATTCATTCTTGAATTTGTGGCCATTCACATTCTTTCTCAAAAATTAGTGTGATTGGTCACACAGAAAGCCTTCAAATCCAATGATCAATAAAAGAAACCATGAAGGAAAAAAAATGCTAACAATATAATAAATGAATGAATTACTACAAACACCTTTGACAAAAAATGAATTGGAGTTCACTTCAACGCGAACCTTCAAAATCTACAGCTTCCACGATTCCTCGACCCAATTGCGCAAAACGATGGAAAAATGTCAGGGCTCTGAGCAATATATACAACCTTTGCCAACTAAACAATCCATTCTCTGAAATTGAACAAACAATAACACAATATTGCAGTTCAGACTACAGATAAGCTGCAAAACATTCTGATATGCACCAAGAGAATTCAATTCACAAATTTGTGGGAATTGATTATTGGCAGGTTCCAATATTAAAAAAAATTACCCAAAATCCAAATAGCTGTGCTTCTTGCATAGTTAAGTTATCATGGATTTCCCTTCCCCACCCCTCCCCCCCATGCCCTCCAATTTTGTTCAATTGAAGTCTTCGCAACATTATCGAGCTTAATTTGACAAATATATAAGATAGCAGTAATATTGTAGTATCTAAACAAATCCACATCAAAACCAATGCAGATTCCATGTCCCAGATGACAAACATTTGTGTTTTAAAGCATCCAATAACGTTTAATTTTATACTAAATTAAATGCTAACCGATATAGTAAAAGGATAAGAAGAATTACCAGATAAAAAAATAGTGTTCATTGGCCATGGTGAGACATAGTGCTGCCAATCAATTATTTTATGAGAAATGGTTTCTGGCAAACAAGTAGCTTCTGGTCACTACCATTCTGAAGGTCAATTAACCTTGCTTCCCAGCGTACTTGTGTTGCAAGTGTACGAGCCATCTCTAAAGCTCCCATGTTATCAGAGAGAATGACCCATCCCTACCAAGCCATGTAATGCTATGTTAACATATTAGACTTCACAGACCACTGCCAATATACTGATACTAACAATTACTTGTATTAGGAAAAATAAATAAATAAAATCCAATTAATTGTTTTGGTTGTGCATCACTCGAATAAATGAGCATGCATGATTAGAGTCAAATCGAAAGTATCATCATGCTGGAGGATATGTCAAATAAAAAAATGTTTGAAAGGAAGAATGAAGGTACCAGATTACTGTTCTGCTAATAAATGATATATTTTTGACATAAGCATAAGAAAAAATCAAGTTATCACATTGATCATAACAGCACAAATAATCATATAAGGGGCACATTGTACCTCTGGACGCAGTATTCTGTCCATCTCCAAGAATAAGTCTATCAAGCTGCACTTCTCTGACGTGATATGAGAGAGAAGTCCATTTGCGTGAAGCATATCATAAGTCCGGGGGTAAGTGGGGAAAGGTTCACACCTGAAGATCAATCAACAGATAACAAAGATGAACCATTTACTTTGCAAGTATATCATCGATGACTCCAACGAAAAGAAAGTTTAAAGATGGAATTAAAAAACAGATGTTCTTTCGAATTTTATTTTGCAATAATCCAAGTAGTTTGAAGCCAACAGATCAAGTACATGCATGCTTGCTACATTCTATCCCCAGATGCAGTCTCAAAAGGAAAACGAAATTAAGAAAGCTAAGGGTGTGTTCAATAAACCTAAATATTTTAGCACTTAAATTTAAGCACTGAATGTTAAGTGACGAAAATTTTCAGCAATGAAATTTTTGATTATTTGAAAAGATCTTCATTTTAAGAGCTGAATGTGTATAAAGGGCTGTGAGGCCATATTAATACTAAATGTTGCCGTTTTATATAAAATAAAATAAAATGAGGCTATATTAACCAAAGCCATTTAATAATTTTATTAAATGAGAGTTACTCCAAAAAGCATTTAGTGAACTTCCATATGCTAAATATTTTCAACACTTCACTCAAATTCATTTTGGTATGTGTTTAATCAGGCTTTAATGGTATTATCACCTCCAATCAATTATAAAAACTTTTTCTAGGACTCTCGTTAGCTTGCCTAGACCAAGAACAAAAAGTAACTTACCAATCATGCATAACACCAGCAAAACCTCTATCTAGTATAAGAGGAAGTGAATTAGAAGCCTTAGCAGGAACAACGTTCATGACCCAAACTGATTTTTCCTCTTCCAGAAGGGCAGTGTTCAAACCCCCATATTTGGCACTCATGTCCATCACATTGCGTATCATGTTAAATGGAGGCAGTGGATCTTCATCTCCCGGTCTCTTTGGATGGTCAGAGAAAATTAGCGGTGTAAGCAAAGACCAATAATTCTTGAGAGCTGATCTCCAGAATTGTAAGTCTTCAAAAAAATCTTCAGGCTCAATTTCTGCTATAATAGAGAGAGGTCAATGAAAAGGCAAAGTAGTAGAAAATGGGAATGAAGGATAGAAAGAGGTGAAGCAAAAAACCAGAAAGCATTTAAAAAAGTACTTTCCATTAATTTTAAGCTCAGCCAAGCTCAGTTCAGATCCAGAGGATCTGTTCTGTATTGCAATCCAGCGCTTGCTAGCGGTCCCACTTATACATGGTACAAGAGGCTGATGATATGACTGAGCATCATCACGTTCTTTACATAGTGGTATAGCATACTTCTTGCTACAGAGTAACGAAACATGTCATTAAAAAATTATAGTAGCAAACTACTCCAAGAGACCAATGGAGCAAGCCAATAGAAGAACTAATAGTAGTTGATATTAGTAACATCAATCAAACAGTCTAGAAAATAATATCATTAAACAAAGCAAGCATTTGCATTAATACAGTTATCCTTACCGAGATGCATAGCAATCGACATCAGCAGTCTTCTGCCAGATGAATGTCTCATCTTGCTGAGCTAGAAGAGTCCAACAAAGTTGCTGGGTCAGCTCTTCCATTGGCATCAACATGTTTCTCTCTTTAGCTTGTGATGAACTTCTCTGTAGCCTGCTTGTGGGCGAGGCTAAAACAAAGTATCCTCCAGGTTTAAGAACACGGTCAACTTCTATAAGGAACATACCATCTGTTCGATGATTCCATGTTAGAGAGTGAAAAGAAAGACAGCAGTTCATAAAGAAGCTAAACGTTATTTGCCATGCTATAGGGCCAGCAGGGCAACTAAGAAAGAAGAGGATGTGAATTTTTTTAAAAAAGCCACAGGGAAGTCTACAGCCAAGGAAGAAAAGACGATATATTAATGCCCATTAACAATAACATAATATAATTACCTTTTCCATCCCAATTGATGTCACACTGAGCACAGTGAACCATGTCATATGATAATGAAGGGTATGGAAGCTGTCTTGCAATAAAGTTGCCAATCATAGCAGGAAGGCCCCTCTCAAGGGCCAACTGAACCTGGCTGCCTGTTGCCTCATATGCCGCAATGCAAACTGCCATTGTTTTCAGCGATGCCAAATGAGCTCCAAAACTACCAAATCCACAATTAATGTCTAGTATAGTACGAACCTGCCATAATGTGATCAATATAGATCAGACAGATATATTATGCAACAAAAACAACGTAGTCCTTAATGAGAATTCAAAAGAGACTTTATATACTACATTAAACCATTTTGCATAAAACTAGCCATGCCAAATATTATGGTCCCCAAAGGAGAAGAGCTTGTGAGTGATGATATATGGAAGACTTACACCAGCTTGAGGAAGCTCAGTGTCACTTCCCAACCCTATCATCTCTGCAAGTTGGCTAGAGTAATCTTTCACACTGTCATACATCAGTCCATCCTCCGATTGAAATGCAATTTGATTCTCTTCTAGTAGCATTAACCTAGATAATTTATTGCAAAATTTAAGAAATAGAAAAACCTTATTCATTAATAATCAGTCAATAAATAACCTTGTAAAAGCAGCAATACATTCGTTGAAACAGTCAATTGTTATAGCCTTATAGCCTAAACACAGTTCTAGCCAAAGGAGGTCCCACTTCACACTCTAGAAATTAACTTAAGAGAAAGATGTACCTTTTGGTCATACTTCCAGACGAAAGAAATTGGTCTTTGGTTATCTTGACATTTCCACTCCATATAATATCCCTGCCAGTTGGCCATCGCAAGGGAATTTTATATTCCTTAGGAGGGCGAATCAAACACCTCTCTGTTGCAACTGACAGTTCACAATGCCGATCAAACTCCTCACCTTCTTTAAACTCTGCTAACAAATTGGCTGAAACATTATAGCAAGGCACAAAATTCTCTCTTTCCTTGCCACAAAAGTCAAGTTCTCTCTGTCCACCCCATACAACAGAACTCAACTCTAAATAATCAACTGCTGCTTGCTCTTTTATCCTCCTATAGTTTGTGTAGATGAGAGATACCGGAATGTGAGGCGCCGGATCAATAATACTCGAAGAAGATGAACCTAAGACAACGATCAGCGCGAGCAGACTGATAAGGCACAGGATTAACCAGCTCACTGGCGGTCTAGGGCCAAATATGATCGACAATTTCTTGAAACAGGATCTTCTCATGTCCCCAAATCCCGGAACTTCCTTTGACAGACAGATTGAAAACCAACACTAAATTCTAGGTTCCCCCAACACAAAATTCCAAGACCAACAAAGAAAAAAAACCACAACCTATCATTAACATAATAGAGGATTCTATGCATATGTTACCATGGACCCTCACTATCCTTGCTAGCATTGAAACAATAGCTCACACTCCTTCCCCAATAACGAAGGAATGGATTCATCAAAACCCCAAAGAAAAAAGAAAATTAATTCAAAGACCCAATTCTGAATCAAACGCAATACTGACAGAACCGATCAGATCGCCTGCAACACAAATTCAAAAGAGATTCACAGCAATGAAACAGAAAACTTTCCATAAAAAACAAAAAAGGGAAACTAACACAGATCAGATCAAAGGTGTAAATTCAATGCAAAAGAAGAAAAGAAACAGAAAGGGAAATGGATAATTAGGGTTTTGGTTGGTACCAAGCAAGTTGAGTTGGTTAAGAAGAGAGTGAGATTCAGAGAGCAATTGAGGGAAGTTGAGTTCAGTTTTCTTGTAATGTTGCATTTGGCATTTATATATATATATGCATGCCAACAATCATTTATAAAATCAGATCCAAAAGAGAAAAACAATAAATATTCTTAAATATTTTGGGTAAACGAAAATGAACCAGGAATATTGCTATTAATGATGTTCTTTTGTTTGCCCTACGTACAGCCTAGGTTACGGTCAAGGGTGACATATTTTTTGTTAATTATCAAAATCATTTATATATGTTCAATTACATATTTTTTAATAATTTACTTAAGTAATTTAATAACCTTTTTTTTGTTATGATGATAATAAACCCTTAGGGCTAGCTAAATATTTTTTCTTTAAAACAAATAATTAAAAATAATAAATGTTATGATACATAACTTTTTTTTTAATTAACCTAATCTTAATTATTTATTTGAGGTGAGTTGGCTATTCTCGATATTCTCATAAGTTTCGACTTTTTGAGTTGACTATGAGACTAATCCAAAGTGCGGGACGAGTCGGGAATGAAGATATTTAAACTACTCCTACATGACAAAGTCGGCTATGATCCATAATTCTTTGAAGGGAAAAAAAATATAATATTACTTTAGACAGTTTTATATAATATTCATCGAAATGACGTCATTTTTTGGGTTAAAAAACTAAAAAATTATAATAATAAAATTATTATAACTCTAAAATAAATTAAAATTATAAATATATTATGATTCCTCCCCTAATAACATTGTTTCGGTAAATATTAAATAAATTATCTAAAATAACTTAAAAAAACGAACACTTCTTTGAAACTAAACAAAAGTGTAAAACATTACATTCAATTAACTTTAATGTCTAAAAAAGTTAAACTGTGGTTAAATAGATTAAAATCATCGTAGTTAACTTAAATTAAAGTAGCGATGCTGGGCGTCTTGATCTTAGCGCATTTAGAGATCTTGGTGTCAGCGGAATGAACGGCAAATAAATCAATAAATACGTGCACATGTTGGCCAAAATGGGGGCCATATTTTCTGTGCCAACCAATCACACAGGCGAGTTTGCAAAGGTCACATTTCACCCATTTTGTCTCTTTTTCACCAAATCTAAAAACGGGAATTTGACCAAAGTAACACCTTTTAACTAATATTTTATTGGTATGTCATCTTACATTTCGAATTTTTCAAAATGCCACGTTTTAATTCCGCTGCACCAACCAGCAATATTGTCAGATGACACGTGGCGGTCAGCCATGGTGATCCATTCCCGCTGGTATGACAAGCTAGAATGGCTTGTCAATCAACCAGTCTGCACACTTTGAAAAGCAAGACACGTGTCACCCTCCCACCATTCGCGCTGGTCAGTCCAGCTATATTCGTTGTACTTTCTGAAAAGCAAGACACGTGTCACCCTCTCACTATTCGCGTTAGTCAACCAAGCTAGATTTGTTGTACTTTCGGACACGTGTCAGCACCCCCTTAATCGCGCTGGGCTGCCTAGCTGGTTTGGTGCGTACTTTCACGACACGTGTCAGCACCCCCCTATAATAAAAAAATTACATTTTTATCCTATAATTTTTTATTAACGCTACTAATAAAAAAATATTAAACATAAATACAAAACCTAATTACAAATTACGATAATTAACAATCCTTAAATAATATTAAACTAATTATTGTAATTAACATTAACAATGTCTCTTATCCTATAATTTGTTTATTAATAAATGCTAATAATCACAACAATATTAAAAAAATACTACTCAAATTACTAATTACAAAAATTTTAAACCGTAAAATTTACTTATTCTTTTTTTTTGGTGTGGAAATTTACTTATTCTACTAATTTATATAATAAAAAATAATTAAATTTTTATCCTATAATTTTTTATTAACAAATGGTACTAATTAATATAATAATAAATATAAATACAAAACCTAATTACTGATTACGATAATTAACAATCCCTAAATAATATTAAACTAACTATTATAATTAACAAAATAGGTCCCTAGACATTGTTAATGTTAAATATAATTAGTTAGTTTTATTAATTAGTACCATTTGTTAATAAAAAATTATAGGATAAAAATTTAATTATTTTTTATTATATAAATTAGTAGAATAAGTAAATTTCCACACCAAAAAAAAAAGAATAAGTTAATTTTACGGTTTAAAATCTTTGTAATTAGTAATTTGGGTAGTATTTTTTTAATATTGTTGTGATTATTAGCATTTATTAATAAACAAATTATAGGATAAGAGACATTGTTAATGTTAATTACAATAATTAGTTTAATATTATTTAAGGATTGTTAATTATCGTAATTTGTAATTAGGTTTTGTATTTATATTTAATATTTTTTTCTTAGTAGCGTTAATAAAAAATTATAGGATAAAATGTAAATTTTTTATTATAGGGGGTGCTGACACGTGACGTGAAAGTACGTACCAAACCAGCTAGGCAACCCAGCGCGATTAAGGGGGTGCTGACACGTGTCTGAAAGTACAACAAATCTAGCTTGGTTGACCAGCGCGAATAGTGAGAGGGTGACACGTGTCCTGCTTTTCAGAAAGTACAGCGAATATAGCTGGGCTGACCAGCGCGAATGGTGGGAGGGTGACACGTGTCTTGCTTTTCAAAGTGTGCAGACTGGTTGATTGACAAGCCATTCTAGCTTGTCATACCAGCGGGAATGGATCACCATGGCTGACCGCCACGTGTCATCTGACAATATCGCTGGTTGGTGTAGCAGGATTGAAACGTGGCATTTTGAAAATTTCGAAATGTAAGGTGACATACTGGTAAAATATTAGTCAAAAGGTGTTACTTTGGTCAAAGTCCCATCTAAAACATCACTCTTTATCTTTATTTGGAATGGTCACCTTCACCTAAAATGACAAGTTCAAGTTCATTTTTGAAATGTAAATTGTCCGTTCTAATTTTAATTTTTTTATTTTTAAATTATTTTATTTTTGGATTCGTCGTGTACTTTACTCCACGCAGTTTAAGTAAAAAACACTTGGACTTGTTGAGTTATAAAATTTAATACTTATAATTTTCTTGTGATGCAGTTTGTCACGTTATAGAGAAATATAATATAAAATTAAGAAAATAGTTGTATTATGTTGTAGAAAATTGAGTGTGTCATGCTGTAGACACAATCAATGTGAATTTCATCACGTTTAAAATAAAAAGAAAAGAAAAAACAATGGAGTCCACGTTGGTTGTGTCTATAACATGACACTACCAATTTCCTACAACATGATATAACTATTTTCCATAAAATTATTGAAAATTTATTACTTAACCACTTAAATTTTTAGGTGATATTTTGTTTCATATAGGGTATTGTTTATTTATTTTATTAATGAAATATGCATATTATAATTGCATAAAATATTTAAAAAATTTATATCCAACACTCTATTCACATTCTGTTTCTTTCTCATTCCAACTCTTCTTTTTGGTTATTTCTTAAAACGACAGTTGTTTGCACAAGCATTAAAAAATATTGCTCGACTGATGCTACTTTTATTTACTAGAGTGACTACTCATTTTGTCCTATGTGACACAAAAATAAAATGTGAATACAGTATTAGAGAGAAATTATTTCAATATATTTGATAATTTTAATATGTGTATTCTGTTAAAAAAATATATGGAATATATCAACAAATGAGTATATAATATAAGAGTAAACCACTACAGTGTCAAAATTTATAACACAGGAAGGTAAACTGTTTTTGAGTCAAACTATAGGGGATAAAATATAATTTACTCAAATATTTATTATTTATTCAATTGTTTACTCACTGGAAAAGTATATTTGAATTGCTATATGAGTGATTTATAAAATATTTATTAAATTTGTTACGTATGGCTTTGATTAAAAAGAGGTAGTCTAGACTAATATTAATAATATTTTTTCTTAAAATTTGTAAAATATTAATAAATATAGATCTATATTTTTTTTCTTAAATTTTCATCTATAAAAAAATACTATTTATTTATATGTAATCACATCATAAACAAACGTAATATTTAAACATTTATTATTATTGCCAATTTATTGTAATAAATATAATTACATAAGATATCTTAAATTAATTTGTAGTAGCATTGCTTGTTTCTCACTTCATATTCATAATGTAGGCAACGGTTCATTGTAGAATCTAGAAGCAAATCATTTGCTTCTAAATTTAGAAAGTAAGCAATTTAATTGCTTTGCACTAACCTCTACTCTTTTCCCCTAATCTCTTTTTCGTGCTTCATAGTTCTTAGAATAGAGGTATGACAGGTGTAAATTAGCACCAATATGAGAAATAAAAGAGGGAGAACTAAGCTTTCCAAATAAAAAGGGAGATTATAGTTAAGGAATCAAACGTTGATTTATGATATTTAAGATTAATAGTTAACTTATAGTTTGAGTAACTAACATTCATATTATTATGATCTATGGAAATAAATATTTTTAAACAATCAGACTCTTATACTAAATAAACATAGAGAAAAAGAAGTATAATTTTAAAGGACACAAGTTTGTGTCCTTTTAGGTGATTTACACAAAGTATGATTAGTCATACTTTGTGTAAATATGAAAAGTTATTTTTTTTTCTCTCCAGTCACATTGTTGACGTGTAAAGTGAAAAAAGTAACTTTTTAGATTTACACAAAGTATAATCGGTCAAATTTTGTGTAAATCATTTAAAGGACACAACTTACATCCTTTAAAAGGACACATACTAAACTCATAAACATAATATATACATAAGGAAAAACGATTTTCATATTACATGAGATAAATTTTCCTTCCTACATACCTTTTGATAATTATGCCATCTTTTTTTTTCCAGGTGATGAAGTCATAAAAATTTATCTCTATAAGAGATAACTTATCACTAATAAAACCCATATAAGTCATAATCTTAGCCCTCAAAACTTATCACCTCTTTTTAGGAGAATTGACCATTATTAATGCTTTCTAATTTTTTATTCCTATACACTTATTGCCTTCTGACAAAGCTTTTACATGATAATCCTTCTGATCTCATTGGGAATGAAGAAGGCAACTACTTTGCCGCATAATTCTATCTTGTAGAAGAATCTCCAGATTGACACTAATCATCATGTTCTACCAATGATTTCTTGCTAGATCAGCACCTGCAAAAGCAGTTTCCTTTTCTTCTTTTCTTTTTAATTTTTTATGTATGTTGGACAAGTTCATGCATGGAACTTAAACATTATATCGGCAGGTGCATATTTTTTTGAATAAATATCATTTTCGTTCATCGTCAAATTTTACAATGCCCACTTTAGTCCCTAACAAATAAAAAGGTTATTCGTGATTATTAAGAAATTCAAAATGGACCTATTTTAGTCCTTTTGAGGAACTAATATAGATCTTTTTTGAATTTGTGAGGGATCACGATTTCAACTAAATGAATCCATTTTAAATTTCTTAAGGATCACAAATAATTAGCCAAGGACTAAAGCGAATATTGTAAAATTTGCTGAGGACCAAAAAAGATATTTACTCTATTTTTTTTATTAGAAAGCAATGGTAGTTGTATATAATATATACTTTATAGATATCAACTAGTATTCTAACTGCTCCGATTAATTTGATTTCTAATTTGAGTCTATTCACCCTCCTCACAAACATAATTCTATCTTGTATATAATTATTTAGATAATTGACTAAATAAAAGTTTCATATTATGTTAAATGTTTTATTTGGTTATGCAATAATCAATTTTTATAAAACGAACTTCTTTCTATTCCGTAAATTAATTTCATTTAAAAGACCAACAGAAGAGTTTTGAGATTTCATTTACTGAGATGGTTTAAGCATTCCCCTTTTTACATTGAGTTTAATTAGTATATAAAATTTCATTTCATAAAATAACTTCACTCTTCTTGGAGTTTGCATTGTAACAGTTAAAGATCAAAATGTGGCAGAGTGGCAGTGAAGAAAGAAGAATGGGTAAGAGATGCATGTAAACTACTACTTGAGGAGAGAGAGAGAGAGAGAGATATTGGAAAACTTTAAATTCTTATGACTTGAGCAAGATGGCATCCAAGAACTTGACCTAGGATTTGAAAACACCTAAGATTTAAACACATTGTGATTTGGTTGAATCTCATAATCATCAGCAAATCATTGATTATCCAGCTATTATCCACAAAATGGGAACAAATACAGCTTAACATGTAGCACAAGCTCTGAAGGAATTAATTAGAACATCTTCTTTCAGATTATGACCTGTCAATCAGAAAACAAATAAGTATGTTACCAATCTGAAGAAGGCCTTTTCACTATTCACAGTAGTGCTTAGAACAAAAAAGCTCATCAAGGTACCTATAAAGACTATCTTATTCATCCGGTTTTCTTCCTTTTCCCACTTGCGAGCTGGAACAATCTCATATAGTTCCCTCACTGCCTGCCATATTTTCAAGAATAGAAGATTTGACAATAATACCAAAAATAACAATAATAGTTAACATACAGAAACCTAAGAGACAAAGTAATTCCACCACCATGCCAATTTCTTTACAAACATCTCATGCTCAATCAAATAACAGGTATGATGAGGATATGGACAATACAAACTTCAAAAGGTGAGGATATAGAGTTTCAGAATCTAGGCTTGCCAGATGTGACTAGACGATACAGAATATAAATAAAATTTATCTTATTTTCTCTTATTGCAGATTTTTCTTCTCTCTTTGTTTTGAGATGAAGATGAGCAATTTTTATTTTATTTTCAAACTCAAATTTGTAAATCAAGGAGTTAGCAATTAAGTCTGGATGTGCAATTTTCCTTAAACAATTAACTAAACATCAATATCACTTTTATCCCAAACTATTTGGGGTCGTCAAATTTTTCTTATACAATACCAAATTAAAATCAACAAGCGTCAGTACCTGAACAACAAATCATTTACTGAATCTACAATCTAGAGACCGAAAGTATAGCATCATAGCTTGGTGATTGGTGATATAACAAAGTTTACTTGTCAAGATCACTTAAAGTACAGAGGTGGTGTCCTATATACTAAATATCTCTTCAAACAGTAATAGAGGAGCCAATGAAAAGGTACACTTAATTATAAAATATAAACAATTTCACATGCCCAACCAATGATGAAGATAACCATAGATCTACTTAGATACAGAACAACATGAGTGGAAGTGCACTTTGGAAAAACTTAGCATAAGATAACTTCTGGGAAAATCTTAATGTCATCAAGTATAATTTACCTGCAATGTATGCAGTTGATCAGAATTTTGAACACTTAACACTCCTTTGCAACGGTATATATCCATATCATATTTCTTTTCCCAGAGAATCTCCTCAAGCCATAAACGAGTCTGTCATATTTTAAAATAATATACAAATACAAGATGAGACAGGGAATATTTTACTCAAAACTCTGAATTCACTGTTATGCAGTACAGAAACAAACAATCGATTGAGATTTCAGTGAAGGAAAAGGAGTACTCTAGCAGCATAGTTTATGAGCGGATGCCAGTGGGGAAATAAAGAGGGAAACATTGTTTTAATCAGTTTTCTACATTAGAAGCTAAATATATGATGCATGTATTTAGCTAGAGAAAAAATAAACTACGTTGATACTTGCATATAAGCTACAGAAAAAAATGAAAAATTTCAAGTGTTTTATATAATGTAATCTACAATAACATGATGAATGTAATTTGAAAATCTACCTTATCAATATCAACTGTCTGTATGTCAGAAATGCATATGGTTCTCACGCCACTATCATGAAGCTTTTTAGTAGACAAAGAACGACTTTCTTCTAACAATGTCTCTAAATGAGTGGCATGCTGAAAAGAGAGGCAGCAAAAATAAATGGCAGTTACGCAGGTGGGGTAAAAAAATTATGGATGGAGAACAAAATAATGTATAATTAACTGCAGTATCGTATGCTTGGCGATTCAAGATCTTAGACAAGTCAACTTGACATCGGACAGAATGAATTATCTCTGCGAGGGAGTTAATGTTATGGATTTCCTCCTCAAGTTCCTCCAGAGCTCCAGAGCCCTCTGCAGATACCAAATCAACCTTGTTAAGAATTATAATGTCCTGAAACAAGCAGAAAAATTATTAGCTCTTCAGTACTGAATTCCACTATTTTCATTTATCATTCAGAAAGAAATATTATTGTTAAAATATTATAGGTACCCTAGGTTAAATGCTTGTACTAGTTGTACTATGCTTGTCCTTGACATAAATTATTAGTATAAATAGGAGTAAAAGGTTAGTGTTATATATAACTTGGAGTCACATTGGTGAAATATATTTTATCGTGTTCCCATAATCTTTTTGTTCCTTTTCCATGAAATCTCTAAAATTCTGGTGATTATTAAATGAGAAAAGGAAAAATATGTGACCAATTATAAACAATTACCGCAAATGCTATCTGTAAATATGCTTCAGGGAATGAAGATGAGTCACGATGCTCATTAAGCTGGAAACGAACATTTTTGGCATCCACCACCTACTTGAGCAGAAACTCAATTAAAAAAGAGACCATGATTCACAAGACATGCTCTCATATACCAAGGAAAGAAACAGCTTATAACATTATATAAGTAGAAACTGAGCCACAAAAATTAACATGATAAAAGTATTTTAGTTCAAGAACCAAGACAAGTGCTATACTATGTCCTACCTCAGTCTCCAAGAACTATTTCTTGGACATCAAAGAACGAGAATAACTAAAACAGCTTAATTTGTTTGACATGGAACAAAACAACTATAAGCAGAAGTCTTATTATACAGAAAATTCTAGAGAATTAATTTAAAAACAACATATAGAAAATTACAGCAATATTGATTCCGCCCACCCCCCGCCAAAAAAAAGAAAAAGAAACAAAGAAAAGGGAAATGAATTTCATCCAAAATAAGATACTTACAGTGACGATAGAATCAAGCTGCACTTCTGATTCCAACTGTTCATCCAGCCAAAGAACAGATGCCAAAGGTGCTGGATTTGCCAATCCAGTGGTTTCCAACAATATATGGTCAAGCCTAAAGACACAACATACTTAAGAACCTGCTTAATTGTGCCAAAATATGCAGCAAAGTTGATCCACTTTACTAAACACAATATCAATTCATAATTGAATGAAAATGGGGTCTAACAAAACTGGACCACAACATGAACTAAGTGTGATTCAACAGTCAGTTGCTTCAATTTTCCATGCCTCAAATTGACCACAAAATTTAAAGTGTTTTCTTGTTTTACCTTTCCTTTCTCTGCACAAGCTGCTCAAGTGCTTGAACCAAACTGTGCTTGACAGTGCAACATATACACCCATTGGCAAGCTCAACCCATTCTTCAACCAATGCACCACCATCCCCTTCATTTATCATTGCTCTTTCCACGCCAATTTCCTCACCAAATTCATTCAATATGACAGCAATCCTCTTCCCATGTTGCGAATTCAAAATATGGTTTACTAGCTGAAACTCAATGATTCAGTTGCAAGATCACAATTCCACATCACAAATCATTCAAAAACTATCATTCCAAAACCTAGTACTAACAAGCAACAACAAGAACATAAAAAAGAAATAACAAAAAAGTGAAAAAGAACACAACTTTAAAGTACCCAAATGCCCAAAAATCAGAAAAATGGAAATTTGTGAGCAAATCAAGTGCAGAAAAAATATGGGGCGTTTGGAATGAGTCCATAGAAATGGAAAAAGGGACAAAAAGCTTACAGTAGACTTGCCAGAACCAAGATAGCCAGTGATGAGGGTAACCCCAACGGAAGATTGCTGAGAAACAGATTCATCATCGCCTTGAATCTGAACAGCTAAAGGTGGTTCCTCTTCGTCGTCTTCGTGCCTCATCTTCAACTGGTTTATTCTATGTTGCGTTCGTCTATTTTCTTTCTGCTACAATGGTTTAATTATCTTTTTCATTTAAATCTTTAAACTATTGAGATAAAAGCTGTAATATAATATCACACTTCTTTTATCTACAGGGAATACCAAAATTAACATTCCTAATTATACATGATGTGGAATAAAAAAATTGGTCAATCGTATAAGAGGAAGTATCGGTCTATAAATTATTTCACAAATTATATTAAGTATAACGAATCACATTTTTTCTATCGTATAAATTATTTATAAATTATTGATTGAAGTATGATCAATCAGACATAATATAATTTATAGACAAAAAAATTTGTAAATATAACTTTTTCTATAATATAAACCATTTATAAGTTGTCCAAGTATTATTTTTGGATTATATTAAAATATTTTATAATAATTAGAATAGCTAAATAATCAAATAAAATAAATAAGTCGGGTAATGAAATTGACGTGCCAAAATATTTTGCCCGCACTTAATCTGGCCTCGAATGAAGAGTTGGACAGTTGTCAAAGTAAGTTATGGCCAATCCATTTATAAATATCAATACTAACAAAAATTATAAGGGATAAAACAACTTTAAAATAAAAATATAGAGGAGATAACAATCTAAAAAAAGCTTTGAATAATGGGATAGTGGACCCACGCTCTTGTATTTCCAACTTTTCCCGGCTCTTGATGCTGCTATCTAATTAAAATCCATCTTAATGTGTTTGCTTCTGTTTAATTTAAACTTCGTTTTTTCAATTATTTGCCGAATCTGCTAACATTCATTGAAATCTAATATTCAAATTACTCTGTCATGCCCTAGATGCATTTTTCGGAATATTCCATTCCGATGGTGCAAACGATGTTATTTCTTTGTACGAATAATTTTATGTACCAAATAGGTTTAGAAATTCGGAGATGCGGTTATCATTGGATAAATGATATTTACACATAAGTAAAATGATATAGTATTTTTACACTTTGCTTGTTTAGAAAAGGGAAAAAGGTTTAAAAAAAATGTTTTGAGATGTATGCGTTTTTTTTTTAAACAAAATTATTATATAAAAAATATTATAAGAATGGTGTGAAATTTTATATACACAAATATAATTTCTGTTAATATTAATAGTCTGCATATTATTGAAAGAGTTGCACAAATATAAAAAGGTATGAATTCGAATGGTGTAAATAACTATCATCGATCAAAACAATACTAGACGTCAATAATTATGTTCTAGAAAATAGTTAAGGAGGGAATATAAGTCGGCCAAGAAGAATAAAAGAATTTTACTATATATTCAAAGAAATAGAAGAAATAATCCCTCATTTCTCCTTTGTTTGAATGTTCACTAATTATAGAGATACCATGGCCTTGAGAAAAGGCATTGTTACAATAGCATTGATGGTGATTTTTAAGATTCAAATATGCATATCAGAATTCAACAGGCAAAGCTTTCCAAAGGGTTTTGTTTTTGGCACCGGTTCTTCATCTTTTCAGGTTGGCACCTTCTCTTCAATATTCACATTGTAACTTTCACTTTTTTTTAAGAAAAATAAAATACAACAATTTTTCAGTTTAACTCTTGGTAATTTCACAGAATAATTGGTTTAGTTTAAGGGAAAAGTGTTTGTCATTTTAAATGACAGAAAGTTATGTCATTTTAAGAGAGATACAGACATAGAAAATTTGAATTTTAAATTAAAAAAAATCACTCACTTTCTCTCTCCCATGATTTCCATTTTTCTGTGTCTATCTCTCTCCTAAAATGACATAACTTATGTCATTTAAAATGACAATCACCAAACCCTTAGTTTAAAACCAAGTTTCTTAATAATTTTTTTTATTATAATGTACATTAAATATAAGGGAAATCATTATCTCCATCTACATGAGATAAAAACTTTTTCCTACACAAATTCATTTTCCGTGCCAATTAATTTTTCTTTTCTTTTTTAATTTAAAACGTGGGACCCACATTTAACTTATCTCTACTTTTTTTCTCTCCTACTATCCTACAACATAAGAAAATATGCACCCTAAATATAAATATATGTTTATGTGTAATTTTTCATCAAATCACGTGCAATTAAGTCAAGTGAAATACTTATCACTGTGGATTTTAAGTATTATAATTTGTTATTTTTTCAAAATCAAAGTCATAGAAAGTATAATTATTTACATGTGGGTTGAATAAATAATGTTGTTGATTTGGTTGTAGTACGAAGGGGCACTAAAAGAAGACGGAAGGGGTCCTTCTGTGTGGGATACTTTTTCACATTCAAATGGTAAGATACTATGAAGGCTCCAAATTGAAAATTGTTAACTGGATAATTCTTTTATGTAATCTCGTTAAACTAATTGAATAAAAATTGATCCATTTTCTTGTGAATCTGCATAAGGGAACAATCATGTTATAAGAAAAACGTATAACAAAATAACACAGTAAATCTTTATGTGTAAATGATATTATTTTGTGTGTGGATAAAGAGATGCCAAAAAACTTGTAAATGTGGATAATTAAAAGATAGAAAAACACAAACGTAAGTGGTATGACTGAAATTTCTCTTGCATTATGTTGCAGGCAAGATACTTGATAACAGCACTGCTGATGTTGCAGTGGATCAATATCATCGATTTGAAGTAAGTAATGCATGGTTTAATTGGAGGCTAAATAACCATGGAAATTTTATGTGCGAAACTTGGTAAAAATTTCATTGATGTTACACATGAAGGGTGTGTTTGAGAGTCAACATTAAAAGGGAAAGTGAAAGGGAAAGAAGGAGAAGATTTTGCTTATGTCTTCTTATGTGAGTTTTAAAAAAGGGAAAGTGTTTGTTATTTTAAATGACATAAAATTATGTCATTTTAAGAGAGAGATAAACACAAGAAAATATTTTTTTATTTAAAATTTAAATTAAAAAAAAATCATCAACTTTCTCTCTCATGATTTTCATTCCTTGTGTCTATCTCTCTCTTAAAATGACATAACTTATGTCATTTAAAATGACAAACACCAAACCCTTTAAAAAATGGGGAAAGAGATTATGACTTTCGTAAAACATTCAATACCCTTCACACCCTTCAAATCAGAGTTAATTTTATTTTGTAGAATATAATAATTATATTAGTTTTTTTTAATAAAAGGTAAAATTATAAAAACATCTCATTAACTCTTCGTTTTTTTTCTATCATGTTTTTAACTCCCAACTAAAGGGAAACTAATACCGTTTATTTTTTTCCATTCCTTCCCCTTTCTCCCCTTTAAATTTCGTTCTTTTTCTTTCCCTTCAAACTCCCAAACCCCTCCAAAACTTTTTTGTCAAGCAAGCAATTATTGTTGCCACGTTGCTTTTTTATTTTTATTGCTTGGTAGTTATCTTCAAGTAGAGTTATATTTAAATTTTTCTAAGAGGATGCACATCCATATACACAAAAACTACATATTATGGATTATAGAGAAAAGTATCCTAAGATTTAAAATTATTGGTATGTGAAATGTATTTTTCATTTGAATCTTGGATTGTTTTGCAAGCAGGAAGACATACGATTCATTAAGGACATGGGAATGGATGCCTATAGGTTTTCGATTTCTTGGTCTCGGATCTTCCCAAGTAAGACTTCTTGAGTTCTTTCCCACTATTTTCATTTCTTGGTGAAAGGTATTTTACATGTGAGGTTATGACGTTTAAGGTGTACATGGTAGGGGAGTGTGTAAAAACAAAGGGTTGAGAATGAGGAATAAAAGTTAAGAGAACAACAAGGAAATAATATCTCAAGTGAAAATTAATTCATTTCCCATCATTCTTCATTCTCACTCTCCTTATTTTAGACTCTATATACTTCGACCACTTCAGAATAAACCAAGTCATTATTATGTGGGGGAAAAAAAATGTGTTGACCAGTATTGAAGACAATGAGAAATCTTGTAATGTTGCACGCTCGTAGCCTCTTTTTAGGGAAAGAAGGAATGCATTTTTATCACTTTCACAAAAAAATCGTTGATTATTTTTTCATGCATCAACTTTTTCAGTAATTAAATTATGGAATTAATATTGGCTTTAATATTTCTACAGTAAATGTAGATAAGTTATCTACATTCACTCCCAAAATGACATCATTTTGGATTCAAAGATTAAAAAAGTATAACGAAAAAGACTATTATAACCCTAAAATAAATTATAATTATAAAAATATCTTGATTTCTGCCTCAAAATGGCATCATGTTGGGCTCAATGTAGATAACTTATCTACTGCAGAAAAAACGAACCCATTAATATTTTTCCTGCAACTCCAAAACGACGTTATTTTGAGATTTGAAAAAAAAAATTAACAGTATTTTAATAAAGTTTATAATACAAGATAAAAGTAAAATTTTTAAAATACCTTTTTATTTTTTTTCCTAACCTCAAAATTACATCATTTTGGATTGTTGGAGATAATTTTCTTCTTATGGTATATTTAATAAGTTAATTTAAATTAAAAAAAAAGTCCAATTTATTTCAAATTGTGCAACACAATCCTTAAACTTTTTAAAATGTGCATATTAATTTTATAGATCTAATTTTCTATCAAATATTAATAGAATTTGTAACATTTTTTAATTTGCACGACAAAAATTAGTGGGAGTAAATTGAACATTTCCTATCAAGAAAAATGGTACAAAAAGGTCATTCAATGATTTGACTGAGGATATTTTTGTCAATATTTGACCAAAAAACTAAAACACGCACTTATAAAAAGGTTAGAAATCATGGGTGTGTTTGAAAGTGTTTTAGTTTTATTGTTTTCAAAAACTGTTTTGAATATGAATTTTAAAAATTGATTTTGAGTTTGAAAAAACAAAAAAAACTTGTTTGAATGTAGATAAATTAAAGTTATAAAGAAGTTGTAGTACTAGTTATTTACAAAAATGCCATTAATGAAGTTTTAGAATTACCAAAATGCCACCATAAAGTAATTGTTTTGAGTCCTAATTTTACGAAATTGCCATTAATGAATTCTGATATTAACGATTTTGCCACCGCCTAAATGCAAAAAACTGAAAACAGCGCTGGAGAACATCTGAAGGATGTTTTGGTTTTCTGGTTTTTAAAACTTAAAAAGAGTCATTGTTTTGGGAAACATTTTTCAGAACACCCATTACCAAACAAGTTTTTTTATTTTATTTTTTAAAAACAAAAAACTGTTTTACAAAATAGTTATCAATCAGGCCCATGTTGCATGTTTTTAAAGTCTAAAAACCAAATTACACATTACCCCAAATTCGATATCGGGTGTATATCAGAATTTTTCTTAAATAAAAGCTTGAAATCACATAACGATCTTTATATTCCCTCTCCCAATTTTTATGGGTAGTTAAATAACAACTAGAATGAAAGCAATTAATACAAGAAAATGAGGTTCAATTTCAATTAACTTCCTGTTTACTGCTTGAGAAATTATTGTAAAAAATTATTGTTCAATTTACACAGTATTTGGCATTAACCAAGAAAACCATGACTATCTCTCACACTGAATTTAGACAAAGCATAGCTTTTATCAAACTTAATGAAGAAAATTTTTGACGATGGATTTTAATTATTGTCAGATGGATCTGGGGAGGTCAATCAGGCAGGAATTGATCACTACAATAAACTCATTAATGCTTTATTGGCCAAAGGTAAATTTTATTGTTGTGCAATTGGTTAGAATCATGTTTCCTAGAAGTGAATACAAACCTATTTATATGTTTGCTATAATTACATATGTCCATAAAACCAAGTTGTTATCTACGAGTTCTTGCACAATTAATTTGTACTAAACAAATTGTCGACATGTTCATGGAGGATCTAAAAATTCTTCAAACTCCCTTAAAAGATAGGAAATAAATGAAGGAGAGAAAGAAACACAAATTAGATTAGTATAAGCATGAGTTCTACATATCATCAAGGTTATATTAGAGACGTGAATTTGTTTGGACGCAAGCATGCTTTTTGGGAGTCTGATTGCATGATCCCTAATATTTGTAGGGATAGAACCATATGTGACTCTTTACCACTGGGACCTACCTCAAGCCTTGGAAGACAAGTACAAAGGATGGCTTAGCCCTTTAATCATGTATAGAATTTTATCTATATTTTCAACTTCTTATATATCTTTAGTTTCACATTATTATTATTATCATGGTAATAATACAATATGAATCTTTGACA